>NC_140167.1:184166736-184188935 GCF_963971535.1 Notolepis coatsorum
TGTGAATGTGAGGCATAAATTGGATAAAAGCGCTATATAATGCAGTCCATTTATATTACCTTATATTACCTAAACATAAAATCGGGGCCACTTATTCTTCAAACACTTACTCTGAAGATGTTGAAATGGTCTGTTTACTGGGGGCTGACATCTTGATTAGAACATCAAATTAGTTATTTCCACTTCAAGTCACATTTGATTCGTCATCGCAGCGCCCAGTAAACAGAAAGACTCTCCCAGATTGTATATGATTGTATGTTCAGTAATAGAAAATGCGTAAGTAAGTAAGTGAGTGAGTAAAATAAAATTACATGACGTACTGTCACCCGGGAGATCTAAAGATAAGATCAAATAAGATATTTATTTAATAAGCCAGGCGTCATAGCAGCATGGTGGAGGGGAGGTACAGGTATGGGCAGGGTAATAGTAGAAATACGTAAATATAGGCAATATAAATATATAAATATAAATATCTCTGAATATAAAAATATGAGAAAAATAAACAGTGTAAACAATGGTGCAGATGACGGTCTGTATGCCTTATTGGTTTTATTATATATTACAATAAATATAGGCAATACATCATTTGAATCTGAATAATATATACTATGAGTAAGAGTAAAAGTAAACGGTGTACACAAGATGTTTCAGTCTTCACAAGTTAATTTCAGTCTATGTTAATTTGCCTGTCTGTGATACGAAGTGAGCAAAGCGTAGCGGTACACATACAGCCAGGAGACAACCTTAACCCCTCGTGCTTCTCACCTGGGTGGTGTTTCGGAGAGACGTCCCTGCTGAGCAGGCTGGATGCTGCAGGCTCTCCTCTGGATGCGTGTGGGAGGTAAGACCCACCCAGGGGAAGCTTTCTCCCAGGAACTGGAGGACCATGTACCTTTGTGAGTCAGCAGAACCTCCTCACCTCTGTTTGCGTTTTACACCCACACCCTCCAACCTCCATTTGCATCCTTCCCCACCTCCTCCTACTCCTCCCTCTCTTCCTCCTCCTCCATCTACACTCCCTCCCCACCTCCTCCTCCTCCTCCCTCTCCTCCTCCTCCATCTACACTCCCTCCCCTCCTCTGTGGCCCTACACCAAGGGTATAGGAAAGAGATGTACGCTGAAGTTCATCTCTTTCATTTTTTATAAGATGTATGTATCGTATACATCAAGTATGGAGGATGTGGTATAGAGAGTTCTAAGGTTCCGTCTGTATTTGCAGTAGTTTCAAGAGATTTGAACTTTTATTTCACTTCAGACATCAGGTGATGAAGGTGATGAACAGGGCAACACTTCCTTCAAACATTAAAGCTGCAGGAGGCAGCCTTGAAGAACTTGACACGAGTAAGTTGACCTGCCCAGTAGAAACAGAGCAAGCTCCTCATCCTCCTCTTCAAGCCCATGCAGCACAACACAGCTATTCCACAGACTCCCATTTACATTTACATTTATCCAAAGCGACTTGCAAGTTCTGTACGACAAGCCATCAGCTGAGCAACAATGTTCATCAAAGTGTTGAGTGCTACAGTGTAGGTTAGTTTATTAGGACAAGTGCATGACAGTACGGTTAGTTAGGGTTAGATATTTTAATAAGATAATGGTTGAAGAAGTGCGTCTTTAGTCGACGGCGAAAGATTGGACGTGATTCGGCTGTCCTAACTGGGGTGGGTACTGTAGTTCATTCCACCATTGTGGGGCAAGGACTGAGAATAGGCGACTTCTCTTTGATGACCCTCCCGGAGCTTGGATAGGAGTAGGTCTGAGGCGGCCAGAAGATGCAGAGCGTAGGGGTCTTGAGGGTGTGTAGTTAGAGACCATTGACCGGAGGTAGGCGGGAGCGGTTCCCTTTGCCGCACGGTATGCTAGGTCGAGGGCCTTGAAGCGGATTCGTGCAGCAATGGGGAGCCAGTGCAGGTCCGTAAGAAGTGGGGTGACATGGGCCGACTTCGGTAGGTTTGAGATCAGGCGGGCCGCTGCGTTCTGAATGAGATGAAGAGGCTTAGTGGCAGTGGCCGGGAGGCCAGCGAGCAGTGCGTTGCAGTAGTCGAGGCGGGAGATGACTGTTGATTGGACGAGGAGTTGGGTGGCTTCTTTTGTCAGAAAGGGGCGGATCCTTCTGACGTTGCTCAGGAGGAATCGGCAGGTTCTGGTCGTCGCTGCGATGTGAGCAGAGAAGTTCAACTGGTCGTCAAGAACAACACCAAGGTTCTTGGTGGTCGGGGACACAGTCACAGCTACATTCTCGACTGTGATTGAAAGGTCGGTTAGGGGGGAGGATTTGGCCGGCAGGTGGAGCAATTCTGTTTTGCTTAGGTTCAGTTTGAGGTGGTTGGTCGTCATCCAGGCGGAGATGTCGGACAGACAGGCCGAGATCCGCTCAGAGACGTGGATATCTGAGGGAGGGAAGGAGAGGAAGAGTTGAGTATCGTCGGCATAACAATGGTAGGAGAAGCCATGAGACGTGATAATGTTACCCAGTGATTTAGTGTAGAGGGAGAAGAGAAGGGGTCCTAAAACCGAGCCCTGGGGGACACCCGTCCGCAGGGGGCGGGTGGCCAACAGGGTCCCTCTCCATGACACTTGGTAGGAGCGGTCATTGAGGTATGATGACAGCCATGTCAGCGCAGAGCCAGCCACTCCCATTCCTGCGAGGGCCGCGAGGAGGATCTGGTGGTTGACTGTGTCGAAGGCTGCAGATAGATCTAGGAGATCAGGACAGAGGAGAGGCCTTTCGCTTTTGCTAAGTGAAGTGCCTCTGTGACCGCAATGAGGGCTGTCTCTGTGGAGTGACCAGTCCTGAAGCCTGACTGATTAGGGTCTCTGTAAGAGATAAGCAGTAAGTTGGTTGGATACAGCACGTTCAAGTGTTTTAGAAAGGAAGGAGAGAAGAGAGACAGGACGGTAGTTGCCTATGACGGTAGGGTTCAGGGTTGGTTTTTTTATGAGCGGCGTGACTCTGGCTTGTTTTAGGGAGGGGACTTTTGAGATCTCAGACCCATCACCAGTGATAACACAGGCTGCCGGCATGTCTTTATGAATGGAAATATCGAATAAAAGAAACAATGATGAAAACCCGACTATACTCTGGTTTTCGGGGGTCCTGGTGCTCAACGTTCGGCGAGTTAACCCTAGATCTTAGATCCTAATATGAAAAACGATGTGATTTAATGTTCTATGTCTTACCTTGACTTTGTCTATTTTACTGCTATCTATTTTATGCTTTATGTCTGCACTTTATGCATTGCTCTTGATCTGCCAATGTTGTGCTCATTTTATGCCTGTCTTTTTGTACTGCTGTGAAGCACTTTGAGCTGCAATTCTTGTATGAAAGGTGCTACACAGTGTATTATTATTATTATTATTATTATTATTATTATTATTATTATTATTATTATTATTATTATTATTATTATTATTATTATTATTATTATTATTATTATTATTATTATTATTATTATTATTATTATTATTATTATTATTATTATTATTATTATTATTATTATTATTATTATTATTATTATTATTATTATTATTATTATTATTATTATTATAAATTATTATAGTTTGCTTCATTAATTAAAGGGTGTGAATTTAAGTGTTATCTAGTGCCTTTTGTCCGCTTTAAGGTGGTGGTATAAGTTAAAGGTTGTGGTGTCGAAGTAAAAAAAATCCGTGCCCGCTGATGCGGGCACCTATCTGGGCTAAGCCCCGGATCTCCTACAATCCTAAATCCGCCCCTGGGTACCATCTTCCGGTAAGGAGCTTAGAAGCATGTCCAGCTCATCTGTGAAGTGATCGAGTGGACCTGGAGGGCGGTAGAGTGTAACAATGGTGAGATTGAAAGGATTAGAGACAGATACTGCATGATATTCGAGAGAGGAGAGTGACAGTTCTGGGAGTGGTGTTACGTTTGTAGCCCATGAAGGAGATGTCATGAGGCCAGTGCCTCCACCCCGTCTGGAGGGTCGAGGTGTGTGAGTGAAGTTATAGTTTGTAGATAATGCTGCAGGTGTTGTGACTTTTAGATAGTAATATAATTTGAACAGCTTGAAATATATCATTTATTATTGTAGCAAAAGGTGTAATCGAATTGGCATAAATATGCTTTATAATAGCCTAAATGGAGATTCACGTTAAATTGTTTATCATATTGTTTAGAATTAGATTGCATTATAGGCTATATTTCGTAACGCACCATTTTTGCCCCCAGTGGGAAGTCAGCTGCGCGCAGGCCTAGGCCACACGCTTCAACGCTAATTAGGGACGCGTGCCACCTGTAAAAGGGTGTGTTTGGACCTTCGGGAGAAGTGACAGAATGTTTGTTAGAATACAAGCTATGCCTCGCTGCTGCTCTGCCTAGAGAACCTGTAAAGGGAAAAACAAATTAAATTAAATGGAATTGAGAACTACATTTCTGCCTCCTGGTCGTCAATGAAACACGAAGAACAAAAACTGTGAAATATGAATAATCATATGTGTTTAAATAAGAAGAGGATCTTGAACAGTTTATTGTGCAAACAAAGTGGTGCCGAAACCAGGGAGAATTTAAGTATATTCTACACGGACGGACTAATTGGATAAAGAAGAAGAATGACTGAACTAACAAGATTGAAGGCTATCCGATGAGCAGTAAGGCCGTCTGTAACCAAGTTACTGAACAAGATAGACGAGCAGATAGGAGCAGAGGCCCCATGTCTGCCCGACTTGGAGGAAAGCAAAGAAATATTAGTAGTCAAGGAGACGACTCTAAATGAACATGATCGGGACATTGCAGCAGCGACGGAGGAGAAGGACCTGGTCGAAGAAGTGACCACGGCTCTGGACTATATGGACCGCATAATCAAAAGGAAAACTCGGATCAACAGGTTGGTGCGCGACTCACTCTTAAAGACAGAAGAGGAGCGACAGAGAAGAGTGAGCGAAGGGAGCTCACACTCATCAAGTAGATCGGATCATATCAGACTTCCGAAATTGATAATTGGAAAATTCAGTGGTGATATAAGCCGATGGCAAGACTTTTGGAATCAATTAAAATGTCGATTCACAATAACACCACCCTGAGTTCAGCTGACAAGTTCAGCTATTTGAAGTCATTATTGACAGCCGCAAACGTAGTCGCAGGATTATCTTTATCCGACGAGAACTACGACAATGCAATTGCAATGTTGATGGAAAGATTTGGCCGTAAAGATTTGATAATAAACGCACACATGAACAAGCTCACTTTGAGTGCCACTCACGAGATTTCTCGGTTTTTTTTTATAGGTGGTTGCATGCCACTCACGAGATTTCTCGGATTTTTTTTTTTTTTTTTTTTGCGATCTGAAAAATTATTGCATCACCCGAGCCTACCCGAGTATAGCCGAGGGGCGCCGGCTATCACTGTGGAAAAAAGCGCCCCCTGTCGTCTCCCAGATGACATAAGTGATTTTGGAATGGACTCAATGAAAATGAATGGGGAAAAAAATCCGGTACTCCACATTTTCCAGTTCACTGATCCAGCCGGGGTTACTAGAGTTCATTCTGGAGCCTCAGATCCCCGCGGATCATGGAGTTCTACTGTATCGCGTTGGATCCATACACGTATCGATTTTTTCGAATGGTGATCAGGAATTGGAATATACCAGTTGGATACCATCTGATGTCAGGTAAGGACTCTATGTTATCAGTGGTAGGATAATCAGAGTAAGTTTGATGAAGTTATAAGCTGTTTTGTGAAATGTCTTCTTTCGGTTTCACTGTAAAAGTCCGTGAGGAAATCAACGGAGCGATTATCAGTGCGCGGCCGTAATGTGCGTGCGTGCACGTATAATATTGATCATCTAGCGTTTATTTGAAAACGATTCATAAAAAGGCCGACGAATATCAACGTTGTGGAATATTCCACTAAAAGACGATTTTCATAGAATGCTCCAGAATGAGCTGTTTTTTATATCAAAACGGGGGCTTTTCTAACTGCTCTGAAACGGCAACGACGCGATAAAAAAACAATCTGCCTTCACAGCACTGACTGGAAAATAGTCTTTGATAATGCGATGGGCAGATTAGACACATAGCCATAATTTAAAACATAGATTAGGCGATATTAACGTTAACATTGGCGCCGATGGTGGCATTCAAGCGGTAAAACGGAAAACCAGGCGTGGCGCTGAAAGTGTTAATCTAACCCCTGTAAAGAGTGCCACGAACATTAACACACTAAGGAGATTGTATGATGACTGTGAAATACAAGTGAGGAGTTTAGACGCACAGCAGCCCAATCTGCATCACTGTAGGCTTTAAGCCCTAGGCCTTCGCTGCTCTTTCTGAAACAAAGTAGTTTATCTACTGTACCTTTCAGATAACGAAAAACATGTTTTACTGTGATCCAGTGTTCCTCTGTGGGATCAGCGAAATGCTGTGACAACTTACTACAATACACAGGTCAGGGTGGGTACATGTTGTACAAGTAGATGGCTTCCCTGTACATTTTTACATCTGTCAGTTTCTGAGCATCCTCTTGGTAATCAAGTTTCTGATCACATGCTGTTTCCCTTGTTCTACATTCCTGCATGTCAAAACGTTTCAGGATCTTTTCCACATATCTCTTCTGGGATACTGTTACACAATTTTCCGACTGCTCAAAGTCCATACCTAGGAAATACTTTAACCTGCCAAGGTCTTTCATTTTGAATCTGGTGGAGAGCATACCTTTCACCTGATCTAGGTTCCTGGTGTTGTCTGCTGCGATGATCAAATCATCCACCCAAATGACGATTATCACTTTCCCTGACTCTTTTGACTCCCTTGAGTAAACACAGGGGTCTACTGGATTCTGTAGGAAGTGATCCTTGATGAGGCATGTGTGGAGCATCTCGTTCCAATTTCGCCCAGACTGTTTCAGGCCGTAAATGGATTTTTCTAGCCTGCACACTAGCTTTTCCCCTTTCTTTTCATAACCTCCAGGTTGTTCCATATATATCTCCCTATGTGCGTGCGTGCAGATAGGCTGTCTTCACATCCATCTGATGTAGAATCAGATTGTCCTCAGCTGCTTTCTGAACCACTACCCTTACACTGGTCAGGTTGGCGGTGGGGGAAAATGTTTCACCATAATCTATCCCCTCCCTCTGGCTGAAACCTTTAGCTACAAATCTCGCTTTGTACTTTTCGTGGCCTTCGATCCCTTCCTTGATTGAGTACACCCATTTTCCTCCCACTGTCTGTCTGCCCTCTGGCAATTGTGTGAGAGTAAAAGTGTGGTTGTCCTCTAAGGACCTCATCTCCTCGTCCATCGCTCTCTCCCACTTACCCGACTCTGGGGACACTATGGCTTCCTTAAAGGACTGAGGCACGCCACACACCACTCTGTAGCAGTAGTCAATATCGGTGAGTGTACTGTCATCCTCGTCACTCCCTCTCCGGGCATAATCTATCAGATATTTTGGGGGTTTGTGTTCCCTTGAGGGATACCTCCCACTGCTTGGGGCACTTGACGTCACCCTCGGGTGCTCCTCGTCATCGCCCTCTGGGGGTGGCTGGCTGTCTGCTTGCACGCCTGTGCTCAGTACGCTAGGCGGGGGTGTCTCTGTCCCCCCATACCTTACCCCGGAGTCCAGCCATGGCTCCTCTGTCTGTGTCTCGATTTCGCACGTTGTCTTGGTGACAAATTTCACTAGTCTGTGCTTTTGCACCTTCCCTTTACCGGGATAGTAGACTAGGAGTGCTGGGCTCCCTCTGTCGTGTCCTACAAAGAACCCTTTTTCACATCTGGACTCAAGCTTGCCTCTGTCCTGCTGGTAAGTATAGCACACTGATCCGAATTTGTGCATTCTGGCTAGATTACATCTTTTCCCAGTCATTGCTGTATATGGGGTGGTGCCCGTGTGTTTATTAAAACACCTGGTTCTGGTGTAAGCAGCTTCTTGTACCGCATAATGCCACAGGCTCTTCGGTATGTTACTATCGTCTAGCTTACACCTGGCCATTTCAAAAAGGGTGCGCCATTCCGTCTCTGCTACCCCGTTCTGATGTGGGGAGTAGGGACATGACGTCTCGTGTCTGATCCTGTTCTTTCTTAGCAGTGATTGGAACTCTCTGTTCGTAAACTCGGTCCCGTTGTCTGATCTCAAACATTTTACTTCCCCATAGGGGGCTACATCGGCAAGGAACTTTTCCGTGGCTTGGAGCGCATCACTCTTTGCTTTGAGGAAATAGACGAACACTACGCCTGTACCCACATCTGTAAAGGACTGTACGTAGTTAAAGCCACCTATGGACTCGTTCCTTACTGGACCGGCTAGGTCGGTGTTAACTAGCTCCAGCGGTCTCTTTACTTTCTCCGTGGGGCCCCTGTTCCTTGTTTGAGTAAACTTCCCTCTTATGCAAACTTCACATTCTTTGTCAGGTCTATGCCTCTCACCTTTAATGTGCATACCGTCTGTCACTGCTTGTAGCTTTAGCAAATCCTTGTGATTACAATGACCGATAATTTCATGCCACGTCTGGATGTCATGGCTAACAGTCACATTACATTTGTCATTATTATTGCACTCCTTTTGTAAGTAATACATTCTCCCATATACGTCGATATTAAACCGCGTACCATCTCGTTCTACAAGAACATCTTTACCTTCACTGAAGAACACTTCGGCGCCGTTAGCAGTAGCAGATTTGACTGAGAATAGTTCTTGTGGGAACGAGGGTATGTATAAAGCATTCTTTAATGTCACTGTACACATTTACATTACATTTACATTTAGTCATTTAGCTGACGCTTTTATCCAAAGCGACTTACAAGTTCTGTACGACAAGCCATCAGGAAGGGCACAACTCTATCAGCTGAGCAACAATGTTCATCAAAGTGTTGAGTGCTACAGTGTAGGTTAGTTTATTAGGACAAGTGCATGACAGTACGGTTAGTTAGGGTTAGATTTTTTTTTTTTTTTTTTTTTTTTATTCAGATAATGGTTGAAGAAGTGCGTCTTTAGTCGACGGCGAAAGATTGGACGTGATTCGGCTGTCCTAACTGGGGTGGGTAGTTCATTCCACCATTGTGGGGCAAGGACTGAGAATAGGCGACTTCTCTTTGATGACCCTCCCGGAGCTTGGATAGGAGTAGGTCTGAGGCGGCCAGAAGATGCAGAGCGTAGGGGTCTTGAGGGTGTGTAGTTAGAGACCATTGACCGGAGGTAGGCGGGAGCGGTTCCCTTTGCCGCACGGTATGCTAGGTCGAGGGCCTTGAAGCGGATTCGTGCAGCAATGGGGAGCCAGTGCAGGTCCCTAAGAAGTGGGGTGACATGGGCCGACTTCGGTAGGTTTGAGATCAGGCGGGCCGCTGCGTTCTGAATGAGTTGAAGAGGCTTAGTGGCAGTGGCCGGGAGGCCAGCGAGCAGTGCATTGCAGTAGTCGAGGCGGGAGATGACTGTTGATTGGACGAGGAGTTGGGTGGCTTCTTTTGTCAGGAAGGGGCGTATCCTTCTGACGTTGCTCAGGAGGAATCGGCAGGTTCTGGTCGTCGCTGCGATGTGAGCAGAGAAGTTCAACTGGTCGTCGAGGACAACACCAAGGTTCTTGGCGGTCGGGGACGCAGTCACAGCTGTATTCTCGACTGTGATTGAAAGGTCGGTTAGGGGGGAGGATTTGGCCGGCAGGTGGAGCAATTCTGTTTTGCTTAGGTTCAGTTTGAGGTGGTTGGACGTCATCCAGGCTGAGATGTCGGACAGACAGGCCGAGATCCGCTCAGAGACGTGGATATCTGAGGGAGGGAAGGAGAGGAAGAGTTGAGTATCGTCGGCATAACAATGGTAGGAGAAGCCATGAGACGTGATAATGTTACCCAGTGATTTAGTGTAGAGGGAGAAGAGAAGGGGTCCTAAAACCGAGCCCTGGGGGACACCCGTCCGCAGGGGGCGGGTGGCCGACAGGGTCCCTCTCCATGACACTTGGTAGGAGCGGTCATTGAGGTATGATGACAGCCATGTCAGCGCAGAGCCAGCCACTCCCATTCCTGCGAGGGCCGCAAGGAGGATCTGGTGGTTGACTGTGTCGAAGGCTGCAGATAGATCTAGGAGAATCAGGACAGAGGAGAGGCCTTTCGCTTTACACTGGCGTCCCTTACTGTCTATAAGGCGTACCTGTGCGTCTCGTCTCCCTTGCGCCAACCCGTAGGTGTGCTTCCCGTCTGCCAGCTCCATGCTGTGTCCCTCCGGCTCGAAGGATTTATTGAAGTTCTTGAAACTGCTCCTGTCGTTGATGATGTGGGACGACGCACCTGTGTCTACGATCAACCCCCTCCTCGGGAGCTGCCGGTGCTGTGTTGGCCGGGTGATGCCTGTAGTCTGCGCCCCGAAAACGAAATCCTCTCGTCCCGCCGCTCTTCGTGCGTCATCTCGACCCGTCACACGATCTCTGTTGCCGCCATCTTGTCTGTAGTCGCCATCTCGTCCACAGTCGCCATCTTGGCCGCGGCCGCGATCTCGTCCATCGCCGCCATCTTGTTTGTAGTCGCGGCCTCGTCCGTCGCCGCCATCTTGTCCATGTGCACCGCCTCGTCTCTGGCCGACATCTTGCCCATGTGCGTATCGGGCGCTCTGGTCTCGTTTCTTTCGGCACTCTTTGTCTGTGTGCCCCGATGATCTGCAGAAGTTGCACCAGACTGTCTTGTTGCAGTTATCTCTCCGATGCCCGTTCTCTCCGCATCGCCAACACGTCAGCTCCGTCGTGGGCCTGGGCCTCTCCCTCTGCGTCGCTCGGGCCTTCAGTGCTATCCCCCCCGCTTCCGCGACGTCTGGGTGGATATCCTCTGAAGCCTCAAAGTTCCGCAGCTTGGCTTTGAACTGCCCCAATGTCATGTCCGTTGAACCGTGGGTAACCAGTAGCGCGAACGGCCTGTATAACTCCGGCAGTCCTCTCATCACCATTGCCATCATTAGCCCCTCTCCTGGTGCCTCTCCTGCACTCTTGAGCGCCGTCATGATCTGCTCGGCTCGGATGATGTATTCTGTCATCACTCTGTGTGCCCCTTCTTCAGGGCCGTTAACGTTACGTAGAGGGACACTACTCTGGGCCTTCCCCGTCCGATGTAATGCTCCCTCAACACTCCCAGGCTTTCTCAGCCTTTGTCCTTCGTGTCGCAGAATATTAGTCCCAAGCTCGTATCGTCGAGCAGCGGCGCCAACTCACAGTATGCGTCCACGTTTAGTTTGTCGTCTTGTGCTTCGTCCTCCGCCGTCAGTGGCCCCGCGGGGGCCGCCAGGATCACCGCCTTGAGTCCCGCGCCGTGCATGCAACATAGCATGCGCTCTTCCCAGAGCTCATATCCTTCCGCTTTCCCGTTAAATGTGGGCCACTTGCTTCTTCCCTTGGTCGCCATCCTCTTTCTTGGTGGTAGGTGGTTGGTGTAGCTTAAGCTCCGTTGGCCTAGTATCTAGCCACGCGGTACTCCCGGTGCTGCTCTGGCCTACACGTCAGCTAAGCTAACTACCTTTATTATTTCGCCCCTGCGAGATCTGGGCCCATAACCTGTTAACAGATTTGGCAATGGGGCGACAATAATGTATACTGTTGTTGTATGTCCGTTCTATTTGATTAGTTTTAGACTATTTTTAAACTTAATCATTTTAAACTATTTTATTACTTGTATTACTGAATAGAGAGCCTATTAGGATGCTAGATCCTAATGTGAAACACTGATCTACCATACCTTGCTATGCTCGCTCATGCCTGTATTTTTTACTGTTGTGAAGCACTTTGAACTGCAACCTCTGTATGAAAAGTGCTATACAAATAAAGTTATTATTATTATTATTATTATTACAAGAGGCATGGTATTCTATCTTTGGCCTAGCTCTGCTGGCAGCGGTTTATTTATCATGTTGTCTCATAATACAGCAGTACATATGATCTCCTCTCCGAGAGGGGCAGAAGTGAGAAGAAGGAACAGTAGGAGGGAACCAAGGTTTATATAGTCCCAACCTGGTGTAGACAGTAGATGCTCCGCCTACAGCGCTCTCCAGTGGACACAGATATACATGCAGTCATGAGGGCAGTAGAGAGCAATTACAGTCAATTACAACCATACATACACCCTCTATATTCAACAATAATAATAATAACTTTATTTGTATAGCACTTTTCATACAGAGGTTGCAGTTCAAAGTGCTTCACAACAGTAACAAATACATGCATAAGCGAGCATAAAAAAGATAGACAGGTAGCAAGGTATGGTAAATCACAGTGTTTCACATTAGGATCTAGCATCCCAATAGGCTCTCTGTTTACAGTTTCATTCAGTAATACAAATAATAAAAATAGTTTAAAATGATTCAGTTTAAAAATAGTCTAAGAATTATATTAATAGAACGGACATACAACAGGGTATTTAACATACAACAGAGCAGTGCATCAGTAAGAAGTAAAAAGTGTGATAAAATAGTTCTCTTAAAATTACAGTGCATACAGTAGGAGGTAGTGAGATAAAATTAGCATAGTACCGACACATGAATTTGATAGGCAGTGTATAAAAGTAGGCAGGGTAAGAATAGTGCAGGTAAGTACAATTTGTGTCAGGATATCCCTGATGTTTCATTGAAATGCCTGAGCAAAGAGATAGGTTTTAAGCTGTCTTTTGAAGATGTCTAGCGAGTTGGCTTCCCTGATGTTTTGGGGTAGTTTGTTCCACAGTTTTGGGGCATAGTTGATAAAGGCTGCATTACCGATCCTCTTTTGACTGTTTCTGGGAGCCTCTAGTAGTCCAGCAGTGTTGGCGATGTAGCTAGATCCCTGTCCATTTAGAGCTTTGTATGTAAGGAGAAGGACCTTAAAGTCAATTCTAAATGTTACAGGAAGCCAGTGTAAAGCAGCTAAGACTGGACTAATGTGCTCTCTCCTTTTGGTTCTAGTTAGCAGTCGGGCTGCAGAGTTTTGGATTAGCTGAAGCCTCTCTGTGGTTTTCTTAGGGAGACCTGTGAAAAGTGCATTACAGTAGTCTAACCGGCGAGATATGAATGCATGAATTAGCTTCTCAGCATCGTTCTGATTAATAAATAGTCGTACTTTTGCTATATTTCTGAGATGGAAGAACGATGTTTTCGTCACTTTGCTAATATGAGAATTGAAGTTCAGTTCTGAATCTATGATAACCCCGAGACTAGTGACCTCAGATTTGATCCAAGGGGTTAGTCCTCCCAGGTTCTTTATTAATGTTTCTTTTTTAGTTTTGGGGCCGATAATTAGAATTTCAGTTTTGTTCCCGTTTAGTTTCAGGAAGTTCTTACTCATCCATTTATTTATTGCCAGTAAGCAAGTGAAGTATACCCCCATTCATTATTATGACATTGCTTTTGAGTTTTTCACAAGTATTTTTTGGGTGCTTTGAGCACCACAAGCCAAGTGCCATTCAGCTCCAATATATTGGAGTGATTGATTGATTGAAAACATTATTAACAGACCTCTTCACATGCGGGCAGAAAAGTGGCCTTTTTTTTTCATTTTTGAGGACTGCATACCTTTTTTGCAAACCAAAATACTATACTTTATACTTATAGCACATGCATAAGCCTGGTCTCTTTTGAAAGATAACATTCTGAGGTTTATGATACAATAAAGAAAGATCACTTTTAGTGCTAATGTAATAGAGTAACATAGGTCTGAACTTGAGTTGTAGAAAAACTTGTTACTCAAGTTTTTCTGTAGTAGTTAGTAGCCCAGAAGTAGTATTTCCCCAGAAATTCGTATGGCTCCCGGGATCCATAGCCTGAAGTCTTATGTAGTACATGTCCAAATTTAATAAAGATCCGTTCAGAAATTAGTGATTAGGAGTGATTTTGGTAAACTGTGTACAAAAGAAAAGCTCAGTTTTCTCATAGACTTCAATTCATTCTGCATTTTTTCTCGTCCTGTTTTCGTTCGTAACTTTTCTCCTAGATCCCTGATTCGTACATCCCCAGATGGGGTATAATTGGAAAGCGACACTAGTTGGCTACAACCCTGTCCAATCATTTTCGAGATCGCCAAATGGAACTAGAGCCCCAAGAGTCGGTATTATTTGCGCAATACCGTGTACTTTGCGCAAGCCTCAAATATCGGCATGTAACTCGAGAACCGCTGAATGGATTTTGTCACCTGAAAAGGCTATCGACAGGCAACAAATGGGGCTTTAATTCGATATATATATATATTGTATTAAAGAATATGCACACCCAAGCCACTAGAGGTCACCAAAGTGCCGGTGGGCAAATCGTCCTCAAAAGGGCCCACATGTGGGCCCTTGCAGCTTAAGAGGCAGATTGCAGAATGGGTACAATACAGTACATCTCAATACAAACAACTGCTAAGAGGATGAAGACCAGAAAAATACTTTCTTCTTGTTTACATAAGGGTCCTCCATTTTTATTTTTATTTTTTTTATCTTTTTCCCCCTCCTTTTTCCTCCGATTTTCTCCCATCCCAATGTTAGTCGTTATGCCAATTCCCAATCCCCTTCCTGGTCGCCTGTATCAGTTCCGCAACCATTTCCATTTCCGGGGTAGGCCTGATTGGCCGAGACGGCCACGTGACGCGCGTGGCACGCCCCCGCGGCAGCAAGCGCGCTACTGCTGGAGTTCGCCTTGCCTTTCACATCGCTGCCGTTGGCGAAAGCAGGATGAGGCGAGAGCGTAGATTTCGCTGTGTATCATTTAATCATTTATCATTTAACATTTGAAAGGCATACATTGTTGTCATACAGAAGTACAGAATACTTTTATCCAAAATGCTTCTTACTGTTACACTGTTAGAGACTGTGCTAGACAAATGAATGACTAATTCGGTCAGAAATAACGTAACTAATAACGTTAGTAAGCACTGCTTATATGCTTATTATGTCTGCAGGGTACAGTAAACGTTTCTCCCGGTACATTCTGAAGAGCACACCGCTGTATGTTGGAGAACCAGCGGTCTTCCGCTCCTCCTCACTCGTGAACTCCAGCAGTAGCACGCTTGCTGCCGCGGGGGCGTGCCACGCGCGTCACGTGGCCGTCTCGGCCAATCAGGCCTACCCCGGAAATGGAAACGGTTGCGGAACTGATACAGGCTTCCTGGTCGCTGCGCACTTACCCCCCACAGTCGGTCTGGGAGAGTGGAGGCTATCACGTGCTTCCTCAGACACACGTCTAGCCAATCAACCGCTTCTTTTTCACCTGGCAGCGCAGACTCTCACTGAGAGGGTGTAACGTGTGGAAGGATCACACTACCCCCCTTAGATCCTATCCGCGCTGAGCAGGCGCCCCGACCGAACTGTAGGAGTCGCTGTTTTTTACAATGACCCGGACCCATCCCGCCAGCTTTCCCACCCTCTAATACTGCCAATTGTATTAGTGTGAACGGCCAGCCAAGCTGGTGACACGCCGGGAGCTGGATTCGAACAGGCGAATCCAGCGTCTCCGGCGTTGGTGACGAACGCAATCTCCGCTACGCCACCTGCCCGCCAGGGTCCTCCATTTTTTATTCATCAAGACATTTATGACATACAAGACATACAAATATACGGTACTGTGTAGATGTAGTACTGTGTACTGACATCTCAAGAGCAGATATCTCCAAGACTAAGTGAATCACACCAAAAGAATCTGGATGGATAGATAGCACTTTGGGTAAAGGGTTAAAATATTTGTTATTTAATTTTTTTATTTAACTTTTAAAACGCCTTATTGTGTAACAGGAAGAAATATGCATTCAATGAAAGCTTTTTAATGTTGCGTAATGAAAGAAGAGTTGTCCCATTCTGTTTCTCCCCAACCTGTCAGTCCCTCAGTGGCTCTCTCCACCCCCCCCCCTCTCTCTCTCTCTCTCTCTCTCTCTCTCTCTCTCTCTCTCTCTCTCTCTCTCTCTCTCTCTCTCTCTCTCTCTCTCTCTCTCTCTCTCTGTATGTCATTGTCTCTCTCCCACTCTCTCCCTGTGTGTCTGTGATTGGTCTGAGTGGAAGCAGGTGTGCTGGAGTCAGAGCAGAGACACACCAGCTGCACCTCATCACCGTAATCAAGCCCTCTACAAATACTGTACCCAACTCTGCCACTACCATGTTGCCAGACCTCTGCTTTTATCTGAGTCTGAGGCTACGTTTAGACGGAGAGAGTCTGAACAGAAACCGCAAAAGTCGTCTTGCGGTCTCACTTTTAATGTTGCGTTTAGACTAGCGTTTTGGGATGGAATTCTCCGTGCAGACGAGGCTGTAACGACTCGAGACGACTGAGCCCCGCTGTCACACGATTGGCGCATATGTCACATGACGTGCTGTGAAGACCTGCCCTACTCTGCCTCTGATTCGCAGACAGTGGGTGGGGAATGTGATTGGACCAAAGCAGAGTCACTCACAGACAGTGGGTCCAGTACTAATAGTTGTGATAGCCGCGGGACAGATTCTTGTGTATTTAAAAGTACTGCCAATGTAGCCTTCAGGTGATCGCCATGGATAGAATCAGACATGCTTTGTTTACGCTTCTAGGCTACTGGCGCATGCCTGTGATGTAAGCAGTACGCGCGACGAGAGCCTTGACAACCCTTTCGTCATCGTTTTATGCGGTTTGACAGTTTAGATGATAGCGCAAAGGTTTATCGTTTCTAGGAATTCCACCCTGGAAGGTGGTCTCACTTTTTTACGGTTTCCCCCCCGTAAAAACGCTGTTTCCGTATAAACGAAAGGCACATCCAAAAAAAATTTTTCTGCTAGCGTTTCCGTCTAAACAGGGCCTGAGTCTACACTTCCAGCCTCTTTGGCTTCGTTCAGACTGCAGCCAAAAGTGACCCAGATTTTTACCTGTTACATTTACATTCTGACCTTGTCTCCTCTCTCCCTGCAGTCCCATCTGCTACTGTATGTCTCCAGTCCCTGTTCTCCAGCCCTGGACCCTGCTCTGCCCAGCGCACCCCTGCATTCCAGCTCTGAACCTGCTCCCCTCAGAATTCCCCCTGCTCCTCTCCTCTCCAGCCCTGCTCCTCTCCTCTCCAGCCCTGCTCAGCTCCTCTCCAGCCCTGCTCCTCTCCTCTCCAGCCCTGCTCAGCTCCTCTCCAGCCCTGCTCCTCTCCTCTCCAGCCCTGCTCCTCTCCTCTCCAGCCCTGCTCCTCTCCTCTCCAGCCCTGCTCCTCTCCTCTCCAGCCCTGCTCCTCTCCTCTCCAGCCCTGCTCAGCTCCTCTCCAGCCCTGCTCCTCTCCTCTCCAGCCCTGCTCCTCTCCAGCCCTGCTCCTCTCATCTCCAGCCCTGCTCCTCTCCTCTCCAGCCCTGCTCAGCTCCTCTCCAGCCCTGCTCCTCTCCTCTCCAGCCCTGCTCAGCTCCTCTCCAGCCCTGCTCCTCTCCTCTCCAGCCCTGCTCAGCTCCTCTCCAGCCCTGCTCAGCTCCTCTCCAGCCCTGCTCCTCTCCTCTCCAGCCCTGCTCCTCTCCTCTCCAGCCCTGCTCAGCTCCTCTCCAGCCCTGCTCCTCTCCTCTCCAGCCCTGCTCCTCTCCTCTCCAGCCCTGCTCCTCTCATCTCCAGCCCTGCTCCTCTCCTCTCCAGCCCTGCTCCTCTCCTCTCCTCTCCAGCCCTGCTCAGCTCCTCTCCAGCCCTGCTCCTCTCCTCTCCAGCCCTGCTCAGCTCCTCTCCAGCCCTGCTCAGCTCCTCTTCAGCTCCTCTCCTCTCCAGCCCTGCTCCTCTCCTCTCCAGCCCTGCTCAGCTCCTCTCCAGCCCTGCTCAGCTCCTCTCCAGCCCTGCTCCTCTCCTCTCCAGCCCTGCTCCTCTCCTCTCCAGCCCTGCTCCTCTCATCTCCAGCCCTGCTCCTCTCCTCTCCAGCCCTGCTCAGCTCCTCTCCAGCCCTGCTCCTCTCCTCTTCAGCCCTGCTCCTCTCCTCTCCAGCCCTGCTCCTCTCCTCTCCAGCCCTGCTCAGCTCCTCTCCAGCCCTGCTCCTCTCCTCTTCAGCCCTGCTCCTCTCCTCTCCAGCCCTGCTCCTCTCCTCTCCAGCCCTGCTCCTCTCCTCTCCAGCCCTGCTCCTCTCCTCTCCAGCCCTGCTCCTCTCCTCTCCAGCCCTGTTGAAGGGGGGGGGGGGGGGGTGTGAGGGGCTTGAAAAGGGGGGTAATCCCCTATTCTCAATCATCTCTATTTCTCTATCTCACACATACATAAACACACACTGTACACACAACCACCTGCACACACACTTACGCACACAAACGCATGCATGGATACACACACACACACACACACACACACACACACACACACACACACACACACACACACACACACACACACACACACACACACACACACACACACACACACACACACACACACACACACACACACACACACACACACACACACACACCTCCACGCCCTGTGTTGTGGCCCAGTAAATCCTACAGCGAGCGGTTGCTACCGTCAGCCAGTGATCGTCGGGGAGTGTGCGCTGCCATAACGGAGCGCCGGGCACACCGGTTCACCTGCGGTTCAATGCCACTTTTCTCGACTGAACATCCACAATGAAAGGGGTTTGGAACCAGGGAGGGAGAGAAAGGAAAGAGAGGGAGAAAGAGGATAAGACGCGAGGAGTGGTGTTTGGTATCCAGGCAACTGTTGCGCTGGCTGGGTGCAGTGAGAGCCGCAGGGTGGGTTCCACGGTTCCCATGTTGCTGCCTTCCCCTCCACATTCTCCTCCTCAGGAATTTGACCCCCCTGACCTCCCTGAATACGTCTGGATCCTACCCTCCCCTCCGACACACAATCGCAGCGCACTGTAATCGAAAACCTTTCCGTGAGCCAAATCTCGCTCCTTCTATTTTCGGGGTCTTCGGGAAGCCGACCGGCTGAATGCCTATCAGATGAGTTAACCATGTTTGCAGCCCCCCCCCCTTTTGATCCTGGGTTTTATTTGACATCCAGTGCGTTCGTTTTACTCCCCGGCGCTTGATGTGACTGAGGTGCTTTTGTAACCGCTGTTGGCTACTGGCTGGTACCCAGCACTTGATCCTCTGATTAGCCTTGAACCGTGAACCCTTAGCTCACCAGCCACCACATGACCACACAGGTTTAAATACCAGGGTGTTATCCAGCCTGTCACCTGAAAAGGAGCTCATTCAG
Source organism: Notolepis coatsorum (assembly GCF_963971535.1). NCBI lineage: Eukaryota > Metazoa > Chordata > Actinopteri > Aulopiformes > Paralepididae > Notolepis > Notolepis coatsorum. The sequence continues at coordinate 184,185,802 of NC_140167.1, forward strand.
ATGTGTAGCATTTAGTGTAGTGGTAGCGTTTACACCAAGGGACTGCCTTTTTCAGGACACTAATGCTGTGTACGCCTGCATGCTCGGTACAGTACTCTGCTGACATTAGCCTTGACCAAGGAACCGGCGTTACAATCGGAGTTGGCACCTGTCTGTAGCTGCGCACAGACGGGTCAAATGCAGAGGAATACAGTAATTTCCCCATGGGGATTAGTAAAGTATAATATAATAATAATAATAATAATATATTAACTTACACCGTCAATCAAACTTAGACTAACCTGAAAGAGCTACTTATGGATTCTCAGAAAAAAGTCACAAATGTCATCTACACCCTCCTACAGAAAGCTGTTGTTTAGTAGTAGTAGAGTGTTTACTTTGCAGCAACTCGCCACACTAAGGAAAAGCAAATAAGACATCGCTGAGCACCGGCAGACAGCTAATTTCCTGGAGTGGCGCGTTGTCCAGACTCCACAATGGGTTGTAATTAAGCAGGGAGCCATTAGCTGGCAGTAATGACAGGGCTTGTTCTCACATCTCAAGCAAACGGTGATCAATTACAGCGGTCGACACATTTGATAGAACCTGAATTACTGCACCACCATCGCTATGGAGACTTCATGCTAATACTTTTTTTTTATCCACTTTTTTCTCCTTACTTTCAAATGTTTCTCCCATCCCAATTTCGTGTTTCCAATTCTCCCTTCGCCTGTCTTGAACGTTGCTCGACTATGCCCCCCACTGGTCGGTTGTAGGGAGGATAGAAGCCTTGCATCACATGTCCCCTCCGGTACACGAGGAGGCAGCCTGTCACATCTTTTCACCTGCCAGCGCGGACTCTCATTGGCTAGGTGTAACGCATGGGAGGCTCACACTACCCCCGCCACTTCCTGTCTCTGCTGTGCAGGCGTCCCCCAACAGACCTGTAGGAGTCGCTGTCCACAACGTCCAAATCCCCACCCATTGACTTCCACCCACTGGCTCTGCCAATTGAGCCAGTATGACGGCCGGCCCAAGCCGGAGGCAATGCTGACACCCGGATTCGAGACCGGAGTCTCTTGCATTGGTGACGAGCGCAATCTCCGCTGCGCCACCCAGCCGCTGACTTCATGCTAATACTTGAAAACAATTTTAGCGGGCGGCCGGGTGGCCTAAGCGTCTGCCCACCACCACAGAGACAGTGGGATCTAATCCAGCTGTGGTGCTTCCGGGTTGGCCGACTGTCCATACTAACACAATTGGCAGAGGGTGGGAAAAACCCGGCGAGGGTGGGTCCTGGTCGTTGTAAAACAGCAACTCCTACAGATCGGTCGGGGCGCCTGCACAGCAAGGTCGGATCCTGGGGGAGGTAGTGTCCTCCACACGCTACACTCCCCCAGTGAGAGTCCGCGCTGCCAGGTGAAAAGAAGTGGGGATTGGCTACACATGTGTCGGAGGAAGCATGTGATAGTCTCCGCCCTCCCAGACCGACAGTAGGGGACAGAACACGCAACGACCAGGTAGGGGATTGGGAATTGGCATAACGACTAACATTGGGATAGGGGAAAAACGGAAAAAGAAAGGGGGAAAAAGAGAAAGTAAAAAAAATTTTAAATAAAAAAATTGTAGACGCATGCTGTCGTGCGTTACGAGGTGGTAGGTGTGCAGGACCCAGGTGCAGTGCAGAACAGATAAGACGAGAGGCAGGTGTTGGTTTTCAAACAAAAGGTACTCTTTTATTTAGAGTAAAAGTACACGCAGACGAGGGCGTATAAATAAAAGTGGAGATACATCCGTCTCCAAAAACACGTTAGAGCACAAACACATAACTATCTATACAATAAATGGGGAAAGCAAAAGGGAGAAAACGAAGTCTCCAAAACAGGTCACAAAAGAAATACGTCGGGCGACGGTGCTACATATGCACACAATAAAGTCATACAAGCGATAAGAGAAAGACGTGGCTATAAATACAAATGGGCGAACAGGCTTATCCTCCATGGCAGGAGCGATAAGTATTACTCACATAGGCACTACTCACGGGCAGTCTGTTGATCGACGGTGTCTGTAGTAACATGGACGAGCATATAAAGCCACCTTAACTAGACACACCAGGTGCCAATGAATGCAATTAAGGCAGATAGACAGGTCAATTACCACCAGGTAACGCTAGGGCTTTGCTCCCTGAGGAGAGCCAAACCCCAAACGTTACAGTCGTGTATGTGTTGTGTTGTGTTGCGATTGTAAATCTACTAACATCTTGTAAGTAAAAGTACTGTACCGACTTGTTTGATCTGTTAAAAGGGTTAGGGAAACCGCTAGTTAGTTAGTTATTTGTTAGTTAGTTAGTTGCTTGCCAGGTCATGTGACATCTGACCTCTCTGACTGACGTGAAAGGCATCCAGCACACTCTAACAAAAATGTATGTATGTGTGTGCACGGGTGTGTGTAGATGTGAGCGTGTCTGTGTGCCTGTTGCAGGGTAAATCATGGAGGTGGACGGAGGATGAGCAGCCAGAAGGCTATCTGAGAAAAGACACACACATACACACACGCATGCACACACGCACACGCGCGCACACACACACACACACACGCATGCACACACACACACACACACACACACACACACACACACACACACACACACACACACACACACACACACACACACACACTGAAGAAATGTGTGAATGAAGGTGAGAGAGAGAGAGAGAGAGAGAGAGAGAGAGAGAGAGAGAGAGAGAGAGAGAGAGAGAGAGAGAGAGAGAGAGAGAGAGAGAGAGAGAGAGAGAGAGAGAGAGAGAGAGAGAGAGAGAGAGAGAGAGAGAGAAGAGAGAGAGAGAGAGAGAGAGAGAGAGAGAGAGAGGGGTAATAATCAGTTCATCATATCCCTCAACATTCCTTTCCTTGATTGGAATGAATTATTACACAGACTTGCGCAAAATAAGGCAGAGGCTTACCATAATATCACAAGCCGCTTAAAATTGAAGAGGGTGTCCTCATTTCTTCTCTCCAAAGTAAAGTCATTCTCTTAGTCAGACCCCTTCAACGGATCTTCTCTCGCATCTAAACCACTAAGACCAAGAGTGTAGACACAGCTTTTGCCCTTTGCTGACTAAAACTACTATTTGCAGGTGATGCTATTGAAACCA
>NC_140167.1:184189135-184364135 GCF_963971535.1 Notolepis coatsorum
GAGTGTCTTCAGCGGTCCCGAGCCGCCTGTGTCCTTCCTGTCTTCAAGGACGGCTCTCATCGCCACGGTAACAAGTTTGTTTGCTGGCTAACTAACGCTAACCAGCCAGGCAGCGCCGTTATCTCCCGGGACGAGTAGCTACGTTAGTTAGCCAGCAACCAGCCAGGCAGCGCCGTTATCTCCCGGGACGAGTAGCCACGTTAGTTAGCCAGCAACCAGTCAAGCTAACGTTAGCTGGCTCCAGCAGCTTGTCGATGTCGTCTGGAGCATTTAGCCTGCTGGCTACCTAGCTCCACTTCAACCAGCATCGGGAGCTCCAGCAGCTTGTCGATGTGCTAATAGCCTCAGCAACCTAACGTTAGCTGGCTCCAGCAGATCGACAAGCTGCTGGAGCCAGCTACCGTTAGCTGCTGGCTACCTAGCTCCACTTCAACCAGCATCGGGAGCTCCAGCAGCTTGTCGATGTGCTAATAGCCTCAGCAACCTAACGTTAGCTGGCTCCAGCAGATCGACAAGCTGCTGGAGCCAGCTACCGTTAGCTGCTGGCTACCTAGCTCCACTTCAACCAGCATCGGGAGCTCCAGCAGCTTGTCGATGTGCTAATAGCCTCAGCAACCTAACGTTAGCTGGCTCCAGCAGATCGACAAGCTGCTGGAGCCAGCTAACGTTAGCTTGCTGAGGCTATTAGCACATCGACAAGCTGCTGGAGCTCCCGATGCTGGTTGAAGTGGAGCTAGGTAGCCAGCAGGCTAAATGCTCCGCGACGCTGAACTGCCTGCGCCGGTCTGTCTGTCGAAGCTTCAGCTGATTAGTGGTCTTCTGGACAAACCTCCCACCCCCAACAACATAATCTGAGGCAATGAAGTGTTCGCTGCAGATCTTCATTCCCTGTCCAACAGGCTGATCGCGCCGCCTGAGTGCAGCCAGCCTGAGCCAACGTGCCAACAACACTGTTTCTTTCACTGGTAGTTTGTGGAAATGAACCAACTTTCCTCTCTTTCACACGGTAAAATTAGTTTGAACAGCCAGGAGCAATACAAAAATAACCACACGGTCCCGTTGTTTTGTAGGCAACATTTTATTTACTGACTGACCCAACAATCCATGTTTACTATGCAGCTACCCAGCAGTGTATACACCAAACCAACACTGTGACGTCAGCAACAAAATGGCGCCGCCCATGGCGAAAACAGGGAAATTATATTAGATTTTTCAGACAAATAAGCAGGATTTCACATTTTATTATAGGACCCTGTCTTACACAAGGTACACAACAAACAAACTAGAATCACATTGTTCACTGCTTCATCTCCCCTTTAATGAGCACAACATGGACCGTTTCTTCACCAAGTTGGAGGTGATGGATGAGCTGAGGACAGACCGAGCAGAGCCCAATGCACCCCAGCCCACCTACCAAGCCTAGTACATCACTGCCTAGACTACCTACCAAGCCTAGTACATCCCAGCCTATACCTACCAAGCCTAGTACATCCCAGCCTAGACTACCTACCAAGCCTAGTACATCCCAGCCTAGACCACCTGCCAAGCCTAGTACATCCCAGCCTAGACCAGTATAGCCTAATTCCTTACCACCTGCATTAACTATGTGAGGTTCGCCTCTTCCCTGGACCTTTAATTCCTGTTCCCTGGACCTTTTATTCCCTGTCTCCTCACCTCACCAGCCCCCACCCCCGCGTTGTCGTTACTGTGAGGTTCGCCTCTTCCCTGGACCTTTAATTCCTGTTCCCTGGACCTTTTATTCCCTGTCTCCTCACCTCACCAGCCCCCACCCCCGCGTTGTCGTTACTGTGAGGTTCGCCTCTTCCCTGGACCTTTAATTCCTGTTCCCTGGACCTTTAATTCCCTGTCTCCTCACCTCTCCAGCCCCCACCCTCGCGTTCGTTTACTCTCGTCTGCTCTTCAGCAGCCCACACCCTTGGACTACCTTTCATTATGTGTTTGATTGGTCCGTGCCGAACACACACTTCTAAGTCAAGTATCAATTACCATCACGCACCTGATGTGTGTTCTAATTAGCGCCCCAGTGGGCTTTAAATACCTCGATCTCCCCCCCAGTCCTTGTCGGGTCGTTCTCTATCTGTAAGCTCCTACGGGAGATTCTCTATTCCGTATCGCTATCTGTTTCTGTATTCTGTATGCTGTTTCATCTCCGGCGTGAGACGAGGTGCCAGCCATCGCCACCTGTCGCCGTTTCCCTGGAGTGGGACACAGCCGGTGCGCTCTCTAATTCTCTACGGGAGGTATTCCAGTGTTCCACTCCAGACCCCGCGCAGACGCGCTCCTACAGCAGACGCGCTCCTACAGCAGATGCGCTCCTACAGCGGACGCGCTCCTACAGCAGACGCGCTCCACTCCAGACCCCGCGCAGACGCGCTCCTACAGCAGACGCGCTCCTACAGCAGACGCGCTCCACTCCAGACCCCGCGCAGACGCGCTCCTACAGCAGACGCGCTCCTACAGCGGACGCGCTCCTACAGCAGACGCGCTCCACTCCAGACCCCGCGCAGACGCGCTCCTACAGCAGACGCGTTCCACTCCAGACGCGCATCGCTCTCTAATTCTCTACGGGAGGATGCGTCTCTCCGAGCCGGCGCGCTCTCTCTCTCTCTTTTTTCTTTTTTTTTGTGATTTTTCTTTTTTTTGTAATTTTTTTTTATGGCTTTTGCCTCTTCATAGTTCTCTAACGTTAGTCTTTCTTTCCTCAACGCTCAATTCTATAAACACTTGACCGATACCCATCAATGCACAGCGCTCTAGCATGTTCTGACTGTGAACACCTAAAGCTGAGGCTCAGACCGACCGACCGTTTTAGATTTTTGGCTCATTTTCCCTTATGTTAGAATTTTTTTTATGTAAAAATAATGGTTGCAGATATAGAGGCGGGCGCCAAAACTGCACAGAGAATTTTTTTTTTTTTTTTATTTAAAAAAAAAGATTACATTTTTTTTGGCGCCCCCCTCTGGGTGGCGCTCTAGGCGACCGCCTATATCGCCTGTAGGAAGGTCCGCCCCTGTGTGTGTGTGTGTGTGTGTGTGTGTGTGTGTGTGTGTGTGTGTGTGTGTGTGTGTGTGTGTGTGTGTGTGTGTGTGTGTGTGTGTGTGTGTGTGCGTGCGTGCGTGTGTGTGTGTGTGTGAGAGGCCTTGAAGAGAGAGTGAGCAAATGCGAGAGAGAGAAACTGAGAGAGACTGAGAGAAAGATAGTGAGCAAGTGAGCGACATAGAAAGAGATGAAAGAGAGAGAGTGAGAGAGACAGCGAGAGAGAGAGAGGGGGAATATTAGCGAGACAAAGACATAATTATATCTATAAATAATAATAAAATATAATACATTATTTTGATATAATATAATCTATATAATAAAACATATATATAATACATTTTATTATAATAAAAAAGATATAGAGAGAGAGAGAGAGAGAGAGAGAGAGAGAGAGAGAGAGAGAGAGAGAGAGAGAGAGAGAGAGAGAGAGAGAGCACTTGCATGTGTGTGCGGTTAAGAATGCAGTGATGGGCCACCAACACACAAGTGCCCTTGAAACCATGGTTGTTGCTAGGACAACAACAACAAGGACACATTTGAGTGCGTGTGCGTGTGCGTGTGTGCGTGCGTGTGTGAGAGTGTGCGTGTGTCCAGGAGTGTGTGTGTGGGATGGTAATTTGGTGTTTTACATTAATCAGCTTCACCGTTATTCCATAATTCAGATTTTCCCGCCCACGGAAAACATGGTGCTGATGGTTCTGGACCTGTGCGTCGGGATGTGAGAGGACTTGATGTCCAGCGCTACACTTTCAATTGTCAGTCCATGAAAAACTCCCGGCGCCCCCTCCTCTCCATGCTCTGGAGGCTGTTCTGCGTCATGTACCGCTAGACGCAGTATTCCTTTAAAACTCAATGCTCCAGAGCGAATGCGTACTCTAGCGGCTAGAGTACGCATTCGCTGAGTTTTAAAGGAATACCTCACCCAAAGGTGATCATTTGCGTATCAATTACGCACCCCGTGATGCCTTGAATTCATGCCGTTCTTTTTTCTTTCTCCCATGCCTCCACGGTGCCAAGGAACGTGTCAAGACATGCGAGGAAAGAAAACGACTTCATGGATTCAAGGCGTCGTGGGGAGTAATTGATATACAAATGCTAAAAGAAAGTGTTCCTTTAAGCCTTTGTGTACTTGGCCTCCCTCAGCTGGGTTGGCGATACGCCACTTGTACGCTACTGTACATTTTCTCATCATGGAGGAGCGTTGATGGTCATTGCTGTCATGACGCCGACTTATTTATTATTTAATCATTTGTAGGACGGGGGCTTTTGTTTGCTCAAGCACCTCCTCCTGCTGTAGCCTGTCGCACCACTAATAATGATGCTTTTCATCTAGTTTAATAAAGTCCTTTCTCAGCAGGTTTTCACGCCCTCAGAATCGTGCAGTTATTTGACGGTGAATCCTCCTGGCTGAAACCTTGTAATAATAATAATAATAATAATAATAATAATAATAATAATAATAATAATAATAATAATAATAATAATAATAATAATAATAATAATAATAATAATAATAATAATAATAATAATAATAATAATAATAATAATAATAATAATAATAATAATAATAATAATAATAATAATAATAATAATAATAATAATAATAATAATAATAATAATAATAATAATAATAATAATAATAATAATAATAATAATAATAATAATAATAATAATAATATAATAATAATAATAATAATAATAATAATAATAATAATAATAATAATAATAATAATAATAATAATAATAATAATAATAATAATAATAATAATAATAATAATAATAATAATAATATAATAATAATAATAATAATAATAATAATAATAATAATAATAATAATAATAATAATAATAATAATAATAATAATAATAATAATAATAATAATAATAATAATAATAATAATAATAATAATAATAATAATAACTGGACTTTGATGGGTGGCACATACACAGGAACACACACACATGCAATTTTTGTTGGGTCGCCGATGCGATTGAGTCTCTGCACTTGACCCATCCCGTCGTCCTTCCCCCCCAAGGGCAGCCGGGAGCAGATAGGGGCTGCGGCGTGGGGCCGCGCCCCGGGGGACCAATCCAAGTGCTCCTGTCCGTCTTCGTCAGGGACGCGACAGCGTTAGCGATCTGTTGTGCCTGTTTTTACATTAGGGTTTATCTTATCGGGAGGGGAAACCCTTGCGAGCACGGGGAGAACATGCAAACTCCACACAGAAAGGCCCTCGAGATACCCCACCTGGGTACCATGGCAATACGGAAACCTGGTCCCCAAGCGGAATCGAACCCTGGACCTTCTAGCTGTGATGGTGAATCCTCCTGGCTGAAGCGTTATATTTGATATTGAATCCTCACGGCTGAAGCGTTATATTTGATATTGAATCGTCCCGGCTAAAGCATTATATTTGATAGTGAATCCTCCCGGCTGAAGCGTTATATATTTGATATTGAATCCTCCCGGCTGAAGCGTTCTACTTGACGGCAAATCCTCCTGCGGCTGAAACTTTCTTGAAAACGTCACATCGCAGGCAGTGGACCTTTTTAAAACAACGTTTCTATTTTACTCTCAAATGAATATGTGTTTTTCTTTTTCTTTTTTCACGTTGAGTGCATGTTGGAGTGGTGGAGGTGAAACCCATTATGGGATGTGTCGGCGGAGAGAGAGAGAGAGAGAGAGAGAGAGAGAGAGAGAGAGTCAGTCACTCACTGCCTCACTCTGTGGTGCTCTATGAGTGGGATGCCGTGCATTCTTTTAGCCTTATTCACTGAGGGAGCGTGGGCGGCTAATTGGTGTTTGCATTCATCAGGTTTACCTAGGGGGAAATGTTCTATTATATGCCATCTTTGAAATCGATGACTAATTGTAATTCTCTCTCTTTCCCTTATGTTTCTCCTCCTCTCTCCCTCTGTCTCTCATCTTCTTCTTCTCCTCCTCTCTCCCTCTGTCTCTCGTCCCCTTCTTCTCTCTCCCTCTGTCTCTCGTCTCCATCTCCTCCTGTCTCTTTCCCTCTGTCTCTCGTCCCCTTCTTCTCTCTCCCTCTCTGTCTCTCGTCCCCTTCTTCTCTCTCCCTCTGTCTCTCGTCTCCATCTCCTCCTCTCTCTCTCCCTCTGTCTCTCGTCCCCTTCTTCTCTCTCCCTCTGTCTCTCGTTCCCTTCTTCTCCTCCTCTCTCTCTCCCTCTGTCTCTCGTCCCCTTCTTCTCCTCCTCTCTCTCTCCCTCTGTCTCTCGTCCCCTTCTTCTCTCTCCCTCTGTCTCTCGTCCCCTTCTTCTCCTCCTCTCTCTCTCCCTCTGTCTCTCGTCCCCTTCTTCTTTCGCCATCTGTCTCTCTTTCCTGTCTTCTTCTACTCCTCTCTCTCTCCCTCTCTCTCTTGTCTCCTTCTCCTCATCTCTCCCTCTGTTTCTCATCTTCTTCTCCTCCACTCTCTCTCTGTCTCCCTTTCCCGTCTCCTTCTCCTCCTCTCTCCCTCTGTCTCTCGTCCCCTTCTCCTCTGTCTCTGTCTCTCATCTTCTTCTCCTCCACTCTCTCTCTGTCTCCCTTTCCCGTCTCCTTCTCCTCCTCTCTCCCTCTGTCTCTCGTCCCCTTCTCCTCTCTCTCTGTCTCTTATCTTCTTCTCCTCCTCTCTCTCTCGGTCTCCCTTTCCCGTCTCCTTCTCCTCCTCTCTCCCTCTGTCTCTCGTCCCCTTCTCCTCTCTCTCTCTGTCTCTCATCTTCTTCTCCTCCTCTCTCTCTCTGTCTCCCTTTCCCGTCTCCTTCTCCTCCTCTCTCCCTCTGTATCTCGTCTCCTTCTCCTCCTCCCTCCCTCTGTCTCTCTGTCTGGTCTCCTCCTCCTCCTCTCTCCCTACGTCTCTTATCAATGCATGTCTTCTCCCTCTCTCCTCACTCCCTCCGCCCCCCCACCAGCGCTGTCCTGGGTCTTGATTCTGAAGGCTTGTCTGCCTAGTGAGTGTGTTTTAATAGGGGAGGAGGAGGGTGACGGTGTTGGTGGACGGTCTCTAAGTGAAGGCTGAGGGTCTGGAAGCAGCATATCCACCATGTTGCTCTGCGTTCTCAGAACGCAGGGATCAGCCGTCACGTTGCCGGAGCTGGAGTGCAAATCCTGTTCGGGGGGGAAACAGTGCTTTTCTCCCCCGCCGTCGGCTGGATCCCTGAGAGAGGAGGACAAAGAACGCAGCGGCCTGAAAGATAGACGCGGCCTTGGGAGCTGCAGGGAAGAAAGAGAGGTCTCGAGAAGGAGAGAGTGAGTGAGAGGCAATGAGACAGTACAAAAAAAAGAAAACTAAACTGAGAGAAAAGTGGTGCATTCTCCAGACATGAGTCACTTCTTAGTGAGAGCTTTGTAATTTAAGCCACACACAGAGCAGGAGAGAGAGAGAGGAAGAGAGAAAGAGAGAGGAAGAGAGAAAGAGAGAGAGAGAGAGAGAGAGAGAGAGAGAGAGAGAGAGAGAGAGAGAGAGAGAGAGAGAGAGACAGAGACAGAGACAGAGACAGAGACAGAGACAGAGACAGAGACAGAGACAGAGACAGAGACAGAGAGAGACAGAGACATACAGATGGAGATATTCTAAATCACCTCTATACATGAGGCAGGTTCAGTTGAGCGGGCGTGCTTGGCAGTAGGTTGCACATATTCAACATATTGTAATATAGACATATTGATGTATATATACAGAACTATCCTCTACGCCTCAAGGCTGAAGACCAATGCAAATGAAAAAACCGATTCACATGTTTTGACGTACATTTCACCAGGGCATCTATAATCTACACTTTATTTTGTCAACCATCTTATATAGGCTTTCTCTCCCGCTCTAAACAAAGGCTCCACCACATCCTCATGATTCACAGTGGTCTCCCCCTCCGGTGAATAAACAGTCCACGATGTGTCTCAGGGTTCAGATGTAAATATTGATCGCATCACGTGCAAATACCATCACCGAAAGTATGAACCGAAAAATAATTTGCGTGCCTACGCGTTTGTGTTTTGTTTGTGCACGGTATGTGGCAAAGCTACGGCGTGATTAAAGGGGCATCCCGCTGACTTTTTGGACCTTCACCAGAGGTCTGCTCCCCCACCGGGTGACCTCATCCAGAATGCGTTGGTACGTTTTATGTTTGATACACAGTAGGGCTGTCCCCGACTAAGGATTTGGATGGTCGACTATGATAGGCCAAAATTTGCCGTTAGTCGACTAATAAAAAAATAAATAAAAACGTATAATATTTTTGAATATATATATATATTTTTTGTATCATTCCATTTGGGCTGTGGGGGGTGCTTAATGTCTGAAGGAGTCGGTCCTCTGCAAAAGCATGCAATTGGTCCACTGATGGATACATCTTGATATTTGTCTAGTCTGTGTGTTCATTAGATGGGTGAAATCCTCTTTCAGTGCCTCTGTGCCTGTTTTCGTAGGCAGTTAGCCTCTGGTATGCGTGCCATTAGCGTTAGCCACGCTTCTGCCTCTTTTCTTTTGGAAAGAATGATAAAAAAATTTAATATTTGTATTAGACTAAGAGGTTGGCAGTCGACTACGGCTCCTTTCGACCGATTAGTCGACTAATCGACTAATAGGGGTCAGCTCTAATACACAGTGGCTCAGGAGGTAGAGCGGTCGTCTCTTATTCGGATGGTTCCCGGATAGATTCCGGCTCCTCCCGGCACCATGTCAAAATGTCCTTGAGCAAGACACTTTACCCCCTAACTGCTCCCGATGAGCAGGGCCCTATTCCCTGTACCTGGTTCAACTAAGTTGATCAAAAGTCCCATTAGCCAGATTAAATTAACCGGTTGTTTGAAACCAGGCTTTCCCTGTTCCTCGAATGCTGTTTCACTCTCGTTAATTCGAACCAGACTTGATACTCAGGATAATTGCGGCCGCCTCACCTGAAAAGACAACTGCGGTCAAGCCAGCCTGCAATTCGGATATCACAGTCAAGTGGTCCACCCATTTATTTTCGTTTGCGCATACACTTGCCTTATTACGGTAAAAAGGTATTAACTTTTTTTGGAAATTAGCTTATTTAACATCTTCCCTGGAGTTAGACAAGAAGATGCATACCTTTTTCGTCTCTGCGTGCATTTTAGCTTTGGGAATAGACGCTCCGTTAGCATAGCTTAGCTTCATCACTGGAAGTGAGGCAGGACAGTAGCCTTACAGTGCCTTACAGTGTATTGCAAGGTCTGACATTGACCAAACTTGATATGCACGACCTTGGTGGGCTCTAGGTCAACTCCTGAAAAGGGGGTCAATGTCAGACCTTGCAATCAAAAGTTAGGGGGCGCACTGAAATTATGGCAAGGGTTATTAGCCCCCTAACTTTTGATTGCAAAGTCTGACATTGACCCCCTTTTCAGGAGTTGACCTAGAGCCCACCAAGGTCATGCATATCAAGTTTGGTCAATGTCAGACCTTGCAATACACTGTAAGGCACTGTAAGGCTACTGTCCTGCCTCACTTCCAGTGATGAAGCTAAGCTATGCTAACGGAGCGTCTATTCCCAAAGCTAAAATGCACGCACAGAGACAAAAAAGGTATGCATCTTCTTGTCTAACTCCAGGGAAGATGTTAAATAAGCTAATTTCCAAAAAAAGTGGAGTTCCCCTTTAAGCCAGTTGCCCGTTGCCATCCTGTTTCCCCTTCACCCCTTTGTATCTCATACGATTTAGCAAGAGATGTTATGTTCAGTTACAAATTAATATTTCATATCGTATACACGACGAGTGTGACATGAAGCGCTACATTCAGAAAGGTAAAAAAAAATACTCGAAACGTTCAGTATTCTGATGTGGCATTTCAAAATAAAAGCCCTAGAAAATGTTATATAAATTTACCTCCACTTTCAGATTATAATTTAAAGGAAAGCACCCATAGGCCAACACCTCAGAGTGTCACCCAGAAACGTTCAGTACATTCTGATGTGGCATTTCAAAATAAAAGCCCTACATTTTTTTATATAAATTTACCTCAACTTTCAGATTATAATTTAAAGGAAAGCACCCAAAGTTCAAGACCAATTCCACTTCAGAGTTGTAATGGAACTTGTAATGGATGGACTTCCGGTTTAGCGTTAGAATGGAGTAGGTCGCATGTGACACAGCTGCTCACCCGTTATTTTTTTTTCGTTTTAAAAACATATTTATAAACCATTAATGCGTTTAAAACTTGACGCATATATCAACTGAGACTATCAACTAACTATATTGACCAAAATAATCGAGATGTCACCAAAGAAAGCCACAACGAGTCCAAAAACAGTCGTAGAGGTCCCGCCGCAGGAATCAGGATTCGTACAGCGGACAGCAGGAAATATAGACTTGACAGTGGCCGCTTCAAGTCCAACCCCACCAAACACCTCCGCAGATACCGAACATATCATCCGGAAAATGGAGGAAATGGGGAAGACAATAACTAGCATAATAACTCAAAAAGTAGATGATATTAAAGAATCTATTGAAGGCAAAATTGATGCGCTGAGAGCGGACGCCGACGCACAGATTAAACGCACCGAGGCTCTGGAAAAAGTAATGGAAGCCCACGAAAACAATTTCACTCGCATCTACAATGAAGTAGAGGTTAACAATGTTAACCTAACTGCTGAGATGAAGGGGAACTACAAAGAAATCAAGACGCAGCTCAGCGAAATAACGTTGGAGCTTAAGCGAATCAATGAAGAACAGAAAGCCAAAATATTCGAGATGGAATATCAAAAACGCAAGCTGAATATTCGTATTGTCGGTCTGGACGAATCAGTGAGATGTGCAAACCCTGAAGAGTTTGCCACAGAATTACAGAAAATCTTGGGAACAGAGATCCTTCCTAATGTACCAGAGGTGGAACAGTGCTTCAGATTGGGGACCCGCTCCATTGGCAATAACGCTAAGCCCAGAGTGATATTGGTTATACTGCGCCAAGTCAGAATAAAAGAAATTATTATTCGTGAAACCCGCAGGATGAAAGGCAATCTGAAATACATGGAGGTACCAATACACTGCTTTGAAGATTATTGTCGTGATGTAGTGGAACTGCGTGCCAAGTTCAAGACGGTGATGTCTCAACTAGAGAAATACAGAGAAATACAGACCCCTACTAATATACCCTGCAATACTTCGCATTGTCGATAAACAAGGAGCAAGGGTTCTCCTCAACTCGCCTGAAGATGCAGCCAAATTCTTGTCTGAACAACACGCAGAATAGTGTATAAATGGCCTTTTAATCTCAGTTATGCAAGGTCACCATATAGTACAATCTTTAATAACCGAGGATTTGGGACAGAGAGACCTACGTGCTCAGAGTTTTTGAATGCTTTCCCCGACGTGTTTATATTATTGCGGACATATTGGATTCAAGATTGGAACACTCCAGAACATACTGGAACATTCAAACAATGTAAAAATGACATATTGGAATAATCTAGAACATCGAAGCATTCTTTGATATTTGGAACATTCTGGAATATCAGCAATACGTGGTCATTCACTCTACCAGAAGCCCCTCGGGGGAATAATCAACAGCTATCTAGATGCAGAACCACAGAGCCATCATAGCCGGCCGGCAGAAATATCACTCTACACAACGATCATAGCCCACCCCGGTCAGGGGAAATGCTGCATATACGTATTTAAAAACTGTTTTTTATTAATGGGAAATAATTCCACTACTTCTCCAATTTATACTTTAGATGTTTAAGCATAGCAATGCTCTTTTAAGATCTAAGTTAATGTTCTCTTCCTTTTACTTGTTTTTTTCTTTTTCATCCGCTCTCTCTGATTTATTGAGGCTCTCTCTTCAGTTCAATACCTTCATATTATTCATGGGTTACTATAAATTACACAAGTTCATATAAAATGTAAGTGATTAGGGCATGACAATTGAAGCTTATTTTTGGTCTTTATTTTTAGTTTTATCTCATTTAAATTTTTATTTATTTATTTTTTACGGGAAAGTGGCCAAGCCACAGTCGACATTCTACTTATGGTAGAATTTAGAGTGTTAGATCCTATGGTATACATAGGAATGTTAAGGATAATTGGATCATTCTGGGATATCCGGTGGTGCAAGGGAGGGAGTCATACGCAAAGGTTGTGTTCATGGAACACAATCCTGTACGACTCTCGGTGGGAGGGAAGGGTATGGGATTTTTATTTGTATATATGTATGTTTTTAAGCTCGGCTCTCAACGGGACCTCACTAGTGGGATGTATATCTATTATTGCCTCGCACTCTAGAAGCATTACCAAAAATTACAATGCAACATGTATAGACTATGGCTAGTTTGAATATAATGATATGGAACACCGGGGGAATAAATAACCAACTCAAACGCAAAAGCATGTTCACACTGATGAAAAAAGAACATGTGGACATTGGTCTGCTAAGCGAAACGCACATTCTAGGGAAAGACATAGATAAATTAGCGGACAACATATACCATAATATCAGTCACTCCTCTATTGGTACGAGAACTCGGGGTGTAGCAATAGTCGTTAAACGTAAGTTGAATATTGTACTAAAGGGAGTATGGTCTGATGTAGAAGGTCGGATAACTATAGCTAAGATTGAACATAAGAACAGGAAAATAGCGTTGATAGCGGTATACGCCCCAAATTTGTACGAAGAAGATTTCTTCACTACATTAACCAATGCAATGTTAGACATTCCCGATTACTCATTTATAATAGGAGCGGATTTTAATGCCATCTGGAACCCAAGGATGGACAAATCTTACCTCGCCTTTTCCAGCGAACAAAAGAATTCATTGAAGGCATTAAAGGATTGGTCAAAGATTACAGGTGTAAATGACTTATGGCGGTTACTTAATCCCACAACCCGAAAGTACTCTTGTCGATCTGCGAGACATAATACACTATCCAGAATAGATTATGTCTTTGCATCACAGAGACTATTTGATAATTATGAAGTGGAAATGATACCCAATCAGATCACTGTTATTTACTCCTTAAAGGTACATTTGGTATACTATCCTCCCGAGCCCCAAGATGGCGATTTAACTCGTTGCTGCTTAATAACAAGGAATTCTTATAGTATTCCAACGGGAGAATGCAAACTCGGTGCAAGACCCCAGAATAATATGGATGTCGGTAAAGGGAATGATCAAAGACTTCACGGATAGCTTTTCCTCCAAAATGCGCAAGAATCAAAGCACAAAACTGGCTGAGCTGGAAACGCTTTACTCAACGTTATTTAATTCTCTGAAATACAACAACTCAACTCGACTAGAAAATCAAGTTAACGTACTAAAAATAGAGATCAATGCCATATACAGACAACAATCGGAAATACAAATACGCAGCACAAGACAACAGCAGTACTCCCATGGTTCCAAACCCAGCCACCTATTAGCCATGCGATTAAGAATTAATGCAACATTTGCAGATATAACTACCATTAGAGCACAACAAGTACTTGTAACAGATCCTGTAAAAATAAACGATACATTCAAAGTATTCTACTCCGACTTATATAAATCAGAAATGACCTTCGATCAAAACAAAATGGACACATTTCTTAATCAAATTATTCTCCCTAAACTTTCAGAGGATGACGCTAAACAGTTAGAAACACCGATCACACTAGAGGAACTCAAGAAGGCCATAACCGCAATGAAAAGTGGTAAGGCTCCTGGAAGAGACGGTTTCCCATCAGAAATGTACCTTTCTTGTTGGGACATAATTGGCCCCTTATTACTAAATATGATCTTATACTCAGTCAAGGAGGGGAACTTCCATAAAAATGACAATATTGCACTCATAACAGTCCTCCTTAAAAAAGACAAAGACCCCAACGAGTGCGGTAGTTATAGACCTGTAAGCCTCCTCGGAACAGATATCAAACTGTACTCTAAGGTATTAGCCATCAGATTACAAAAGCATATGACGTCTTTAGTTCACCCGGACCAAACTGGCTTCATAGGAGGCCGCCTGATCACTGAGAACGTAAGACGTATACTGCACGTACTTGATGCCGACAAGGAGGACACCATACCTAAGGCGATGCTGTCCCTGGATGCTATGAAGGCCTTTGACAGGCTGGAATGGTCGTATCTGTGGGCACTGCTAGAAAGGATGGGGGTAGGAAAAGGATTCATCGATATGATTAAAGTATTATACAAAGACCCATCGGCCATGATTACAACAGGCACAATCATCTCCCAAATATTTCCGGTATCACGCTCTGCCAGACAGGGTTGTCCTCTTAGTCCCGGACTGTTCAATCTATCATTAGAGCCTTTAGCACAATATATAAGACAATCCCAATCCATAGAACCAATCGTAATCAAGGGCACACAACAAAAAATTTGTTTATATGCGGACGATGTAATATTGTTCATGCAAAACCCCAACACCACATTGCCTCATCTGCTCAAGTTGATTGAGGACTTTGGTGATTTATCGGGATTTAAGATAAATTGGCCGAAGTCGGCTTTCCTTCCACTTAACACCCCTGCAAAAAAAGATACAACCCTCCCAGGACAGATACCGATGGTAAAACATTTCAGATGCTTGGGAGTGGAAATATTCCCTACCATAAGACAAACGGTGAAGCACAACTACACAAAAATCCAAAACAAAATCAAAGACGACCTTGATAGATGGGCAAAACTTAAAAACACAGTACAAGCACGGATATCAATAGTTAAGATGGATGTACTACCTAAAATCAACTTCTTCAGTTCAATGCTACCGTTACCCCCTCCAGAGGGTTACTGGAAAAGATTACACTCCTCCACATACAAATTTATTTGGAATAACAAACCACCACGTATAAAAAGATCCACCGCACAGAGAAATAAAGCAGATTTGGCATTTCCAGATTTTTTCCTATATTTTAAGGCGTACACATTAAGTCCATTGACAACATGGTTTGACTCCCAAGCATTAGCATCCTGGAGAAAAATAGAAGAAAACATAGTAGCCCCACATAGACTGAAGGACATAGCATACACTAAACTACCAATCAAGCACTGTGAACGAAAATTTGGCCTCATAATTACTCATGCGATCCGGATATGGCGTGAACCACAAAAAAAAAATCCTAACCCACAAAAATGGCACAATCATACTCCCTTATTCAATAACAATGCACTCTTAATTGGAAAACGACCTATAAGATTCCCTATATGGGAAGAGCAAGGCATACACTCATTAGGGGATGTTTTTAACAAACAGGGTTTTTGTAGTGATAAAGAAATACGCAAAAAATGTAATCTCACCAAGTCCACATGGCTTTTTCACAAACAGTTAGAGCTATGTTTGAAGTCTCACGGTGTTCCATTAGACAGACCAATTGAACACCACAGATACCACAAATTCTTCTACGCAAGAGAGACATCGAGAAGTTTTGTTTCAGAATTTTATCATCAATTACTAACGTCCTCGTATGAAACCCTCCAACTTGACTCTGTCTGGAGGAGGGATATACCAGACCTGGAAAATGACTTTGATTGGCAAGGAGCCTGGGCAAATGTCCGACTTACATCAAGGAACCCGGATCATCAACAAATCAATCTTAACTATATTCACAGGACATACTTGACTCCTATAAGACTGTGCCGAATGGGGCTTAAACAAGATTCCAAATGCACCCAATGTGCAAATGGGGACGAAGGGACATTTATGCACATGTATTGGGACTGCTCACCAGTTAAGGCATTCTGGAAAGATGTGACCCAACAAATATCAAAACTCGTATCTTGGAATATACCTGTACACCCCTCGGTATTATTATTGAATGATGTTTTTGAGTTTGCAGTGAATCCACAGCGAAAGAGATTGGTTTTATCGGGTATCACAGTAGCCAAAAAGCTGATCGCATCACGCTGGTTTCAACCGGAAAAAATGTGCCGTAAAGTTTGGTTTCTTACATATCTCGTAATTTACCATGAAATATCTACAGCAAGAATTCTGGGTCTCAATGAATCCAAAATGTCAATGTGGTTAGAAGTGGTGGAGAGAATAAAAGCTAGCTTATAATGGTAGTGTCTGGTTAGGTGCGAGGGATAGTGGAGGTACTTCTCAAGGTGGGGTCCGGGAGGGGGGGGTTCGAGCTGAGCATATGTGTGTAGTTTTTTTTTAGATAACAGGTATTAGGGGTATATCTTATATAAGACAACTAACTAAAATGTGATCTCATTGGATGTGCCCTGACAATTAATGCTTGTATATCTTATCGTGTGTTGTCATGTTTGTTTATATGTTTGTTTAAAAAATAATAAAAAAATTAAATACAAAAAAAGAGTTGTAATGGAAAACCTCAGAGTGTCACCCAGAAACGTTCAGTACATTCTGATCTGGCATTTCAAAATAAAAGCCCTCGAAAATGTTATATAGATTTACCTCAACTTTCAGATTATAATTTAAAGGAAAGCACCCATAGTTCAAGGCCAACACCTCAGAGTGTCACCCAGAAACTTTCAGTACATTCTGATGTGGCATTTCAAAATAAAAGCCCTCTAAAATGTTACTTTCAGATTATAATTTAAAGGAAAGCACCCAAAGTTCAAGGCCAATTCCACTTCAGAGTTGTAATGGAACACCTCAGAGTGTCACCCAGAAACGTTCAGTACATTCTGATGTGGCATTTCAAAATAAAAGCCCTCTAAAATGTTACTTTCAGATTATAATTTAAAGGAAAGCACCCAAAGTTCAAGGCCAATTCCACTTCAGAGTTGTAATGGAACACCTCAGAGTGTCACCCAGAAACATTCAACGAGTGTGACATGAAGCGCTACATTCAGAAAGGGAAAAAAATTATCGGAAACGTTCAGTATTCTGACGTGGCATTTCAAAATAAAAGCCCTCGAAAATGTTACTTTCAGATTATAATTTAAACACTCTGATGTGTTCCATTACAACTCTGAAGTGGAATTGGCCTTGAACTTTGGGTGCTTTCCTTTAAATTATAATCTGAAAGTTGAGGCAAATTTATATAACATTTTCGAGGGCTTTTATTTTGAAATGCCACGTCAGAATACTGAACGTTTCCGATTATTTTTTTCCCTTTCTGAATGTAGCGCTTCATGTCACACTCGTCGTGTATACGATATGAAATATTAATTTGTAACTGAACATAACATCTCTTGCTAAATCGTATGAGATACAAAGGGGTGAAGGGGAAACAGGATGGCAACTGTCTGTACACAGGAAGGCATTAAGGAAAAGGTAACGTTATATCCGAATTGCAGGCTGGCTTGACCCCAGTAAAAGACAGCAGGTGTCGATCGCAGAAATTCTGATTTTCTAATGGCATTGATTGATTGATTGATTGAAAACTTTATTAACAGATTGCAGAATGGGTACAATACAGTATGGCTCAATAGCCTCGCCGACAAGTTAAATGCATATCTATAGGCAAATTTTAAGTCCTCATTACCCCAATCAATCAGATTATATTTCTTTAAATGTGCCTGCTGGCAGTAGGCTTAATGGAATGAATAATCGAATGAGATCTTGCTAGCAAAAATAATTAGTTCAACTCTTTCAGAATAAGTAGATAAAAACAAGCCCAAAGAGTGTAATTGATATGCATTAATAGATACTTATGAGGATATCTGTACTGTATGTGCGCTTTATGTATCATGTACTATATAAATACATGGTTCCCAAAGTTTTCAAGGCACGACCCCCGAAATAACGTGTCAGAGAGGCTTGGAGGCTATACAGTTTCACTATTCATCATCATTAGGTGGCTTCTTCGTTCCAAAGGTTGCCTATCACTCTCCAACCCATTCTGTCCCCATTTCTTCTCTCCAACTCCGTGACTCCGCCTCTCACTCCGCTCCAATCACAGACGTCGTCTATCCAGCCTCTTCTTGGTCTTCCACTTCCTCTCTTTCCATCCACCTTCCCCATCACCACCTTCTTGAACATCTCCCCGCTGGATCCTCTCAGAACATGCCCGCACAACTCCATCTTTCTCTTTTTCAACCTCTCCAGCAGCTGTCCTCCTTGCATATCCGCTCTTCTCAGTACCTCCTCATTCTTGATCTTATCCTTCCATGTTATCTTCAGCATCTTCCTCAGCGTCCACATTTCAAAAGAGTCTATCATCCTCTTTGCCTCTTCATTCAGCGTCCATGCTTCTGCTCCGTATGAAAAGACTGACATAACATACGTTTCCAAAATCGTCTTCATTTTCCAACTTATGTTTCTTCTCAATAATTCTTTATGGTTCCAGAATGCGCCCTTTGCAATTCCGGTTCTTCTCTTAATGTCCATGTTAGCTCTTCCACCTTCACTGATCCAGCTTCCAAGGTACATGTACTCCTTCACTTGTTCAAGTTTTTCTCCATCCACCTGTATTTTACAAACAGTTCCTGGTGTTTTTTCAATGATCATTACTTTAGTTTTCTTTGTGTTTAGCGACATTCCATCGTTTTTGCATTCGACATTCAGCTTATTCATCATGTTCTGTAGATCTTCTTGACAGTTACAGACTATAGCAGTGTCATCCGCGTATCTTATATTGGTGATGTTCTCTTCGCCAAGTTTTACTCCTTTCCCTCCTCTCAGACCTTTTTTCATCAGTGATTCACTGTACATATTAAAGAGTACAGGGGACAAGATGCATCCTTGTCTTACACCCTTCTCCACCGGGAAGTCTCTTGATTTCTCCTTTCCTATTCTAACATTAGCCTTCTGCCTCCAGTATAAGTTGGAAATTATTCTTCGGTCAGAAACTGGTATTTTGAATTCTTCCATTGTTCTCATCAATGTTGTATGTTCAACTCTGTCGAAGGCCTTCGTGAAATCGATGAAGCAAATATACAGCTTCTTCTGTTGGTCTATCGATTTTTCACCAATGATTCTGAGTTGGCAGATTGCATCTCTTGTTCCTTTTCCTTTGCGAAAACCCATTTGGCTATCCGAGAGCTGATGTTCAATTATGGGTTCTATTCTGTTCTTGATGATTTTCAGGAGTACTTTTGATGCATGAGATATCAAACTGATAGTCCTGTAATTGTTGCATTCTGTGGCTCTTCCGGTCTTTGGGATCGGAATGAACATTGATTTTAGGAAATCATTTGGAATATTTCCTGAGTTATAGATGTTGTTTACCAGTTTCACAAGGAGCTCGATGCATCTGTCACCAGAGTTCTTAATCAGTTCAGCAGGGATCTCATCCTCGCCGGGCGATCTGTCCGTGGCCAGTGACTTCACAGCCTCTTCAACTTCTTTTTTCGTGATCTGGACTTTTTCTATCTCTTCTAGACTAATTCCTGTGTCTGATGTTCTGTTCTGGTCTTTGTATAGTGTTTCCACATACTCTGCCCATCTATTGATTATTTACTTCTCGTCAAGGAGCAGTTTTCCTTCTTTGTCTCTGACACCTTGGGTTGTTTTTTTCCTCTTCCTTGTTAGTTGTTGGATCTTGTTGTACATGAGAGGGTATTAATCAGGTTTTAATCTGTTTCAGACATCATCCATACATGCATTGAATTGATTAACCTTTGGTTTATACCAGTGACACCAGTCATGTTCATCACCCTCTTGTTCATCATCAGATAACAGTACTTGAACAGATAAATGCATTTTCTCAAATTCATTTATCAACACGTCAAAGGCTTGCAATTGCTCATTCACTTTTCTCAAATCACGTCCACGTCATCAAATCCGTCAAACAGAGCATCTCCTCAGACATTTTAATCCCAGTTAGCACTTACAATATTACAATAACATGTGAGTGACTGATACAATTCAACAATCCACAGATTCAGATTCGTCGTAATTCACATCCACAATCCATGCATAAAGACGCTTCAATTTATGCTTGAATGAAACACAATCCGGGCGCTCCATTAAGCAAATACATCCACAGCGGAGAATATGAAACGAATCAGAGCCAAATGCCGGATAGGTTTCATTAATTAAAAATATCCCAGCGGGATTCACATTTGCAATGCTCCGTTATTAAAATAACCACATAGTGTGTGTCGCCACTCGCGAGCACCGTATAGCTATGACATGCATTATTTAGGACAAAGTAACTCCATAGGCTGAATATGATTTATTATCAGCATTGTAGGTCTATTATTTTACATTTCAAAAGCCCCCTCTAGAAAAACGAAGCACAAAAACATAATTCAGAATCTGTGAGGAAGGGAGCTGGCATTTATTTGCGAGGGCGTGGCCAGTTCATCCAGCTAACTGAACTAAACTCTGCGCTGGAACAGGTTAACACTTTTTTATTTGTTGCCATAGTGATTTAGACAAACGCGTGTCGGGGAACTGAAAAGTCTAGCTTATGTCAAGTTATCCTGAAAATTATCCGGCTAACTCAGTTAGCCAGGTACGAGGAACAGGGCCCAGGTCGGCACCTTGCATGGCCATCTCCGCCGTCGGTGAGTGAATGGGTGAAGTTGTAAAGCGCTTTGGATTTTGATTGATATTTTTTATTTTTGTGTCTTATGTAAGACACAAACATTTTTAATATCAATCAATCAATCAAAATATGGGCTTACAAGACACATAAACAGTAAGTGATCATATAGACCAAGATGGCCACAAAAAAGAAAACAAAATAAAACATAATAACAAGCTATAAACAATGTACTTCAAAGAAACAAGAGGAATTCATATAAAATTATATAGGATATAATGTGTTTGGTCAAAAAGCCCCTTTTTTAACGTGTGTTTGTGGATAGCGTTGGCTATATTTTATGTATATGCCAAAAAAGTTGCTCAGTATCACATCTCGGACTCACATTACAATAATCCATGTTTGTTTTTTTAAAACGATCACTATTAAGCGTGTGAACAACAAGTGTCACACCTTTCACCCTAGTCGCAGAACTGGACAGGTTAGGGTTAGGGTTAGGGGGTTAGGGTCAGGGTTAGAGTTAGGGTTAGGGTTAGGGTAACCCTAGGGTAACCCTAACCCTAACCCCCTAACCCTAACCCTAACCATCAGGCCCGGACTGGCCATCGGGAGCACCGGGAGTTTTCCCGGTGGCCTGGCCTGCACAGATAAAAAAAAAAATGATATAAAAAAAAAAATATTATATGTTTTTTTTTTATTATAATTATTATTATAATTGTTTTTGCCATGCCATTGTTTCTAGTTGTGGCGGCGGCGCGGCGCGATAGTTAGATAACCTAGGTGAGTGGGGAACAACCAGGATTTCACTGTCTGCGACAGAGTTGGAGAACTATCTCTCTCTCTCCCTCACGCGGATCACACACAGAAATGGAGCCGTTTGTGATTGGTGGAGGCGGGACCAGGCGATACAACTGATTGACAGCGGAGGCGGCGAATGGAATGGCAGATAAAGAGAAAGTCAAAATAATTCAAAGATAATTCAAAGATTACACACCTTTGCCACATTGGCTACAAACATAATCACTGTAAAGTTATCAAAAAAATAAGAATCTGATCAGACACAAGGGTTAAGTTGTTGTTCCCTTTCTAATTTCCTCAAAAACATCTAGTCTAGTTAATGTGATCAATATTATTTGACAATTGATGCTTTTTGTTGGAAATTTCAGTCAGTGAACTCATACTTTGAGCTCATTTTATAGTTAAAATGATTGAGACAACGCAATCTTCTGTCTTCGTTGTGCATGCATGCGTGTGCTCACCACACGCGATACATGTGTCACTATTCTGGCAGTGGCTACTGTTATTATAGTATTGCAATGAAAGGTCTGTTATTTAATGTTTGTGTAAAGGGCTATTTTAACTGTTGATGGGTAGTGCATCAGTAAAGTGAATATGGTATTGTGCTCTTGCTCTGTTTGAATAGGTGGAGAGAGTGGTTAACTGTATTATAATAGTAAATAGAAAAATATGTTGTGCGCTTGCTTTTTTCTTTTTGAAGGTGGAGAGAGTAGCATTGCTAGGGCCACAACAGTTTTATTTGAGGTTCATAAGAGTACATTGTACTGGCGGCTAGGTGGTGTAGTGGGCACGGCACTCGCCACCAGTGTGGAGACGCTAGGATTCGCGTGTTCGAATCCAGCTCTCCACATTGTTTTTCAGTTTGGCTGGTCGTCCGCAGTAATACACATTGGCCGTATTACGGGGAGGGAAAACTGAAGGGTGGGGATCGAACATTGTGAACAAGCGACTCCTACAAGTCGGTTGGTGCGCCTGCGCAGTAGAATCAGGAAGTGTCGGGGGCAGCGTGAGCCTCCCACGCGTTACTCCTCGACACTGAGAGATCGAGCTGCGCAGGTGAAAAGATGCGACTGCTGTTACCTCAAGTACCGGAGGGGACTTGTGCTATGTATGACTTAGTCCACATTGCAGCCGGCTTGTGGGAGGCAAGAAACAGCGTTCGTGACAGGGGAGGGTTGAATTGGATGATACGAAATTGGGATGGGAGAAAATATGGAAAAATGGGAGAAAAAGTGGATAAAAAAAAAAAAAAAAGTACATTGTACTAAGCAATTGTTGGCTCATTAGTTTGTGATTCACATGCACTAAAATTCACCAGAATGCTGTCTTTGTAACAAAAATGTTCCGGGTGGGGGACCCCCCGCTTAAAAAGTGGCCTGATTGGGGCTATATTTTGCACTATATCTCCCGGTATGAATTATTTCCCCAGTCCGGCCCTGCTAACCATAACCATAACCCTAAGAAATGGTAAAAATCCTGAAAATGAATAAATATTCTATATGTATGGTGAGGACTGAAGTTAATAAAGAAAATTGGAACAATACATGAAAAAGATATGTTTTACTGAGATCGCAGTTTCGGTCACTAGGGAGACAGGTAGTGGGTTTTTTTAAAGGTTGATTCGAGGGTTAAGTGCCATGCTTTCTCCAAAAATCGTGCAAAACTAAAAATCTCCTCCACAAAGAACCAACTCAACATACAACTCTCAGACTGCCAAAACAAATCCGGATTTATAAATTGAACTTTCTCTGCTATATAAATGCAATCCATTTACCACACACACACACACACACACACATGATTTATTTATATCCACATAAATACAAGTATCAAAGGATGTAAACAATAATAATGCAATCAAATAATTTGACAGCTAGTTACAAAGGTGCCTGATTGGCCACATTGTTGCAACACAAACAGGATAATAACACATGATGAAAATAACAGTAGCGGGTGAAAGGTAGAAAGAAAACACTGCATGGATATAAAAAGCAGCGTCTCCAATAACAGCAGATACTGAACAATACCTTGCATGCACTTGTACACACACACACACACACACACACACACACACACACACACACACACACACACACACACACACACACACACACACACACACACACACACACACACACACACACACACACACACACACACACACACACACACACACACACACACACACACACACACACACACACACACACACACACACACACACACACTGCCATTCTACACATACCAGAGGGACATACCATTACCCACCATAAAGCGGGGGTCCTGCAGGTACACACATGTTGGCCTCTCAGGCTGAAATCCTATCCATCTAAATCATCCTCCTCTCAGGTCAATCAGCGATCCCCTCTAATGGTGTATTGCTTTGTTTTGTTTAGTCTTTTTAGAGCTTCGGTAATAAGAGCAGCGTTCTGGATCGGCAGTACAAACCACAGTGTGTGTGTGTGTGTGTGTGTGTGGGGGGCAGGCAGAGTACGTCGTTTACCCGGTGGCTCCGCCCCACGGCCGTCTGCCGTGTGAGTCATGTGATACCCACCCCGTGAGTCCGAGACCTGACCGCTAGCTACTCTTTAACTTACTGTGGTCCAGGTGATGACGAACTACTGACTACTAACACTAAGCCATGCACGCACACACGCATAAACACGCACATTATCCACACACACTGACACATGTACATGCACACTTATAGGCGAAAACCCACACGTGCTCACGAATACGCTTCCACCCGCCAGCTGGTGTTATGAAAGAAACATGTCAAGTGGTCCTGCCTGTCCTCAGAACAAAAACACAGACACATGGCTGTGACTCACCGTGGCGTGTGTCACGGCAGTCCATCAGAGGGCCGGTGGTGTCTGGTGCTTTGCCGGAGAGAGGCGGTCCAACAACCCGGCGGTTCACTTTTCGATGACCAACTGCTGCTCCCGCGCGACACAGAGGCGGAGGGGAGAAACGCGATACGGTACAGTCATCCCGCTGACGCGCGGCGGTAACGAGAGCCGCGGCCCACATGAGAGGCAGGGTTTCCTGTGACCAGGAACGGAGTGGATCTGGAAGCCGACAGCCACCTTTGAGCTGAGCGAGAGGCGCCGGATTTACAGGGTCTGTGCCAGACTTGAGAGCACCCGGATCTTTGGCGGGAGTCATGGCGCGGAGACCGAGGCTCACACATGGAACTACTAGATCGATATCGTCATGTGAATGTTATACAGTAAATGGACTGCATTTAGGTTTCCCTCATTTACAGTCACGTCGAGTGTACATACAAAAATAAGCTAAAGAAATAAAAGGCACATAAAATCACACAGCATATAAAATCATAACAATAAGACAACAAGGTGAGGCAAAAAGTAAGGGTAACAAAATTATTAAAACACGTAGGCTACAACTTGATTGACAAAGGTTGGAGATCAAGGTTTTAAATTCTGCACGTTTTTGGGGAGAATCTCAAGACGGGAGAATCTCAAGCTTTAAGGACCATTGGAGTTCATTCCATGAGCTAGAGGGGCATCATAGCTAAATGCAGATTTACCCTGTTCCGAGCAAACTCAAGGGACCGTAAGGACCAGCCAGTCACTAGAACGGGTTCCATAGGTTCCAAAATTCCATTCCAATAATGATGTAGTATAAGGAGGTAGCTTACTAATAATGATGTAGTTGTATAAGGAGGTAGCTTACTAATAATTATGTAGTATAATGAGGTAGCTTACTAATAATGATGTAGTATAAGGAGGTAGCTTACTAATAATGATGTAGTTGTATAAGGAGGTAGCTTACTAATAATGATGTAGTATAATGAGGTAGCTTACTAATAATGATGTAGTATAAGGAGGTAGCTTACTAATAATGATGTAGTATAAGGAGGTAGCAATTACTAATAATGATGTAGTATAAGGACTAAGGAGGTAGCTTACGGCCTTAAACGTTTACAAATCCCAGCGTCTCTCTGTGCCTCTCCATCAGCGAGGACCAAGCAGCCTTCTCATAAAGGACACAGTCATTAGTGTCATATCTGTTATTAGTGATGCATCTGAGGGCAGAGTGATAGACAGAGTCCAGGGATTGTATCCAAAGCGCTTTACAACTTATGTCTCACATTCACCCATTCACCGACAGCAGAGGCAGCAATGCAAGGGGCCAACATGCTCTTTGGGAGCAGTTAGGGGTCACATGCTCAAGGACACTTTGACACGCTGAAGGGAGGAGCCGGAATCGAACCGGGAACCTTCCGATTACCAGATGACAGCTCTACCTCCTGAGCCACAGTCGCCCCAATAAAAACGAACCAAGAATAATACATTGCTGTGATTAACTATGAATGCACAGAGTTTTTGAGTGAGAGTAGATTTTGGAGTTTTGGAGTGTGATTCATGCACACACATATTGTGCAATACAAAACTTGTACCACGCTCTCTTTGAAAAGGCTAAAACATTTTCACCAGAACAAAGGACTCCCGCAAACTGTTCATTAGCTATTAAAACATGTTTATTGGGAACAAGGTTTTGGTACAAGTACCTTCATCATGTTATCTTGCAAGACGAAGGAGAGACCATCTTGAATAGGTTGGTTGACCCATGTGGACCAATCAAGCATCATATGTAAACTCTTCACGGCACCGTATAACCCTATAGTATAAATAGACAGACAGCCTCATATACAAAAAGAAACACATTATAAGTGGCTCAATGTACATAGTCATGATAAAGAAGATGTCTGATTCAGAGCTGCTTGGAGTTAAATTTGTCAAGCTCCAAACATTCCATAGATGTTCATTCATTCCCTGTGTCCTTACCCTAACCTCAACCCGCCTAACCCTGACACAAATAGCTACAGTACCTTGTGGGGTCCGTCTAATGTCCCCACAACAACACAAAATGGTAGGAAAACAAGGGCACACACACACACACACACACACACACACACACACACACACACACACACACACACACACACACACACACACACACACACACACACACACACACACACAGAGTGGTTGAACTCGTCTCCTATCCCGACTGACAGCTCTGCCAGACAACACGTATAGCTGGGCTGTCAGACAGTTTGATATGACTGTCAGGCAAATAGAAACACAATCATTATCCCCTTTTGGACTTCCTATGGACTAAATGGTGTTGCTGAAACCAATACATGCCTCACAGCTATAACATACACTACAGTACTCTACCCTTACTGTACCTTATACACATCGCTGGGAAGCTGAACCTGAATCGGCACTGAAATGTACCATAGACTTCCTCATACTATTCTTAAGTTCCACTTGAGGGGCTTCCCCCTGAAATCCACCGTGCCACTCTCGTAGACACTGAATGAGAATTCACAGAATAGAATGGGATTCTATTTCTAATTCCAATCCCCGACCAACAATCGGTATCGCGGCCGACTGAAGGTGGGAGAGGAGAGACCTGGGTTCTGTAACGGAGGTGGTGAGAGGGAAGTCCCTAAATATGGAATCAGACACCTGGGCCAGAGACCGCTCCAACAGAGGCTCTGCCCTGTGTGTTTACTGCAGATAACATGACAAGGGGCCTAGTGTGTCACGGCCATTTGCCGCATAATTATGATAATATTTTCATGATTGTGCACTGTTTTATGCGAATTATACAAAGATAAAGTTGGAATGTTCAATCAAATAACGCCTTTGCCATGGCACCCCAGTTTTCCATGGCACCCCAGTTTTCCATGCAGTTTTTTTGTTCTGGATCTATTGCAATGTTTCTTCTTGACTTGTAAAGCCCATGGGGGCAATTCCTTGTGATTTCAGGCTATACAAATACATTTGATTTGATTTGATTTCCATGGCACCCCAGCTGTCCATGGCACCCCAGCTGTCCATGGCACCCCAGTTTTCCATGGCACCCCAGCTGTCCATGGCACCCCCGTTTTCCATGGCACCCAGTTTTCCATGGCACCCCAGCTGTCCATGGCACCCCAGTTTTCCATGTCACCCTAGCTGTTCATGGCACCCCCGTTTTCCATGGCACCCAGTTTTCCATGGCACCCCAGCTGTCCATGGCACCCCCGTTTTCCATGGCACCCAGTTTTCCATGGCACCCCAGCTGTCCATGGCACCCCAGTTTTTCATGGCACCCAGTTTTCCACACCCTAGCTGTCCATGGCACCCCCGTTTTCCATGGCACCCAGTTTTCCATGGCACCCCAGCTGTCCATGGCACCCCAGTTTTCCATGGCACCGCAGTTTTCCATGGCACCCCAGTTTTCCATGGCACCCCAGCTGTCTATGGCACCACAGTTTTCTGGTTGCATGCATCAAACCAACAAGAATTTCCATGATAACATTATGAAATTCTGTGGCAGCTAGCAGCCAAATGACTCTTAGGAGTGTAGCTTCTAAGGGAAAATGGCTCTTCAGGAGTGTAGCTTCTAAGGGGAAATGGCTCTTCAGGAGGGTAGCTTCTAAGGGGAATCGCTCAATAACACGTCTATAGCCTGCAGCCTGCTGCCACCTGTGTGGTTTGATGCTGATAGTTGGCCTGTTACTCAACCGCCCGGGCTTCTCTGAGTCAGCGGCAGGGCAGGAGCGGGGCTTCTCTGAGTCAGTGGCAGGGCAGGAGCGGGGCTTCTCTGAGTCAGTGGCAGGGCAGGAGCGGGGCTTCTCTGAGTCAGCAGCAGGGCAGGAGCGGGGCTTCTCTGAGTCAGCAGCAGGGCAGGAGCGGGGCTTCTCTGAGTCAGCAGCAGGGCAGGAGCGGGGCTAGTCAGCGGCAGGGCAGGAGCGGGGCTAGTCAGCGGCAGGGCAGGAGCGGGGCTTCTCTGAGTCAGTGGCAGGGCAGGAGCGGGGCTTCTCTGAGTCAGCGGCAGGGCAGGAGCGGGGCTACATTTACATTTACATTTAGTCATTTAGCTGACGCTTTTATCCAAAGTGACTTACAAGTTCTGTATGACAGGTCATCAGGAAGGGCACAACTCTATCAGCTGAGTAACAATATTCATCAAAGTGTTGCATGTTACAGTGTAGGTTAGTTTATTAGGACAAGTGCATGACAGTAAGGTTAGTTAGGGTTAGAGTTATTATTTTTATTTTTATTATTATTTCAGATAATGGTTGAAGAAGTGCGTCTTTAGTCGACGGCGAAAGATTGGACGGGATTCGGCTGTCCTAACTGGGGTGGGTAGGAGCAGGAGCGGGGCTAGTCAGCGGCAGGGCAGGAGTGGGGCTAGTCAGCGACAGGGCAGGAGCGGGGCTTCTCTGAGTCAGTGGCAGGGCAGGAGCGGGGCTAGTCAGTGGCAGGGCAGGAGCGGGGCTTCTCTGAGTCAGTGGCAGGGCAGGAGCGGGGCTTCTTTGAGTCAGTGGCAGGGCAGGAGCGGGGCTAGTCAGTGGCAGGGCAGGAGCGGGGCTTCCGGCTGAAGTCCATTCACAAGCGGCAGCAGCCTGCAGTCGTGACGCACCATGCTCTTGGGAAGGGTTTTATTTTTCCTGGGCTCTAAGTCCCCGCAGTCGGCTGAGTGCTTTGATCTCCCACTAATGAAACTGTATCAAAGGACACACAGGTGATAAAGCGCTGCCCAGAAATGGGTCGCTTCCTCCCCCCCCCCCCCCCCGCCTTCCCAGCTGCACCTTATCAGTGCGGCCTATATCACACACAACTCACAGGTCATAATACGGTACTGTGCTGTACTGTACCGCGCTGTACACTGTATGGGACGTGTAATGTGAGGGGGCGTGTGAGTATATGTGGGGTGGGGTGGGGACAGGGATCAACTTATATTGCTGTTGTGTCATGGATGGCACTGGGTGAAATGTCATTTAATATGATTTATTCTGTTTTAATTTACGTTAACCCTTGTGTCGTGTTCGGGTCTGTGGGACCCGCTTTCAAAAGAGAAATGATACAATGATTTTATTTAATTCTTTTAACATGAGACTCATTGGCCTTGGCACATTTCATGTGGAGAACATATAAAATAACACACTGTGCACCCGCCCCTACACATTTATATTATATTATATACGTGGTGTGTGTGGAAATTCTAGGTGACAACGAGTAAAATATGGTAAGGTTCAAATGTTCAAAATGTTTTCAAGTAAAGGTCAAGGTCAACTTTATTTATATAGCACATTTAAAACCAACCGAAGTTGCACAAAAGTACTTTACAATATAAAAACAGAGAAATACTAAAAATACAAAATACAGTATACACTAAATTAAAACGCTACAATACATTAAAACAATCACAGGGATGTATGCCTTACCAATCCTCAAAACGCCAATGAAAACAGGTGAGTCTTCAGTTGTGCTTTAAAAATCTCTAGGGTCTGGGCAGACCTAATTTGTAGTGGAAGACTGTTCCATAATTTAGGGGCAGCCACCGCAAAAGCTCGGTCACCTTTTGTTTTTAGCCTAGACCTCGGGACATCTAAGAGTAGTTTATTTGCTGACCTTAGTGCTCTAGCAGGGGTACAAAGATGGAGGAGTTCAGCTAGATACTGAGGGGCCAACAGTCCAGATGCCCAAACACAATAACCTCTGTCTTACCGTCAATAACATTGAGGAAATGTAGATCCATCCAAGTCTTAATGTCGGCAAGAACAGCTAGCAGAGGCTCAAGACAATCCTTGCACTTTACTTTTAAAGGAAGGTAGATTTGGACATCATCCGCATCAATAAAGCTTTTTTATTGATAGATGTGATCTAGCAGAGGTAAATATTAACCGTATATGCTGTCTAGATTGCTTGTAATTGAGATAAAGTTAACATCTGTTGAGTAGATTTACATCAATTGTTATGGCTTTATTGTTTTAAAATCCCAATAATGTTGTGGGTCCAAAAAGCAAACACAGCATAAATATATCAGCCTCAATCGCAGCCCTTTGGGGGTAACAACACGTTTTAAATATAACAATTCTAAATCATGTTAATGTAAATAATCAAATAGCAATACTACTCCATCAAGCTCAAGGTTGTCAACTTTGGGTATTTTCTTTTGTCACATGACTATACAACTTAGCCTTTCAACCTCCTGCCGTCTCCTTACCCATGGATAATATCATCTGAAAGGCACTTACATGTCATGTAATCACAATCAGCTTTTGTTTGCTGCATGGCACCCTATCACTGATAAGGATCTAGACATCAAATGTTTTCCCCCCCAGGTAACCTAGCAACCCGCTGAGTCGGGAACAGCGGGGCCGAGACTAGCCAAAAGTCCGACAGTCTAACTGCTGACATCAAGGAGGACTTTCACAACACATGTGACATCACCCGCCAGTACACTGGTCACACACACGCATGGCATTGACCTAAGCTACATAACCCTGCAGTACATGAGGCCACAACAACAGAGTAAGCAGGGTGAAGCATGCTATAGGCCAAACCATGACACAGCAGTTTGGAGCCAATGTCAGGGGGGAGGGGACTGTGATCATGACTGTGATCAATTGATGACCTCGGAGCAGGTCCTAAATTATTATTATTATTATGATTATAGGCTACACTATAATCACTTCTCCCCTGATCTCCGGGAAATCTACCTAATTCAAAGAGGGGGTCACTTTATTGGAATTGCCGTCTTGTAGAAGTGCAGAATACACATCTATGTTTTATTTTTCCATAGCTAAAAGTGAATAGGATTCACTTGGAATGTTGAACCTTTGCTTTGTGTTTGTTATAAATAGACTGCATTTATTTGTGCCAACCTGCTCTTCGGGAGCAGTTAGGGACGCGATGCCGGGAGGAGCAGGAATCGAACCGGGAACCTTCCGATTACCAGACGACCGCTCTACCTCCTGAGCCACTGTCGCCCTGTTAGGAAACAGCCGGTGCATTGATTGGAATTATTAATGAATTTTGCACACATACCTCCTCACTAGGTTGTCTCTCTACCCGCTGCAGTCACTCACCTGCGCAATCCCTCACAGCCGCTCCCCAAACACGCCATTACTGTACATTCACACATTTCACCTCTTGTCTCCTTAAAGCCAGGCCTTCCGGGAATTCCTACCCCTTTCTCCTAAGAAGTCTTCTGGGAACCCGAAGGCACTTTCATTCCTATTATATCACTAAGCCAGAGATTACCATTATGTTATCCCTGTAAAATTTTGCATGCGTGTTCTCGCCCATGGTTTATCCACCATTGCCAGTGACTACCATTATGTCATCCATGTTTTATTGTGCATGCGTATTCTCTTCCATAATGTGTCATAGCCAGTGATTACAGTTAAGCTATCCATGTTTCATTCAGCATGCAACGTTCTTAGTCGTTTTATCTTGTCATTGCCCCGAGACTCCTCGATCTTCGCGCTCTGCAAAACCACTTAATATATTATCTCTTCTCCCATCCATTCATCTCACAGCTGGGTCACGCCCCTCGTCCCCTGGGCTCAGTATTATGGACTAGAGCCAGTCTAGGGGTATGTAGTCTGGCAATCCAAGCTCTGGCCCTAACATTAAAGTGTAGTGTTGAGGAAAAGATGAGGAAAACAGAATAAATGGTCTGGTCTGACAGAGAAATAACAGTAGAGTTAGCTTACCCCATCTGCGCACATGATCCTAGGCATGGCCAACTCTGTCTGGGCCCTCCTGGGCAGCGCGACTGGGCGGCAGTTGATCCGATAAGTTTAATTTTTTTGGTAGTTCCAGTGACAAAACAAACAAAGTTCATGGGTTCACAGTGAGTAGCTTGCCTTCTCCTGGCAAAATGGCTTCCTTCATGTGCCAAGACTCCCACGCTCCACTTCCACCATGTGCCACAAGCTTCTCCTTCCCCTGGGAACATCAGCTACACTTCATTGGTGATTAGTTCTGGCTCCCGGCATACACAAGCGCACTCATTCCCACACATTAATCAACCGATGCTTAACCCATATTTCTCAATGAACTCAATGAAAACCAGTATACACGAAAAATGTGAATCAGAGGAAGGAAAGATGGAGAAGAAAATAGAGAAACTATCTAGGAATATAGTAATATATAGGAATATACTATTCCTCTCATTATCTATTCTATTTATCTCATTCCTAACAGTCAGCTCCCTTGCTTCCCCTTGTTCCTGCCCACCTCCTGACCACTCGGTGTCGATCAGAGGGGGCCAGCCTCCTCTCTCTTTGACCCCGGCACCTTGCTGATCACTCCGGTGTCGATCAGAGGGGGTCAGCCTACTCCAGCCGCATGTGTTCGCTCCCCTGCCCCCGGAGGGCATACACCCCAGAGCGTACACTCCGTGCATCCACGTCAAAACCGCACATGTACAGCACGTGTATCGACGTCTCTATTGTCTACCACTCTATTCTCACGTTATCAATACATACCTTGTAGTTCCTCATTCACGTGTTCCTGTTCATTGGCGCAGAGGCCAAACTAGTTAAAAAGCTTTTAGAAGGTCTTTCTCTACGCCGCAGTCTTTGTGCCGCGGAGAATAGGGGGGCGAGTGGAGAGTGAAGGCCTCGCGGCTCTCTGCCTTCACAGGAAGCCTGATATTTGTAAATGAAATGCCTTTCACAACAAGGTTGCAATCATGCTTCTCTGAAAAATCGGTCTGACCTTTGGCCTCGAAGATGCCTGTGTGACAGTCGAGCGAGAGGAAGAAAAAAAAGATAATGAATGGCAAAAGAAGCACGCCGACAACCTTGCTCTCTTTCTCTTGCCCACCTTTTATTCCTTGCTAGCCCCCCCCCCCCCCCCATTCATTATCACCATTTATGAATGTGTGTTTTCGTCCTTCTATCCATCCATCCATCCATCCATCCATCTATCTATCCATCATTCTGCGGTATTTGAGAAGGAATTAGTTTCCAGAGACGGACCGTTTCCCACGCCGCGCACAGAGGGGTTAATAGACTAGCGTAGGTGTAGTTTCGATCCGTCAGGTAGGTCAGGTTTCTCTTAACGTGACTGCATACCTGCGTCTGTGTGTGTGTGTGCGTGTGCGTGTGTGTGTGTGTGTGTGTGTGCATGCGTGTGCATGTGCGTGTGTGCGTGTGTGCGTGTGTGCGTGTGCGTGTGTGTGTGTGTAGGTGTGTGCGTGTGTGTGTGTGTGTGTGTGTGTGTGTGTGTGTGTGTGTGTGTGTGTGTGTGTGTGTGTGTGTGTGTGTGTGTGTGTGTGTGTGTGTGTGTGTGTGTGTGTGTCTGCTCGCATGCTACTCTGAGTGGTATTGGGAGACATAAAAAGGGAGGGAAGGAATCCTGGGCATTCTTGACATGACTGGACCAGACGGCAAACAGAACTCACTTGAGACAGCCAATCAGAGCTCTGGTTCAGAGGTCGCTCCATTCAGGACACGCCAGCTCCTCTGACCTCGTGTTGAGAAAACCTACATGGCTCATTCATAATTATCGGTGCTTGTGGTATGATTTGGTAAAGCAGCTGTAATAAATAAACAACAAATAAACGACTAAATATTTAGATTGGATTTGATTAGATTAAAATGTATTCAAATGTATTGTCATTATATAGCTCAAGTACAGTACGACTGTAGAGGTTTGGCATCCAACCAGAGTGCAAATGTAACAGTAAAGTGCAATAGTAATATACAATGTAGGCCTACAGGAGATTAAACTGTGTATAAAATATATAAATTAGTACTACTGAGTATAGATGTATGTACAGAGTTGTAGTATTTATATATACAGTGATACAGGTAGGTAAGGAGTAGGTAAAGGATATGTACAGATTTTCTGTAGATATAGAATCTACAGTTTGTAAAAAGGATTATATGCAAGTATGTACAGACGGATGTGGATATATATATGGTAAGAATAAATATATACTCTATATATTGTATATACAGTATTATTGTACATGCTATCATACAGAGTTATATGCAGGTGTATAAGTATATAGAATAATTATATGCAGATATATTCAGACAGATGGATATATATTATATATGCGGTAGAATATAATATATAAACGGTATACAGTATACATCACTATTGTACATGCTATGATACAGAATTATGGGTAGACTATAGTATGAGACTATAGTAATTTGGTGTTTGAACATTGACTGGACATTCGTAACTTGGTCATGAGTAGAGTAGCTCTACCTGAAGGCTAGAAACGAACATGGCCACAGGTCCCATTTGACTGACCGCTAGATGTTTGGTTTTCAATTAAATTGAAGATTTTTTTCTTCCATTTTCCATTTTATATTGTAGCGTGCTGTGATCATAGAAATAGAATATTGATTGAATTCAAAGTAGCAGAATGTGTATCGCTTTCCATGTATTAATTATGTTTCTATGGCCGTGCTGGTGAACTAGCTCTGTGTCTTGTAGTCCACCTATCCATTGTCAGGGCAGTTAATTCAGAATTGCTCAGGCCTTCAGCAATTCAATTAAATTCAAGACAGGACAATACATAGAATAAAATACATATAGAATCACCATTAAAAAAATCATGGTTTAAAAGACTAAATGGAAAGGAAAAAGAAAATATAGACAAGGTGTACAGCTGGGATTGTAAACATGTTATGTGTGAAACAATGCTAAAAGCCACCACAGAGACTATACTGCGCCACCGCATGGTTTGGAAACGCCTACCAGAATGACCACCGAGCACCGGAGAGAGTAGTGCGAGCGGCCGAAAAGATCTGCGGCTGCAAGCTACCCACCATAGACAGTATATTCACCGAGCGGTGCGTCAGAAAGGCACACAGGATCATGAAAGACCCCAGCCACCCAAAGCACAAACTGTTTGAGCTCATGCCGTCTGGCAGACGGTACTGCAGTCTCAGGTCCACATCCAAAAGAACACTGAACAGTATACTTCCACCGGGCAAACAGACTACTGACAGATATAGACACTGAATTATCACATGAGCATACACACAAAAGCACAAGTCAAGCACACTTATTACATGCACACACTGCTGCTACTTACACTCTAGAATAATTTATTTACATTTTATTTATCCACTGGTTTTTTTTACCTTGTAAAAAACATATACCTTGTATTGTACATATACAAGTATAGATCGTTGTGTAATTTGTTTACAGATCTGCTAAGGTTGAGGAGCCAGGAAAAACAAGCATCTCGTGTTTTTCTGAATGTATACATAAAAAAATAAATAACTGTGACAATAAAATTATCTGAATCTGAATCTGAAAGATGATCTCATTTAAAAAGTAATTTACCTGGAAAATAAATGTATGTAGTGGAAAATATGAAATCCCTGCAGCCACAAACATCTCATTTGCACCATCTAGGTCTCTTAATAATATTCTCATGGAATCATTATAAGCTACTTGAAGTTTCTATGCTTGCCTTTTTGTAATGTGACCACAAGTGTGCAGTATAGAGTGGTGTACAATATGCTCTGAGCAGAGACATCTTCACTCCATCTATATCAGAATGTTTGCTGGTGCATACAGCATGCAACGCCTATAAATATCACCATCTGTCATTTACTCTGTCATAAAATATATTTCACTTTATTACAAACATCGAGATTATTATCAGACAATTTGAAATCAGGACATTTTAGACATTTGTCCTTTTTGGTTGTACATATCATGACAACACTCGTACTGACATTATATTTGATAACATGTCCCACACCAGCACTACTTGGACCACAAGATCTGCATACATTATATATGGTTCACAAGAGTATTACCAATAGGGGCGCAACAAGAGGGTGACAAGGGACTAAACACGTTTCGCAATTATGCCACATCAATGTGGAACGCCCTGCCTAAAGCTGTAAAGGAATGTGAATCACTACCCACCTTCAAAAACACTCTCAAAAAACACCTACGTGAGACTGCAATTCGAAACTGGCCCCTACAAATGTCCTAACCTAGTTGTACAGTAAATGACCAAGTAAGGCTTTGTCAACATTCCAATGTACAGTGTAAAATGTGTGTGTGTCCCCTACCCAACCCCCCCCCCCCCCCCCCCCACCTACAATGTACAGCCCTCACCCAACCCACCCAACCCCACCCCACCAACCTCCTCCAATGTACAGTTTCTACGCCAAATGTATATACACTCCTTTTCTGGACACTTTTGTATCACAAACAGTACTGTATTTGCAAATCTGATATGTCATAAATGTATAGATGTAGCAGTACTGTCTATCTGTATGTCATGTATGTCATATATGTTATGATGAATTGAAAATGGGGGACCCTGGTGGAAACAAGACGAAAGTCTTTCTCTGGTCTGCATCCCCTTAACAATTGTATGTATTGAGATGTACTGTACTGTACCCATTCTGCAATCTGTTAATAAACTTTTCAATCAATCAATCAATCAAACTTCTTGGGCTACAGCCCTGAATGTTTTCTCAAAAGCCCCAAATATTTTAGGTTTTTTAAATAACTTAAACGTTGTCTCATTTCCCTCATTCTCTCTGACTGGACTGGCGTCTTCAGTCATAGTGAGGAGCAGCAATATGCCAACAGACATCTATATATAAATATAACAAAATATATATACTATTATGTACATTACCTTATGTACCTTACCTTGCTACTATACTTATACTACTACCTGCCATGTTAAATGTCTATATTACACTCAAGTTTGACACTATTTGATGAACAACGCCACTGACAATAGCTGCCAGAGATGTACCCCTCCTGCTGATTTGTTGTTCATAATTTGTAAGTCGCTTTGGATAGAAGCGTCAACTAAATGACTAAATGTAAAATGTTAATCTAGCTGCAAAATAAGCATTTCATTCAGTCGTGTCACCTCAGTGAGCAAGCTTGCTAGCTAGCTAACTATGGAAATAAGGACGTCTCTCATGAGGAGGAGTCAACCTCAGGCACCCCTCCACAGTTAAAGGGGTTCAGCGGCATCTGCCTGTGAACCGACTGGTGTTGTTTCATGTTTGTAAACCTGCAGCTGTAATATTTAGTTAGCGAGCAGCTAACCGCAGCTAACGTTAGCTAGCTAGCCAGCAATGCATATCAGGCTTGTTACCTCACCAACTTACTGCTACTAGCCTATCACCAGTGTTGGGAAAACTAGCATAGTTTTGTAAGCTACCAATTACTTCGCACTGGAAGAAGTTGTGAAGGAGTGTAAAGAAGAAATGGAAGAAAGACAGAGGGCAGGAAATGAGGGGAGAGTAAAGGAAGGAGAAAAAGAGTGGACAGGATGGAGATGCTTAATACGCTATAGTTACATGAGAGGTTATACAGTATTTATGTATGGCTCATAGCTTTTACATGCATATAATCATTTGTGAAATTCTAAATGTGTCAGTTTCCAATGATGGAAGGATGCGGAAAGGAAGATAAAGTGAAGAAAATAGAGGAGGAGGGAGGACGACATACTGTAAGAGAGACAAGGATAATTAATAGGGATGTCCGATATTATCGGCCTACCGATATTATCGGCCGATATCGGCATTAAAATGTGATATCGGAAAATATCGGTATCGGTTTTCAAACAAATTTTTTTTTTTTTTTTTTTTTTTTTTAACATTTTTATAACCTTTATTTACCCAGGCAAGCAAGTAAGAACAAATTCAGATTTTATTTATTGTCAAAAGTATGCATAATGTTGTGTTAATTCCACAACAAGAGATATGTAATGTTAATTACCTGAAATTATTCTGTTTTTTGGGGGGGAAACCCTGCATATATCGGTATCGGTTGATATCGGTGGATGAGGGTGGAGGAGAGACTAGCATGCAGTTTGATTAGGTTTTTAAAGAACATTTGTACCTTGGGTAAACCCACTCAATTGTGTAACACTTCCTCCGGTCCTGGTCCTGTGGGACCAGGACTCAGACATCCATATTCACAAGTACCTCCCATTAACAATAATACTCAATCAAGATTGCCACCCGGTGGGCTGATGCCGATCTGGCATCAGCTCACACACCAACTCATTGTTATTTATTGTCAGTTGTGTTTGTTGTGTTTATTGTCTGTTGTCTCCACTTTGTTAGTCTTGTGTTCCCCTGTCTGTGGTTTGTAATTATGTTTAGTCTGGTAGGTTATTTGTTATTGTTTTCCAGTGTACTCTGTGTTCTATTGTTTCTGTCTACCACACCTGTGTCTTGTTTGTAAATTACCCTCTGTGTCTTGTCAATTAGTCTGTGTATATAGTCCTGTCTGTCCTGCCCTGCTGGGCGCGATCATTGTTAAATGTTACCTGTGTGTTAGTTGTGTATGTACCTTGTCGTTAAGTAAACTGTTCATCGTCACATTCTGTCTCCGGTCTCATCTATACTCTGCCATCTGGGTCCATCATGCCAAAGAAGCGTAGGACTAATCGTAACAGAATGATCGCGCCGAACTTGGACCCGGCAGAGAGGAGAGACGGAGCCAGCTTCGCGCTCGGGATCCTGGGCGCTTCCGTCCTGCGTGCCGACCAGGCGACCGCTCTGGGTCTGGCACCATGGGACGCAGTGGCTGGGCCAGCGGCACCGATGATATCGGGTGCTTGCGCCGCGGCCACCCCGGTGCTGGATCCCTGGGTGGGAAGTCGCCTGGTCCGCAGGGGAGCGTCGGGGACGGGGCGCGGATCCCGACGCCACAGCCCCAGGGGAAGGGGTTTCCAGGACCGCAGGTCTTCCTCGCCGGCCTGGTCGAGGTCTCCTCCGCCCTGGGAGGTTCCAGAAGACGAGCCACCACCATGGCAGACCTGGAGGACGACGTCGGATTCCGCTGCCGGAGGGACCCCGGTTAGGGGTCCTGCACCGCGTCCTGTCGCCAGGGAGCCTCCGGTTCGGGGTTCGGCGGGGGGTCTCGCCACCGTGGAGACCCCAGCCCCAGGTCGCGCTCCGGAGCCGTCGTCTCTTCGCCCCATCCTTCCCTGCTCCAGCCCTCCTCGTCAGCCCCCTCCCCCCGTTCCTGTTCCCGCAGGCCCCGTCCCTCGAACCCCCATCCTCCCCCCTCCTCTTTTCGCCGATGCGGCTTCCGTCCCCCCCACCCTCCCCGTTCCCGGGGGGCCTGTTGGGTCGCCTGGGAGTCGACCTTCGAGGGCGGGGTACTGTAACACTTCCTCCGGTCCTGGTCCTGTGGGACCAGGACTCAGACATCCATATTCACAAGTACCTCCCATTAACAATAATACTCAATCAAGATTGCCACCCGGTGGGCTGATGCCGATCTGGCATCAGCTCACACACCAACTCATTGTTATTTATTGTCAGTTGTGTTTGTTGTGTTTATTGTCTGTTGTCTCCACTTTGTTAGTCTTGTGTTCCCCTGTCTGTGGTTTGTAATTATGTTTAGTCTGGTTGGTTATTTGTTATTGTTTTCCAGTGTACTCTGTGTTCTATTGTTTCTGTCTACCACACCTGTGTCTTGTTTGTAAATTACCCTCTGTGTCTTGTCAATTAGTCTGTGTATATAGTCCTGTCTGTCCTGCCCTGCTGGGCGCGATCATTGTTAAATGTTACCTGTGTGTTAGTTGTGTATGTACCTTGTCGTTAAGTAAACTGTTCATCGTCACATTCTGTCTCCGGTCTCATCTATACTCTGCCATCTGGGTCCATCATGCCAAAGAAGCGTAGGACTAATCGTAACACAATTGTATTCTATGCTTTTATCCACCAATGATAGACATGACCATAATACCAGACATGCTTCAAGTAGTCGCTTCACCCTACCTCTGCCTAGAACCAACGCTCTAAAGAAAACTGCAATGTATAGAGCCATAACATACTGGAATAGGATCCCATTATATTATACGGACGGAAAACAAGGACAGTTTAAAAAAGAAACTCAAAGGAGCCATAATCCGGAAAGAAATGAATATATGTCATGCATGAGTGTAGCTGCAGCCATGTTATCCAAAACTTCTTCTGATTACTTTGTGTGTTTTTTCTTTTTAAACGTATGGTGAAATTGATGTTTTAGTAACATTGATGAGCATTCTAAAAGCTATTCTTAAAAAGATTCAATTTTAAAAACAATCTTAAATTGTATTTAACACTGTATTTTGTATTTTGTTTTGTTTTTGTTTTTTTGTTTTCTGTTTCTTTGCTTGCATGTAATTTTAGCCATCTTAATTGTTAGTTTCATTGTGTATTGTATGTTGAGTACTGACTTTTAATAATTCTGTTTTGCAATAATTGTTTTTGTATGTTTTTTTGTGTGGACCCCAGGAAGACTAGCTGGTTGCCATGGATCCGTAATAAAATCAAATCAAATATCGGTATCGGAAATTAAGAGTTGGACAATATCGGTATATCGGTATCGGTAAAAAAGCCAATATCGAGCATCCCTAATAATGAACCTTTCACTACCACACTACAGAAGGTGAACCTTTCCCTACCACACTGCAGACGG
Organism: Notolepis coatsorum; assembly: GCF_963971535.1. NCBI lineage: Eukaryota > Metazoa > Chordata > Actinopteri > Aulopiformes > Paralepididae > Notolepis > Notolepis coatsorum. The sequence goes on from NC_140167.1 coordinate 184,229,591, forward strand.
TTATTGGTAGTGTAAGGCTAACCTCCTTGTAAGTGTGAAGACAAGCCAAGGTGGGGAAATGAGTGAGAGTGAAGAGGACAGGAGGAAGCAGGAGTTAAGCGAAGGAGGGAGGAGAAAAGTGTGTGATGAGGAGCCAGGAGAAGAGGAGTGGAGGTTTGACAGAAGTGGAAGTCTGGATTTGAGGAGTGAGGAAGGAGAGGATAGGAAATTAAATGTGGGAAAAAACCTGTGGATGAAAGCAGGTGAAGAGGAGGAGGGACAATATATGAAAGGTGAGCTGAGGTGCCAGGAGCAGATGAAAGAAAAAAATCATCTTTTTGCATCCTAAGTTTATGATCAGAAATCGTAATATGTTTTTTTTAATGAGTCTATGAGTCTATGGATATGAGTCTATGTCTTCTGGATCATAGGGGTAAATGGTGGTCTGAACAGTGACTTCAACCAGCTCACTGAGTGAATCATAATGATTGTGATTGAGAGTGAAACTTCTGAGGCTATTTTGTGATTGTGAGTCCCAGCACAGACTCTGGGTTCTTTAGAAGGATCATCAATTTTTAGAATATGAAAGTACAGGTTCATACCTTCAAAATAAGCCATCACTTCAGGCGGATACTTTTTAATCTATGTCTTATGAATCATGCTGATAACATGATAACACACTATTCCAGAGCTATAGGCCCTCAAAGAAACCGGAGTCATTTCTCTTGCTATGCATAATGACTTCTTTACCCAGAAAGCAATGTCCCCCCCCCCCCCCCCCCCACACACACACACACACACACTTAACACCTTCCAGTCTGAGAGCAGCCCTGCCTTTTAAGTCTAAAAACCCTTAGACAACGGCAGGTTAGTGGAGCATGGGAGGGTAAATTCACCTGAGATTATGTGGTCAGGGGGCTCAGCCTCCTTCTCGTCATCTCTTTCATGCTCTTTCTCTTGGCACTCGTGTGGGTTATTATGTGTGTATTCTGTAGTCATAGCTCTATGCCTACATAGCCAACTTCATAGTCCTCTAGGCGCTTCGGTGGATATATTTGGCGTCTATAGGAAGGCAGGGCTCCAAAGAACAAAGGGAATGGACAGGATATGTAGGCTACTTGATAGCCTTGATGAGTGAGTGAGCTCAGGTGAGAACGGGCAGATCCGTGCCGTGAAAGTAGGAGAACGGCTGCTGCGTATTACTCTATACTACTATACTACTTCTATTATACGACGAGGATTCTCACTGCAGAATGGCTTAGTTAGGAATAGAAATAGCTTATTTCACCTGTTGATATATGAGTTCTCCCGATGGAGGTCTCCCAGATCGATCCTCAAAAGAAGTGATATCAAAATGACAGAGACACCTGATGTTACTGGACTCCTCACGATAGAGGGTTCACAGTAGTCGCCTGAAATCGTATGAACCCTTCTCAGGCAGAATGGCTTTCAGGAATACAACGAGCCACGTGGGAACGAAAAATCAGATCTATAATGCGAAACATGTATGTTTGAGTTTGATTGTGTTTGCTGTGATTGAGGCACTAAAAGCTGCTTATGTTAGCATATATTATTTTAAAAACAGGACCTAATCCATTCTCAATTAGCCTGCAGCCATGCTCTTAAATATGAACATACCCCACTCCAGCATGATCCAAGATGGTGGATTGAGGCTTTAGTTTATAGCTTCAAATAGAAGAGTCTGCTCAGCAGAAGGCTAAACTGAAAGCAGGGCTGTCTGGCACAAGGGGTCGCCCAGTGCCTTTAACCTCTTAAGCCCCGGTACAGCCCAGCAGGCACAAGCCGAGGTGGCTGGGGTAAGGACGACGGTGGGAGAGACGGCGGCAGGAGAGGCGGCATTCAACACCACGCTCAACACCGAGTAGAGTCGGGGAGCTCTTGGGCACCAGGATCGGACCCAGGAGCCACGGCTACCTGCACCAGGCCGCTACGCGGGAGCACCGGAGGGATGCAGGGAGTTCATCACCCAGTGCTCACTCGTGCTCCAGCTGCAGCCACGCTCATTTCCCTCTTCCAGAGCACAAGTTGCATATATTATCACCCTCCTCACCGGTCAAGCACTCTCCTGGGCTACGGCCGAATTGGAGAGCGGTTCGTCTATCTGCGACTGTGTGGACGACTTCACCGGGGAGTTGAGAAGGGTATTCGACACTTCCCGAGTACTCTCGATCTTCGAGGCCGGTGGGCGGCTTCTCGCCTGCCGGCAGGGCCTCCGCATGGTCTCAGATTACCCCATCGAATTTCGGATCATGGCTCGGGAGGTAGCTTGGCCGGAAATTCCTTGTGTGGTCCTGTTCCTCAAGGGACTCTCCGCACGGATGAGGGACGAGTTCGCCGTGCGTGAGATCCCTGAGCAGCTGGAAACGCTCATCAACACCGCCATACGGATGGACAACCGACATCGGGAGAGGGAGAGGGAGCGTGAAGATACTACCAGGTACGTGTCCTTTCTCCTCCCGTTGTTGATACTTTCCCGCATTACACGAGTGGGCCACTGGGTGATGAATCCATGCAGCTTGGGGCGCTGTCGCTCTCAGACGACGAGCGGCGGCGCTTCATCGAGGAGCGACGCTGCTTCCGGTGCGGCCGCACCGGTCATCGTTTCGGCAGCTGTCGGGTACAGGCTGGCTCAACTCTGCGCCAGTCGGGAAGAGGAGGTGCTCCGCCGGGCCTCGAGAGGGCGCCAGCAGGTGGGCTCACCCCAGCACTACCATCAGACACACGTACATTTCTGGAGGTGGCGGTTAACTGTGGGGGTAACGTTAGGGGAACGAAGGCTCTCATTTACTCAGGGGCGGCGGGCAATTTCATTCACTTGGGGTTGGTGAGAGAATGGGGAATCCCGGTAGAAGAGTTGGGAGTTCCTATTCCGGTCTACACCCTGGACGGTCAGCCCCTGGGCAGTGGGAGCGTCACTCAACGCACTGTTCCTATACACATCCGGGTGGCGGGTGGGGGGTGGGAGTGGGTTCAATTATTTGTCATTGTCTCCCCCTATTCTGTAATGGTGTTGGGTCATCCCTGGTTGTCTTCATGTATATGTAATATTAATTGGAGCACGGGCAAGCTCTCAACGGAGGTCGACGTGAAGTCGGTCGTCGGCGAGAGTTTGTCCACTCCCTTGTCTCCCTCTCCCTCTTCTCTTTTTTCTCCTAATTCTCTCTCCAGGATGGTGGGGATGTGAGGATGGGGGGTTTTTGCGGAGCCCAATAGCAAAACACAGGAGGAGAGAATGGAGCGGTTTCGGGTTCTTTAATTATTCTTCCCAACCAAGCAGAGTATAACAGGAATGTGAAACAGGAATGTGAACAACACGGAGGTTATAATGTTCTTGGGGGGAGAAGAATGAGAGCATGTGCACTCCAGTGCAGCTGTCGGCAGCGAGAGAGAGAGGACACAGGACTTGTGCTTGAGAGCGAGCAGGAGTCCTCTTTGCGGGGCTCGAGACGTCAGGGTGGAAGGACGCTGGGGCTCGAGACGTCAGGGTGGAAGGACGCTGGAGCTCGAGACGTCAGGGTGGAAGGACGCTGGAGCGAAGTCCTTGGGCACAAGAAACAGAAGGTTAGGGCAAGCATAAACAGGGGTAGTTACAGCTGGTCTTCAGGTAGCGTTGTCGTACCTCGGTAGGCAGTTTAACACTGCGACGTTGGATGACGGGTTCTGCCAGTTGAAGTAGGGAACGCTTGATGAGGTGATCCCTTGCAGCCACGCTGATTGCTCCTCATCTGGCAGACACAAGCTCTGATCGTGACAGGACCCCCCCCCTCGACGGACGCCTCCTGGCGGGCCCCCAGGCTTGTCCGGGTGACGGCGATGGAAATCCCGGACGACCTCAGGGTCCAGGATCATCCCTTGGGAGACCCAGCTGCGCTCCTCTGGGCCGTAGCCCTCCCAGTCCACGAGGTATTGGTACCCACGACCATGGGGACGCACGTCCAGCAGCTGGTGGACGATGTAGGACGGGTGGTCATCGATGATCAGCGGAGGAGGAGGCTCTGGAGCAGGAGGAGACAGGGGACTGGAGAGAACCGGCTTCAGCTGCAACACATGGAAGGAGGGGTGAATGCGCATGATGGCGGGGAGCTGAAGCTTAACGACCAAGGGGTTGATAACGGACAGGATCTTATATGGACCAACAAAACGGGGGCTGAGTTTGCGGGACAAGGACTTGAGTGGAAGGTGTGGTAGAACTGGATTCCCCCCCATGACCCCAAATTGTAATTAACCCCTCCCTGACAGACAGCATTCAAGTCAAGTCAAGTCAAGAGTTTTAATTGTCACGGCATACAGGTATACAATGAAATGCGGCTGGTCTTGCCCGCGACGATGTGCAATACAGTGGTACAACATATAATAGAATCCAATAAAATACAGTGGTACAACATATTAATAGAATCCAATAAAACAGTGCAATAAACAGGTACATGGTGTGCCATCTCGGTATCTGTACATTAGTATTTACAGAGCATATAGGACATGCTAGGTAGCCTTAGTAGTGCAATACACTGTTCCTGATGCTATACTACTTTAAGTGGCCTTTCCTCTGCCCCCCAATATCCAAGTTCTGTCTAAACCTGTCTAACCTTCAACCCCACCCCCCTACCACCACCTCAAGCCCCCACCCTCCATTGTATCCAAAGACCCCACACCCTCACCTCTCCTGTCCAACCACCCCAAGCCCCCCCCCCCCCAGAGCAGAGCGAACCACACTAACTCACCATTCCAGACAAACCACCCCAAAACACATCACCCCCCCCCCCTCCATGGACCCGAAACCCCCCCATGGAACAGACCAATCACCCACCTTTCCAGTTCGACCACTAACAATGGACACACCTTTTGCCCCTCCTGTATTGACTGTATATAATGCGATGACAATGGTTGATCTAGAGCTCAGTTGGGACACACCGGCCAGTGTCCACTCTAAGTCATCCTGCTGAAACTCCTTGATTCTCCTGAACCTGCTTTGGTATTAAACCCATGTTTGTTCAAGCCTACCTGACTGTCTACATTTGATTACTCCGGGAACAATTCTCCCACAAAGGTCTCGGGACGAGAGCCAAACCATCTGACCTGGTTGGTAGTCGGGAGCCGGAGTCCGGTGGTGGTCGGCGAAGCGACGGTTCTGCTCAGCGGTGCGAAGCAGCGCAGCCCTCGTGTCCTCTCATATCCTCCTGCAGCGGCGAAGGTGGTCCTGCACCGAAGGCACGGCGATCTCCTCTTCCTGTGCAGGGAACAGTGGGGGTTGGTAGCCCAGGGAGGACTCAAAGGGAGACTGACCTGTGGCCGCGGAGGACAGCGAGTTGTGGGCGTACTCGATCCACGGCAGGAATGTACTCCAGCCGGAGGGGTCCCGGGTGGTCACGCAGCGGAGGGCGGATCCCAGGTCCTGGTTGGCCCGCTCCGATTGACCGTTGGTCTGCGGGTGGAACCCGGAGGAGAGGCTGACCGTGGCCCCCAGGGACCGGCAGAAAGCCTTCCATACTTGGGAGATAAACTGCGGGCCCCTGTCGGAGACGATGTCCACCGGGATCCCGTGGAGACGGAAGCCGTGGAGCACCATCAGGTCCGCGGTTTCTGTAGCAGAGGGGAGTTTGTGGAGAGCGACAAAATGCACGGCCTTTGAGAACCGGTCCACGATGGTGAGAATGACAGTGTTACCGTGTGAAGGAGGCAGTCCGGTGACGAAGTCCAGGGCGACGTGCGACCAAGGCCGACCGGGAACAGGGAGCGGCCTGAGGAGCCCGGCTGGTGGTTGGTGGGAAGCCTTTCCACGGGCACAGACGGTGCACGCAAGGACGAAGGGTGTCCTCCCTCATGGTGACCCACCAGAAGTGTCGCTTCAGCAGGGACAAGGTACGGTTGATCCCAGGATGACAGGCGAACCGGGAGGCGTGGACCCACTCGAGCACCTGGGAGCGGACAAGGTCGGGGACAAAAAGCCGGTTAGGTGGGCCTTTACCTGGATCAGGCTGGATGCGCTGGGCCTCCCGGACGACAGACTGGATCTCCCAGGTGGCGGTGGCCACCAGGCAGGAGGAAGGAAGGATGGTGTCCGGGTGTGTGGAACCCTCCTCGGGGACGAACTGCCTGGAGAGGGCGTCTGGCTTGGTGTTCTTGGAGCCAGGCCTGTAGGTCAGGGTGAAATTGAACCTGGTGAAGAACAGTGCCCAGCGTGCCTGGCGGGAGTTCAGGCGCTTGGCCGTCTGGACGTAGGCGAGGTTCTTGTGGTCGGTCCAGACCAAGAAGGGGGTCTCCGATCCCTCCAGCCAGTGCCTCCACTCCTCCAGTGCCAGTTTGACTGCCAGGAGCTCCACGTTCCCGATATCGTAATTGACCTCTGCCGGGGTCAGGCGGCGAGAGAAGAAGGCACAGGGGTGCAGTCTCTGGTGGAGGGCGGAGCGTTGGGAAAGGACCGCCCCCACTCCGGTACTCGAGGCGTCTACCTCCACCACGAACTGGCGGGACGTGTCCGGCTGAACGAGGATGGGCGCGGAGGTGAAGCGCTGGCGTAGCTTGGCGAAGGCGGAGTCCACTCTGTCCGACCAGACGAAGGGCACGGAAGGCGAGGTGAGTTGAGTAAGGGGTGCCGCGACCCGGCTGTAGTCCCTGACGAAACGTCGGTAGAAGTTAGCAAACCCCAGGAAGCGTTGGAGCTGCTTGACGTTGGTGGGACGGGGCCAGTCGGTCACCGCCTTGATCTTCTCGGGGTCCGCCCGGATCTTGCCGCCCTCGATGATGTAGCCGAGGAACCCGATGGAGGAGACGTGGAACTCACATTTCTCCGCCTTGACGAACAGCTTGTTCTCTAGTAGGCGCTGGAGGACCCGGCGGACATGCTGGATGTGCTCCTCCATGGAACGGGAGAAAATCAGAATGTCGTCCAGGTAGACAAAGACAGAGCGGTTCAGGACATCACGGAGAACGTCATTGACAAGGGCCTGGAAGACAGCAGGGGCGTTGGTCAACCCAAAAGGCATCACCTTGTACTCAAAGTGGCCGAGCGGGGTCTTGAAGGCCGTCTTCCATTCGTCTACCTCCCGGATGCGGACCAGATGATAGGCATTTCTGAGATCCAACTTTGAGAAAATGGTGGTACCTTGCAGGGGTTCGAAAGCAGAGTTAATCAAAGGCAGGGGGTACTTGTTCTTAACCGTGATGTTATTGAGACCCCGGTAGTCAATACAGGGGCGAAGGGAGTGGTCCTTCTTGGACACAAAAAAGAAGCCTGCGCCGACAGGAGAGGAGGAGGGGGTAATAATGCCCGAGGCCAGGGACTCGTGGACGTACTTCTCCATAGACTCTCTCTCTGGGCGTGAGAGGTTAAACAGGCGGCTAGCGAGGAGCGGGGCTCCCGGGAGCAGGTCTATAGCACAGTCGTACTGGCGATGAGGAGGTAGGGAGAGAGCTTGTTGTTTGCTAAACACAGCCTCTAGGTCGTGGTAAATTGGAGGAACAGTCGAAAGGTCAACAGGTTCGTTGGAAACGGGAGAACCAGTGGCCCCCAGTGGTGACCGCGCCGACCGGAGACAAGAGGCGTGACAGTGAGCACTCCAGCTCGTGACTGAGCCCGTTGGCCAATTTATTACAGGGTTGTGTAGCTTTAGCCAAGGCATGCCGAGAACGATTGGGTTATGGGGGGAATCAGTGACGTGAAAACGGATCTCCTCGCTATGATTCCCGGAGAGTTGAAGGCGGAGAGGCGTGGTGTGGCGTGTTATTTGCGAGAGCAACTTCCCGTTTAGGCCTTGGGCATCTCGGGGAATGGGTAAGGCATCGGTGGCAATGTGGTAGTGGGACACTACCCCAGCGTCAATGATGTTTTTGTCTGCGCCCGAGTCGACCAGCGTGGACAGAGGGAGGGATTGACCGTTGTGGTAAAGCGTGGCACTGAATTGCATATTCGGACCGGAACTGGGAACCAATTTAAGGCTTGTGCATGTGCCCAGCGTCACAGCCGAGCCCTGTCGTTTGGGCGAACCGAACATGAGGCGATGGAGTGGCCTAGTTGCCCGCAGTACAGACATGCCCCTGACCTGAGTCTGTGACGGCGTTCGCGGAGAGGAAGGCGAGAGCGGTCAACGTCCATGGGCTCCGAATCGTCGGTTCTGCGGTGCTGCAGCGGGACACTATTAACGGGACGCTCCTGCTCAGCGGCTCCGCGTAATGGTTCATCATTCCACTGGGAACCCGCTGCCAGAATACGGAATTCGTTAACGTACTCGCTCACACTACGGTGTCCTTGGTGGATGGTAAACAAGGCGGCCGTTCTATCCGAACCACCGGGAGGATGGTCGAAGACCTTTTGCATGTCGGCGATGTACCCGGAGTACGAATTGCAGAGGGGGGAATTACTGAAGTGGAGGGCTGTCGCCCATTCTAACGCGGGCCCCATCAGCAAACCAGACAGGTAGGATATTTTGGATTTGTCGCTCTGGAATGTTAGAGGTTGTTGCCCAAACACTAAAGAGCATTGGAAGAGGAAGGCACGACATTTGGCAACGTTTCAGTCGTAACGCTCTGGCGAGGGTACGTGAGGTTCCCGGGACTGGGATACTACAGGTGGGGATACCACGAGTGGAGAAACAGTAGGCGGAATTGGCTGGGCTGTTAAATATGCTTCGAAACGCTCGAATCGTTTGTCTCGCTCCGCGGCGCTGAGAGTGAGAGCGCTGAGTTGGGCAATAGTCTCATCCAGTATCTGTGAGTGTTGATTTACCAGACTTGCGTGTCCGTTGACGGCGGCCTGGATGCTGGTGCTCCATTCACCGGCCTCCTGTGCTGCTGAGTCCGACATCATGGTCGCAGTGTTCTGTGAGGATGGGGGGTTCTTGCGGAGCCCAATAGCAAAACACAGGAGGAGAGAATGGAGCGGTTTAGGGTTCTTTAATTATTCTTCCCAACCAAGCAGAGTATAACAGGAATGTGAAACAGGAATGTGAACAACACGGAGGTTATAATGTTCTTGGGGGGGAAAAGAATGAGAGCAGGTGCACTCCAGTGCAGCTGTCGGCAGCGAGAGAGAGAGGACACAGGTCTTGCGCTTGAGAGCAAGCAGGAGTCCTCTTTGCGGGGCTCGAGACGTCAGGGTGGAAGGACGCTGGGGCTCGAGACGTCAGGGTGGAAGGACGCTGGAGCTCGAGACGTCAGGGTGGAAGGACGCTGGAGCAAAGTCCTTGGGCACAAGAAACAGAAGGTTAGGGCAAGCATAAACAGGGGTAGTTACAGCTGGTCTTCAGGTAGCGTCGTCGTACCTCGGTAGGCAGTTTAACACTGCGACATTGGATGACGGGTTCTGCCAGTTGAAGTAGGGAACGCTTGATGAGGTGATCCCTTGCAGCCGCGCTGATTGCTCCTCATCTGGCAGACACGAGCTCTGATCGTGACAGGGGAGCGTCGCAGATTCTGTTCCACCCTCTAATCCCGATTTGATAGGGGTTCCTGAGATCTATTGGGACCTGGCGGACGTTTTTAGCAAGACGCATGCTAAAGCACTACCGCCTCATAGATCATACGACTGTCCCATTAATCTCCTACCCGGTACCTCCGTGGGCGAATGTTCTCTCTCTCACGCCCCGAGACCTTGGCCATGAACACCTACATTGAGGAGGCATTGCTTGCGGGGCACATACGTCCTTCCACATCCCCGGCCGGCGGTGGTTTCTTCTTTGTTGATAAAAAAGATGGGGATCAGCGTCCGTGCATTGATTATAGGGGATTGAATGACGTTTCCATCAAGAACCGATATCCTTTACCTCTCATGGACACAGCCTTTGAGTCAGGGGTGTACAGTGCGACATCTTTGAACTGCTGCGGTCAGGCAAGCGATACCGGAGTCTTAAGGCGAGCACAGAAAGACTCAGAAGAAGCTTCTATCCCCAGGCCATCAGGCTGCTAAACGAACAATAATCGCTAAACGAACAATAATCACTATGCAACAACCATCAAATGCACACAGCACACACACCCACACGCACACACTCACTCAAACAAACAACACACTGCAGCACCCACTCTCCACACTTTAGATCACACAAACACACTTACACTTTATATTTATTGATAAAGGATTTGCACTACAACTCGTACACCTACTGTGAATTGTACCTAAATTGCACCTCGTCCCATTTCTCCATTTCTGGCTTGCACTATATAGTATTGTATATTAGTACACTGCACAGTATTGTATATTGTATGGTAACTACGTCTATTCTGCATCGAACATTGTACATATGTCTAAACTGAACACTGTGACCTCATTTTTTTACTTCTAATTTTACTATGTTATTTTATTTCATACTTATGTTGTCTTGCACAGTCTCTGGAGCGCAACAGTAAGAAGCATTTTGTACAAAAGTATTCTGTACTTCTGTATGACAACTATTAAAGAAACTTGAAACTTGATATATCGCACGTGCTACAGCAACAGCGGTCTGTGCGATGGATGGATTTACTTCAATAGCACTGGTGCGATAGGGATTCGGTTCATATAGATACTCTTATTTTGAAAATCCTGTAGCGGGTCTCATTTCTGCCCACGCGCAGCTCCAGCTAGGCTCCGAAAGCTAGCAACGTTCAGGAGCATATGATACTCTTATTTTGAAAAAACTCTTGTGACAACTCGACGAGTCATATCCGCGCTTCTGCAAGCAGAGCAGCGCGTTGGTCGGTTGGTGCGCACTGCTGCGTTAACACAGCAGTGCGCCTACACGTCCCGAAATAAGTCCGTGGTGTTTTTTTTCTTCTCGCAACGGGTCAAATGCATCTACATGCTTTGCACCGTCGCCATTCCTTTATGCGCACATCGCCCGAAATAAACGTTTATGTACCATTACAATCACTACAACGTTAGCAAGCTAACAAGCTAATCCTGATCAGAGGCAGAGCCAGCAGACAGTGTGGACTGGGGAAAGGGAAATGGGGGGGCACTCTCTCCCCTTCCCTGTGTGCGTGCGTGCGTTTGGAAAGACGATGAAGTCACTAGTCATGACTCAGGACAGGAGTATATTATAGTAAACTGAGGATGGACAGATAATGTTGATATTCAAATAAACAAGTTTCGAGAGGAGTGGAAGTTTGAAGACAGACTAGACTACAATATGATGCAGGGGTGGTGGGTTGAAACAGTGTGTGTGAATGAATGAAAACTTTATTTAACAGATTGCAGAATGGGTACAATACAGTACGGCTCAATACACACAATTGTTAAGGGGATGCAGACCAGAGAAAGACGTTTGTCTTGTTTACATCAGGGTCCCCCATTGTGTGTGTGTGTGTGTCCCAACCGACCCCACTTCTATGTTTCAATAAATTATTTGCATTTAAAACTATTAACGCTGACTCATTCCTTCAGTCCACTCAAAATTATGCTAATATTCCTTATGTTGTTTATGATATTAATTGAAAATAGCATATGAGAGTATCATAGTAATAATAACACATGGCGATATACTAAATGACAGCCAAACATGGCACTGCAACTAAATAACACAAATACAATAGGCACATTTGTGACTGTTACAAATATAACACGTTTTATACTTGTGCTACAAGATTTTGGCCTGTGCTACAAAACTATCAACCTCTGTAGCACCAGTGCTATGTGCAAAAAAAGGTAACGTACAGCCCTGCTTTGAGTGCTTACAGGGGGCGCAGGTCTTTTCTAAACTTGACTTATGTAATGCATACAATCTGGTCAGGATTAGAGAAGGAGACGAGTGGAAGACTGCATTTAATACGCCTAATGGTCACTATGAGTATTTGGTCATGCCCTTTGGTTTGGCTAATGCTCCGGCAGTCTTCCAAGCCCTGGTTAACGACGTGCTGCAAGACTTGATTGGGGTGTCTGTGTTTGTTTACCTAGATTATATCCTAATTTTTTCTCGCGATATGGTGCAACACCAACTGCATGTTCGGGAGGTGCTAGACCGTCTCCTCAAGCATCAACTATTCGTTAAGGCCGAGAAGTGTGTGTCTCACACTGATACCGTTTCCTTCCTGGGCTTTGTGTTGACGAAGGGTGATCTACGCATGGATTCGGCCAAGGTGAGTGCAGTCTTGGACTGGCCACGGCCTTCGTCGCTCAAGGGGTTACAACGGTTTTTGGGCTTTGTAAATTTTTACAGGCGCTTTATTCGCAACTTTAGCGTCTTAGCCAATCCGTTAACAGCTCTCACTAAGGCCTTTCTCCCTGGCTTTGAATGGTCGCCTAGGGCAGAGTCGGCCTTCTGCGATCTCAAACGTCGGTTTACATCCGCTCCTGTATTGATCCGCCACGATGCGGAGGTTCCGTTCATTGTGGAGGTGGATGCCTCTGACATCGCGGTGGGGGGGGGGGGGGTGCTCTCTCAGAGGTGCTTAAAGGATGGGAAAGTGCACCCGTGTGCTTTTTTTTCTCGCCGTCTGTCACCAGCCGAGCGCAACTACGACGTGGGTAATCGGGAGTTGTTGTCTATCAAATTGGCACTGGAGGAATGGAGACATTGGTTGGAGGGGGCGGCACATCCTTTCATTGTTTGGACCGATCATAAGAACTTGGCTTACATTCAAGGGACTAAACGCCTTAACGCTCGCCAGGCCAGGTGGGCGTTATTCTTCACACGATTTCGATTTACCATCTCCTATAGGCCCGGGTCCAAGAATATCAAACCCGATGCGTTATCGCGCCAGTTTGATCTTCCTGGTCGGGAGGAGCAGCCCCATCCCATTATTCCACCGGCCTTGATTTTGGCACCCGTGTCTTGGGGCATAGATAAGGTGGTAAGGTCGGCGCTGACGCGGGAGCCCGATCCTGGCGGGGGCCCTCCGGGGCGGTCGTATGTGCCCAAGGCGGCACGCTCACTTTTGCTGCAGTGGGCACATGCCTCATCCCTCACCAGCCACCCTGGGGCCACCAGGACCCTGGAATTTATCCGTAGGAGGTTCTGGTGGCCGACAGTGGAGGGGGATACGCGTTCCTTTGTGGCGGCCTGCCCGATGTGCGCGCGCAGTAAGACCTCTCGCCGTGCACCAGCAGGTCTCCTCCGGCCGCTTCCTATTCCTAAACGGCCCTGGTCGCACATATCCCTGAACTTTATTTCTGGCCTCCCCCTTTCGGACGGGTTCACCGCCATTTTGGTGTTGGTGGACCGGTTCTCTAAGGCGGTTCACTTTGTTTTTCTCCCCAAGCTTCCATCGGCCCGAGAGACTGCTGATCTGGTGATATTGTTTATTGTTTATTGTTTAAAAGGATCCCCATTAGCTGTCACCTAAGTGGCGAGCTAGTCTTCCTGGGGTCCACACAGAAACAGAAAACACAAAACATAACAACATGAGGCTACATATGACAATCACAATTAACAATGATAATCTAAAAACAGTGAAACATTGTAGACATCATTATCAACATCAGAATATTTTGCTCACATATTTAAGTAGTGCATTCTCAGGTGGTATTTGAAAGTCAATTTACTTATGTTCAGTGGGCAGTTATTCCAATGATTGATGGCACGATAAACAACAGTCCTCTTTAAAGCATTTGATTTTGGACGTGGTAACATAATCTGTCCATCATCAGCTGACCTAGTAAAATAAGAATGAACCTGACTGCATCTGACAATTTGTTTGTATAAGAAAACAGGTTGAGACGAAAAGACAGTGTTCCTGAAAAACTGTGTTGAAAACCAGCCTATTCTCTACCGTTAACCATGAGAGTTGCCGGTGCATATTGATGGTGTTTGTTCTCATGGAACAATGTAAAACTAACCTTGCAGCTCTGTTCTGTGATACAGCATGTCTTTCGGGTCCACGGGCTTCCGGTGGATATCGTGTCGGACCGGGGTCCTCAGTTCGCTTCCAGGTTCTGGAAGGCGTTTGCCGCCGGACTCGGCGCCTCCGTCAGCCTTTCGTCTGGGTTTCATCCGCAGTTGAACGGGCAGACGGAGCGTGTCGACCAGGACCTGGAGGGGGTCTTGAGATGTTACGTTGCCGGTTGCCCGGCAAAGGTGGAGTAGGAGGTTGGCATGGGCTGAGTAGGCGCATAATACCCTCCTCTCCTCCTCTACCGGTATGTCTCCCTTTCAGTGTCAGTATGGTTTTCAACCTCCTCTGTTTCCCGAGCAGGAGCAGGAGGCGGAGGTGCCCTCGGCCCAGGCACACGTGGCTCGCTGCCGCAGGATGTGGAAGCGGGTCTGGGCGGCGCTGCAGAAGGTTTCGGTTAGTACCCAGTGGCAGGCTAACCGCAAGCGTCGTCCGGCTCCGGTTTACCGTCCTGGGCAGCGGGTTTGGCTTTCCACCCGGGATCTCCCTCTCCGGGTGGAATCCAGGAAGCTGGCTCCTCGCTTTATAGGGCCCTTTAAAGTGGTACGCCACTGCCTACGGTTCCTCCGCCTCGGTTTATTGGTGGTCAGCCCATTTACACGGTGCGGAGGATACTGGGTTGTAGGCGGAGGGGTAGGGGGTTTCAGTTCTTGGTGGATTGGGAGGGGTACGGGATAGAAGAGCGTTCTTGGGTGCCTCAAAGGGATATTTTAGATCCCAGCCTGATCCTTGATTTCCGGCGGCTGAATCCCGAGGCCCCCAGGTGAACGTCTGGTGCCGTTCGTCGGGGGAAGGTACTGTTACGATTCTGGTTCCTGACTACGGTCGGGAACCACCCACCTTCTCTGTCATCTGTCACCTGACTGCTGTCACTTGTTTTTCCCTGTCATTTAGTGCTGTCACTTAGGGGTTGGCTTCTGATTGGCTGTCACGGGTGTGTGTGTGGAATGTTGGTATTTGGTGGCTATTTAACATTCCTTTCCTCTGCTTGTCATTCGTCAGGTCTTCACTATAAGCGTTCGGAGATAACACGGCCGGTTCCAGTTCTGGACCACCACTAAGCTCCATTATCTATTCTCTCGTTCCTTTGCCTTTGTAAAGGTCCACCTGTCCCTGGACCTTTCTCCCCTGTCTGTACTCCTCAAGAGCCCCCTTCTTTTCACATTCTCTCCCATGGTCTCCCTCCACTCATGAACAATATTCCTCTGCCTATTCTAGGACCCTTCCCCCTGCCTGTACTCTTCAACAACCCCCACATTTACCCCCACCTTTGCACAGACATTTCCCATCTGTACCTCCCCCTGCTGGACATTCACCTGAACTTCCCCTTGTCTCCCTGTTGCATACCCTCCTGGTGCACTGGTGTATATTTAATTGCTACATTGTCTCTTGTTCCCTTGTTAATTGTTATTTATTAGTTCCTTGTATGTTGCTTTGTTTACTCTGTCTAGTGTTCAGTCTTCTTGTGTAGTTAGTTCTGTGTGCTTCCCTGTTTATATTCCCCATTGTGTTTGGTCTTGTGTTTTCCTGTAGCCCTGTGTTAGTTCTGCCTTTTCCTCATGTGTGTCTCGTTTTGCTAATTGCCCTGCTGTCTCTCTAGTGTTAATTGTTCCCCCTATATCTTGTGTGTGTTTCCCTACTCTTGTTGTCGGTTCATTATTGGAGTTCCTTGTTTTGAGATCCCTGTCTTGATGTTCCTGAGTATCCTGTCCTTGCTGTTACCCTCGTCCTTGCGCTGTCATTCGTTCCTTGTCTCCCTATTTTTCAGTAAGTCTAGTTTTTCAGTTTGTATTGTCATCTTTGTTTTCGTTTTTACAGTCTCGTTTTCTTAGTGTTTATTTTGTAGATTAGTTGTGCCTTCCCCTACCAGCTCTGCTGTGGTTCCTCTGTTGTTTTTGTACCTGCTCATTTATGAGATTCCTTGTTTTGGTTGCTACCCTTTTTGAAGTAAGGACAATTTTTGTAATATCTTTGTTGCTGCCCTTGTTTGCAATTGGATTATTTTTGGTTACACTTCACCCCTGGCTCGAAGTGTTCAAATTAAAGGAGCAGCGCTCACTTTTGACAATCCATATCTACCTCTCCCTCGTATTTGTTTGCGCCTGGGCCCTCTGCTAACACATCCATAACAGAATGAACCGACCCTGTTTGGACCCAGCGAACAGAACGAGGGAGGCTTTGAGCGCCTTGGAGGCGTTCAGACTGGGGGATTTACCTTCCTCCTCCTTGGAGGAGAGGAAGGATGTTTTGCATCTGCTCTACTCTCTCAGGGAGTGGCACCCTGAGCTGGCCCCACAGCTGGAGGAGTATGGCAGACACTGGATCAAGTGCCTATTCCAGCCTCCAGCCTCCAGTCAAGCCCCTACTGCGGGTAAGGCCTCTACCACCAGTGTGGTATAATATCTAATGTTCTCATGTAAATATAGTCCCCTCCCCTATATCCCCTTACCTGTGCCCCCCCCCTCTCTGTGGAATAAGACACTCCCCTCCCCTGTGTCCCCATTACCTGTACCCCCCCCCCATCTGACCTATCAAATGGGACCACACCCCCCCCTGTTAACTATATAGATCTCCTCTTGAGATCTATCCAGGGCTTCTTACCTGGGTAATTAAGCTGATCACCTGGGGGGAAACCCTCAGCCATTCTCTCTATGTAATTCTATCTGTTTGGTTAATAAACCTTGTTATTATCCAAGCCTCGGTTGACTGAGACATTCTTCATCAGGATATCTACAAATATCCCACAATTGGCGTCTACGAACTTGTGACGGACTTTTTGCGTCCTCCCGGCGTGCTGTATCATTTCAACTATACAGAGAAAAGTGAGTATAATAGACTGGTCGACCAAAAATGTATGGAAAGGAATTAAAACCTTCCTGCTTTTCTCTGTGCCAGGTGAATATTACAGAATGTTGTCAAATATTGAGATCATGGCTGAGTAAGAATAATGTGCATTAATATATCTGATCTGTATTGAGAATCGTTACCAGGGCGCGCGTGCACCTGGGTCCTTATCAGGCGGTTCTGAAAGGATGGGTTATATGTGCTAGTCCCAAAAGTTTAGGCACAAAGGTTGAAGTGCTATTCCAGGTCGAGTCGGAGCCGACCAAAAGCTAAGGCACACAGTAAGGTTGTTGGTTTGCTAACCCAAGTCTAATTCAGACTAAAAATATAGGCAACAAAAGAAGATACGTGAGCTTATTATGATGTGATATCCTTGAAAACGCTACTCTGTTAAAAACGTTCTGTGATTCCTTTGCAAAGAGGCGGGAAGTAGGACCGAGAAGCTGATGGAATCATAATTAGAAATTACCAGAGTAGCGTCATAATATTCATTGTTTCAACCTCAAACTAAGCCCACAATCTCTTCCATTCCTGAAAACGATGTATTTTGGATTAAATTAACCAATTGATCAATACAGATAGCGGGAAGATGATCACGCGATGTCCTAGTAGTACATAATTACGCGATGTCCCGGGAGTACGTAAATGTACATTAAACGGGACATCAGTCGCGGAAAGTACATTAAACAGGACATTAGTCGCGAGTAAAAGAGACCGAGAGTATGATTAAAAGGTATATATAATCTAATATATCGCTGGTAAATTTCGAAGTCAGGTTCGGTCGTTATGACTTTAATAACGATGTATAGTTATATATCAAGGGATAAATGCCTTGTCGCAGCAGGGAGCTGGCCGACTAAACGAACAGCGATCCAATACAGTCAGATATACACACACGTTAACTTATATGTATTATTGTTTGTTTGTCTGTTTAAGTCTCATTCGTATGTGCACAAGTATTATAGGACCCGTCGCGTTGCTTTATTGAGTCAAGAACCGGCTGCGGATAGCGCGACGAGCATTGAGAGACGAGTTACCGTTATACAAAGAATAACATTGAAGTGCAGTTCACGGGAACAAACTAGGATAGTAATTCCGGAATCAGCAAAACCGGCCCACGGGAACGACCATTTGGCATGATTTGGGGAAGTATAGTTTTATTGTTTCAGTTTGTTTACGTTTTCACATATGCACAGGCGCGTTCATTCGGTAACAAAACGCTGGTTTAGGAATTCCAGGCTATTGAGAGCTCGTGGGAAAAATACTGTATGAATTGCAAAGCGTTATTTCCGAGGCGAATGAGAACGCACGAACGTCGCATGGAGCAATGACGTGACGCTATGCGCGCCGTTAAGTTATGATTTTATATTAAACTATCCATAGGCAAACGTAAAGTTTAATGTGCCCAAGGCCGAAGGTGCGTGAAATCCACTTGTAGTATATGTTTTATTTGTATATGTATGTGCGCGCTGCCATTGGAAAATGTTGAGCTGCGGTGGCGAGATGCGGGTTGCATTATCCCAGACCACCGGAGAAACGAACCGAACATTGCAGCTTTCCCCGGTGAGTATGAAAATCATAAATATAGATGCTTTGATTGATTGATTGAAAACTTTATTAACAGATTGCAGAATGGGTACAATACTGCACAGCTCAATACACACAATTGTTAAGGGGATGCAGACCAGAGGAAGACTTTTGTCTTGTTTACATCAGGGTCCCCCATTTTCAATTCATCAGATAGTCAGTACTGCTACAACTATACATTTATGACATACCAGATTTGCAAATTCAGTACTGTTTGTGATACAAAAGGAGTCAAGAAAAGAGAGTATATACATTTGACGTAGAAACTGTACAATACACACCTATCATCTCAGTTACAGTAAATTACAACTATCTCAGATCACTTGAATGTTTATGTTGCTTTAATTTACACATTATAAGTCACATAACGCTAGTTTTAAATAGGATTCTAATCAATTGGATAGATTTGATCTAAAAGCTAAAGAAAGAATAACAACCTTTCTTTAGAGATAATGAATAAATGCAGATAATGTTTAAATGAGGCCAAAATCATGCCTCCTCTTTTTCCACAGTAACATTGATGAGTGAGATGATGAAATAGAGAAGGACTAGATAATGTTTGTTGAGCACACAGACAGTCAAAGAGGATTCACCCAGAATAAAAGAAAAGAGTGGGAAATTAACATGTGTTTGTGTTTACAGACAACCAAGAGATCTGGCTCTGGGTCAAGATGCAGAATGGGGTGTAAACACATTGTATCACAAAAGTTGAAACTCCAGTGATTTGCATCTGAACACAGACAAGACACAAAGTGAGACCAGCTAAAATCATTTAAATTGAGACCCCAAAATAATCTACATTTGAACACGATACTCAGCCGAAGGTCGTGTGGAACTGAGAGACAATCGATTGGCCATTTGGAACGGATCTGCATCCAAACACCCACATGTAAATTTCTTCAGAGTGGACACTTGAGAGACAAAGCAATGCAAATGCCTGCACTCGTGACCACAGAGTGGTGGACTCACCTAGCGGTGGATGGCAACAGAGAGCCACTTAATTAACATGAATTAGACACAGGTGATGAATTTGCAGTTATGAAAGGCTACCATATTTCCCATACTAACAGAATAACTAACCAGTTGTTTTCATCTCTCTCTTTTCAAGAAGGCACACAAATTAGAGATATGATGTCTGAATAACACCAAACAAAGTAGAAGTGCCTGAGATGAAAGATCAATGATGAAAACAATTTAACATACTATACCCTCCTTCTATTCTCTGCTTAACCACTAACTCCTTGCAAATTTCAAGTACTTTCCATGACTGCAAATTATCAACCACCAAAATTGAAGCACAATTATCTAAATGTACAAGGTAAAGGTACATTGATCATTTAGCTGACACTTTTATCCAAAGCGACTCACAGGTTCTGTGCGACAGGACATCAGGCAGGGCACAACTCTATCAGCTGAATAACAATGTTCATCAGAGTGTTGAGTGCTACAGTGTAGGTTAGTTTATTAGGACAAATGCATGACAGTAAGGTTAGTTAGGGTTAGATGACAAAACGAATGATTGTTTTCATGCAAAATTAACTGGCTGCCTAGATTTTATGTTTTTTCCCCATGCTAAATTATGACGAGCCACACTGAGACATGAAGAACGCCAGAGAAGGCGTGGCGAGGTAAGTATCCTGAGGTACAGCCAACGCATCCTGAGGTAAGATCAAATTAAAATTGACATCACAGACTACGAAGAAAAATAGCTATTTTATCTGATTCAAGACTTTGGCCATTCATTTACAATTTTATTTAAAGCCTAATGCTGTAAGATCTAGTTAGATACAAGATCTGATAAGATTGTAGTGAATGTGACCTTCTTGACACAAGGAATCACTGCTAATGCAATTGGCTTGCATTTCCTATTTTCAAAAGTGATTTTATTTACAATAAATTGAATTAACCCTAAATGATTTTCCTCTGTAGCAGAAAGGCGTTGAATCATTTATGTGAGGAGTTTTCTAAGGCAGTTTTTATCATCCTCAGATCACGAATTGGTGAGAGGACAGGACGAGGAACACAACCCAGCGACCTGAGCGACCCACGACAGCATACTACCACCAGGGACGCCGCCAAGGAGCTGCGGACACAACCAGGACGACGACAACAACCGTGGGAGAACCACCAGCCCACACAACACAGAGGTCCCCAAAGGAAGGGGAGCAGAGACAGAAAGGACGACATGCAGCCCCACCCCAGCGACCCGCGGCAGACCATCTGCAAACGGGAACTGAAGTCCCCGACCATCAAGGTGGATTCCCATGACAAGATTGTCATCCGTGTGAGAGAGAGCGTCCTACTGACTAGCCACTACACCGGCGGGCCCTCGCCCTCCATCAAGTGGTACCGCAATGACGAGGAGAGGACAGCGAAACCAGCACAACACATTCAAAAACGCCCGCCCCCTCGCCCCTCTAGTACCGCGATGACGAGGAACGGGGGGGACCAACCACCACACAGCACGTTCAAGAACGCCCTGACCACCATGTCTCTAGGCCTGATAGGGGCCAAGCGTGAGCACAGTGGCAGACATGTGATGGTGGTGGAGAACAACACAGGTTCTAGGAAAAGAGTCTGCAAGACCACTATAGTTGACTGCTACAGGTGACCCTTGACAGGGAATGAACGGCGACCAGTGAATGTTCCCGACTGCATCGTCAAGAAGAGACATCATCAGAGACCTGTGAACCAAGAGACTTCTGAACACAGTGTCCACATTGTTATGTATTTATTTAATTTTTATGTGTTACTGTTTGGCCCTGCCACACGGCCGACAGAGAACACCTTGTCAACAACGACGCAACATCATTCAGATTAATACCTTCACAAGCAGGAAACTTTTCACACAATTGTATGTATCTGCAAAACGATGAACTAGGGATGTGATGAAAAGAAATCAATGAGAAAGCATTAACAATGGTTAGTAATAATGAGCTAAAATGTATTGCTGAAGGAAGAAGTGACCACATGATCACATTACATCACATTTGAATTACTTAGGTTACAAAATTGTATTGTCAGACAAGAAAGAATCAGTTGTTTTATTCTCTCATAGAAGAGGACATGTAACGTTGTTTTGCACCTGTATGGTGAACCATTGATAGTATATGCACTAGAATTACATACAGAAGCGATGCATAAGACGTTTTATCTCCTCATTTATAGAGAAGAAATGGAGAAAATTGCCTGATTCTAAGTAAAGACCAACAAAACTGAGGCAATCACAGATGAAAGTGACACTCAAACTCAGGGTAAATACAACTGGATCCTAAGTAATTTCATCAAGAATCATCATAAAACGTGCAAATATATATATATATATATTTTTGAACAGTTTCCCTTAATCAATAATGTTAGTTTTATTAACCACCAGGTTAACGGTTGTTAAAATGTTTTTGTACACATTAGCCTTATGTGTAAATCCTATTCCTAATAATTATGCACACAATTTTGTTTTTTCACCCTGTGCACTCTGACCACACAGAGACAGTGCATGTATTTAATTGGTTTACGATGCCTGTATGTACAACCAGATCACATTAGCTCCCCTGAGTCACGACATGAACGACTGAAGGTATGCCAAGATATTTGCACAGCGATAGCTTCTAATGAGTATGTTAATTGTTGTTTGATATCAGAGTTGAGGACCACTCATTGATATAGGTATTTTGAACGATTAATAAAAGAAAAGGGTGACATCTATTCCCACATCTCTGATATCAAAATAACACAGACCGCAGTCCAGTCGATCATGTCATGAATCATGTATGTAAATAATTCTATTTTAAACTGTTATGCCAACAACCAAATCACATTGGCCAAAATTTTCATTATTTTAATTGTTTTCTATTTTCACTTTTACCTGTTCCAAACAATCCTGGTATATTATACATTAATCTCACCCACATTATAAGAAAGAAAAGTGAGTATTGTGGTATAATATCTAATGTTCTCATGTAAATATAGTCCCCTCCCCTATATCCCCTTACCTGTGCCCCCCCCCCTCTCTGTGGAATAAGACACTCCCCTCCCCTGTGTCCCCATTACCTGTACCCCCCCCCCCCCCATCTGACCTATCAAATGGGACCACACCCCCCCCTGTTAACTATATAGATCTCCTCTTGAGATCTATCCAGGGCTTCTTACCTGGGTAATTAAGCTGATCACCTGGGGGGAAACCCTCAGCCATTCTCTCTATGTAATTCTATCTGTTTGGTTAATAAACCTTGTTATTATCCAAGCCTCGGTTGACTGAGACATTCTTCATCAGGATATCTACAAATATCCCACACCAGCATAGCCTCACCTGCTAGGGTACCTACTGCTAGCACCTCAGCCCTGCCTGTTAGCCCTATAGCTGACCTTGCCCCTGTGGTTAGCCTAGCCCTTGTAGCTTCGTCAGCTAGCCTGTTCCCTACTGCTAGTTCAGTCCCTACTGCTAGCGTAGCTTCGTCGGCTAGCCTGTTCCCTACTGCTAGTTCAGTCCCTACGGCTAGCGTAGCTTCGTCAGCTAGCCTGTTCCCTACTACTAGTTCAGCCCCTACTGCTAGCATAGCTTCATCAGCTAGCCTGTTCCCCACTGCTAGTTCAGTCCCTACTGCTAGCGTAGCTTCGTCAGCTAGCCTGTTCCCCACTGCTAGGACTGCCCCTTCAGCTAGCAAGGTCAGTTTCCCTGGAGTCGCCCTGTCGGCTAAACTCTTGGTTTCCACGGCTAGCCCAGCCCCTACTGCTACTACAGTTCCTACTGCTAGCGTAGCTTCGTCAGAGAGCCTGTTTCCCACTGCTAGGACTGCCCCTTCAGCTAGCAAGGTCAGTTTCCCTGGAGCCGCCCTGTTGGCTAATCTCTTGGTTTCCACAGCTAGTCCAGCCCCGTCTGCTAGCTTAGCCCCTGCAGCTAACCAGGCTTCCACAGCTAGTCCAGCCCTATCTGCTAGCTTAGCCCATGCAGCTAACCAGGTCTCAACAGCTAGTACAGCCCCGTCTGATAGCTTAGCATCTGCAGCTAACCAGGCCTCAACAGCTAGTACAGCCCCGTCTGATAGCTTAGCCCCTGCTGCTAACCAGGCCTCAATAGCTAGTACAGCCCCGTCTGATAGCTTAGCCTCTGCAGCTAAGCAGGCCTTAACAGCTAGTACAGCCCCGCCTGATAGCTTAGCCTCTGCAGCTAACCAGGCCACAACAGCTAGTACAGCCCTGTCTGATAGCTTAGCCTCTGCAGCTAACCAGGCCTCAACAGCTAGTACAGCCCTGTCTGATAGCTTAGCCTCTGCAGCTAACCAGGCCTCAACAGCTAGGACTGCCCTGTCAGCCAGCTTGTTCCCTATGGCCCCAGTTTCTCTGGTCTCAGTTCCTTGGTCTGGCCCTCCAGCCAGTGTTAACTATCCTGCTAGAACTGCCCCTTCAGTTATCAGGATGGGTTATACCCATGTTACTCCGACTAACACTTTAGCCCCGTCTGCTAGCGTAGCACGGACAGCTAGCAGGTCTCAGAAGGCTAGCAAGGCTAAGAAGACTAGCATGGTCTCAGCTGCTAGAGTAGCCCCGTCAGCTAGTTCAGCCCAGGCTACTCGCACAGCCCCCACTGCTAGCTCAGCCCCTGCTAGCTTACTCCGGAATGCTAATGTAGCCTCTGCTGCTAGCTCCTCAGCCTCATTTGCTAGAGCCCCTGCTGTTAGCATCTCTGTCTCGCCTGCTAGAGCCCCTGCTGCTAGCATCTCTGTCTCGTCTGGTAGAGCCCCTGCTGCTAGCACCCCAGTCTCGTTTGCTAGAGCCCCTGCTGCTAGCATCTCTGTCTTGTCCACTAGAGCCCCTGCTGCTAGCACCTCAGTCTCGTCCGCTAGAGCCCCTGCTGCTTGCACCACAGTCTCGTCCGCTAGAGCCCCTGCTGCTAGCCTTTCAGTCGCGTCCGCTAGAATCCCTGCTGCTAGCGCCTTAGCCTCGCCGGCTAGTGTAGAACCTACAGCTAGCACCCGAACCCTCTCGGCTAGTGCACCCTCCGCAGCTTGTACAGGCCCTGCAGCTAGCACTGCCAGGGCAGCTAACACAGCCGCTACTGCCAGCCTAGCCCCCGCTAGTGTAGCCCTAGCAGCTAGCTTTACCCAGGTAGCTAACCCAGTCTCTACTGCCAGTTTAGCCCCTGCTAGAGCAGCTCTAGCTGCCCCTGTTCCTCCGGCTCCCGGGAAGACCCTGACGTCTAGTCCGGGTCGTACTCCTGCTCCTGTCCCCGGGGAGTCGTCTGGTCCCGGCTCCTCATCTGGTCCCGTCTCCTCATCTGGTCCCGTCTCCTCATCTGGTCCCGGCTCGTCATCAGGTCCCGGCTCGTTGTCTGGTCCGGCTCTTCATCTGGTCCCGACTCCTCTTCTGGTCCAGTCCGACTCCGTGGTCTACGCCGTGATTGTCGTCTGCAGAGACCCCCATCCGGGGTTCTGCGCCCGGTCCTGGGGTCTGCGCCTGGGGTGGTCCCCATCCGGGGTCCTGCTCCGAGGTCGTCGCCTTCGCACCTCTGCTCCGGCTCGTCTGGTCCGGTCCCGAGTCCGGCGCCTGTAGGGTCCCCTGTCTGGGGTCCTACTATGGGCCTGTGACCCTCGCCCCTTTGCTCCAGAACCCCTCATCGGCCCTTTGTCCCTGTTTCCAGTTCCCCTCGACCCCCTCATCGGCCCTCTGTCCCCGTTTCGAGCTCCCCTCACCGAGTCTCTGTTCCCATCTCTAGCCCCCCTCGCCTGGCCTCTGTCCCCGTCTCCAGTCCTCCTGATCCCGTGCCCCGTTCTCCCTTCTCCAGCACCCTCTCCGGCCCTTTTCCTCTGCCCCACTTCTCCTATGCCCCTCTTGGGTTTCTGTCGCCGCCCCCCTGCCCCAGTGTCGCTCGTCCCGGCCATGTCCGTCCTGACTTTTCCCCCCCGACTCTCCCCGTGTTCACCTTCCCTGTTTCCCGGCCCCCTGTCTTGCCCGTTCCCAGATGGTCCTTTTTGCCGTCTGGAAGCCGTCCCTGGAGGGGGGGGTATTGTAAGGGTCCACCTGTCCCTGGACCTTTCTCCCCTGTCTGTACTCCTCAAGAGCCCCCTTCTTTTCACATTCTCTCCCATGGTCTCCCTCCACTCATGAACAATATTCCTCTGCCTATTCTAGGACCCTTCCCCCCTGCCTGTACTCTTCAACAACCCCCACATTTACCCCCACCTTTGCACAGACATTTCCCATCTGTACCTCCCCCTGCTGGACATTCACCTGAACTTCCCCTTGTCGCCCTGTTGCATACCCTCCTGGTGCACTGGTGTATATTTAATTGCTACAATGTCTCTTGTTCCCTTGTTAATTGTTATTTATTAGTTCCTTGTATGTTGTTTTGTTTACTCTGTCTAGTGTTCAGTCTTCTTGTGTAGTTAGTTCTGTGTGCTTCCCTGTTTATATTCCCCATTGTGTTTGGTCTTGTGTTTTCCTGTAGCCCTGTGTTAGTTCTGCCTTTCCCTCATGTGTGTCTCGTTTTGCTAATTGCCCTGCTGTCTCTCTAGTGTTAATTGTTCCCCCTATATCTGGTGTGTGTTTCCCTACTCTTGTTGTCGGTTCATTATTGGAGTTCCTTGTTTTGAGATCCCTGTCTTGATGTTCCTGAGTATCCTGTCCTTGCTGTTACCCTCGTCCTTGCGCTGTCATTCGTTCCTTGTCTCCCTATTTTTCAGTAAGTCTAGTTTTTCAGTTTGTATTGTCATCTTTGTTTTCGTTTTTACTCGTTTTCTTAGTGTTTATTTTGTAGATTAGTTGTGCCTTCCCCTACCAGCTCTGTTGTGGTTCCTCTGTTGTTTTTGTACCTGCTCATTTATGAGATTCCTTGTTTTGGTTGCTACCCTTTTTGAAGTAAGGAACATTTTTGTAATATCTTTGTTGCTGCCATTGTTTGCAATTGGATTATTTTTGGTTACACTTCACCCCTGGCTCGAAGTGTTCAAATTAAAGGAGCAGTGCTCACTTTTGACAATCCATATCTACCTCGCCCTTGTATCTGTTTGCGCCTGGGCCCTCTGCTAACACATCCATAACAGCCTTTGGCATAGTATCCTAGTATTACTCTTTGTGTTCTTTACTATTAAAGTCGAACCTGTTCAAGAGTATACCTTCTCCGTCTCTGTGATTGCCTACAACAATTGGAACTCACCTACCTCCATCCTGACAGTAACGAGGCGCTGGTGGAGCTGATTGTGATCCGATTGGCTCTGTGGTTGGAGCCAATGCCCGCCCACAATTTTCATTTTCATTGTAACCCTTCCTCAAACAGGGTTTGACAGGCAGAGAACAGCGAGAGGGAGAGAGAGAGAGAGAGAGAGAGAGGGACGGCGGGAGGGACTGCAGAAGTGTGTGTAAATGTGTGTGCGCCATCTCTCTCCCTCGTCGGAGACACACACACACAAACTTGACTGCGTGTGTGTCGGGGACGTAGGCATAGTGTAACCCGACACTTCCTCAAACAGGGTTTGACAGGTGAGAGAGGGAGAGAGAGGGACGGCGGGAGGGACTGCAGAAGTGTGTGCGCCATCTCTCTCCCTCGTCGGGGACACACACATACACAAACTTGACTGCGTGTGTGTCGGGGACATCTCTCTCTCTCTCTCTCTCTTGCTCTCTCTCGTTCTCTCTCTCTCTCGTATGTATCACGCTGTGTGGGTGACTCACTGAAAGCGCTTATGGGCGGAGCCCATCCAATGACAGGCTGAAATCCTGAGTCTGGAAAATGATGCTTTTGAGTACTCCATTAGAAATATAAAACAATGATTTTTTTTTTTAAATAAACCTTACAGATGTCTTCCATAGACTCACAGGAATTGTGTAAAGTTGCCCAAATAGTGCAAGGAATAGCAATGCATGTCCCCTTTAAGTGATGTTGTGTTTCTTTTTCAAATGTAGCCAAGAGTAAAGATCCTAACCCTATCAAAACAGCAGTCAAAGTGTATATTTTCAGCACTACTTTTGTTTAGCAATAATTGTAAGTGTTATTAGCGAAATATGATCGTATAAAAATCGGAAACCGCAAGGAAATGACACCATCATGAAATCGTTGTAGTCCTAAGAAAGAGGAGACCCAGGGATTTCGATGGACGTCGACATTTCATAAAACTACACTACCCAGCTCACACCAGCCAAAGCTGCAGCCACTTGACGTGAAAAATAAATATTGACGTGAAAATCGTGATTATATCTCACAGGTTGAACAAACTTGAATGTAATTGCCATAAAATACAGCATATATTGTTTCTTTACATTTCTTTGAACGTCTAGGAAAAAAAACGCATCGCAATCCAGTAAAATAATTCAGAGCTATGGACATTAAACAAAAGTAACTGTACTTGCAGTAGATTTCATTCAGTCTTTGCTGCCCTGTAACGGGCGCCTGGTGGTACTAAATCCAGATTTAACTCTGTCATTGGAAAGAGGAGATTTGGGCAGATCAATAGATGTATGACTTGGCCATAATAAGGTAATTTATAGGCCTGATGTTATATATTATATATTCATATTTCAAATAGCATGTGTCCGGATGGCAAAATTCAGTACTGTATCTACAAAAAACCCTGTAAATCATCTGCCCTTTGTTCATTTGCTTAGATTTTTAGTAGACTTGATCTCAAGAAGGTGCTGAATGAGCTACGGTCTGATCAATGTTAGATGGAAAAAAAATTATATATTTATAATAATAATCATTTATATTCTCCTTTGGTTCATTACAATTTACTCAAGCATAGTAACATACACAATATTTCTGACACTTGGAATACATTTCCTGAGGTCCATAGATGTCCCTAGAATCAGATACCAAGAACATGCAAATGGACCTTGTAGAAGAGCAATCTTCCATTTACTTGGGTATGTACTTTTAGGCAAATTTTCTGAAAATATGGCTAGGGCATAAGAGGTTAAGAGAAGGTCAGAATCACATTACATTGAGTTTTTGGTTGCCTGTTTATCATTGACCGAAGTTGAGGGGGCCCAAGTTGAGGGTGCCCACCTGCCCACCTGATGCGAAGCCTACAGTTATTATTTGCCGCGCTCAGGGAATTCTAAAAGCTTTTTGATACGGTGACATTTACATTTACATTTAGTCATTTAGCTGACGTTTTTATCCAAAGTTCTGTACGACAAGTCATCAGGAAGGGCACAACTCTATCAGCTGAGTAACAATGTTCATCAAAGTGTTGCGTGCTACAGTGTAGGTGACGAAGCGTGGCCAACCTCAGCAAACTCTCCATCTCCTTTAGAATTTAATTTTGAGAAAAGGAAAGGACAAAAGGACAGGTCAAAGGACCCGAGAGACTTGGCAGGGATGTACAGCGAATGCCAAATCTGAAATAACATTTGGAGGCAAAAGCATGAAAGGCCTTATAGGAATTTAGAATAAATTCTACAGTAAATGTCAGGATAGGGGTGATGTCATGCATTCTGGACAAGCTGGAGGCGTGGGAGGGAAGCCTGACTGATACCAAGTTGTAGTGATGAAGCCAGAAGGAAATTAATGACATTTTACAGGTCTGAAGAGGATAAAAAAAGATCTTAAGATTTGAAGTATGACAGAATTATGAGAAGAATGAAGTCTAGCACTTGGTATATTTTTAGGTAACCAGATAGATCCTAATATAGGCCTAGATGCAGCCCAAAAACGGGTATAAGCCAGAACTGCTCGTAATTATCACAGTTACCTATGCTGCTGTAAATTAAACATACTGTATTGTAAGATTCCAGTTGGCTCTAAATGTAGACTCCTGCTACCCCAGTTTGCACGGGCATCAGAGTAGGAAAGAGGAATAGGCTTGGATCATTTAGGAGTAGGAAAGGGGAATAGGCTTGGATAATTAAAAATCTCTACGCCCAACCTCTCACACATCCTGGATTCCATGATGCTGCCTTCCTTTGTCATTCAGCTGCAGCTCATCTTGTTCTTTTGTCCTTGAACCCCAGAAATAATAATAATAATAATGGCCAGCAACACGTAGGAGGGGTGACCAGCCAACAGTGCATTATATCTACAGACAAAACATCCCTTCTCCCTCTCCCTGGACAGATAGCAAATGACACCTGCAGACACATGCAAGGACGTCCTGCATTGAATTGGATATAACTCTTAAAATAGCCGTCTCTGCCATCCTCTCACGACTTACAAACCTCAATGTAGATGCTTGTTAGCTTGCGCCACACAGCTGCTGAGCTGTCTGCCTCAAGGTAGTGCTCTATTTTGTATCAACCTTTCACGATGATAAGAAAGAAAACTCCAAAACGGAAAACTAAAATGTTGTAGAAATGAAAATGTTGTCGTAGAAAAGAGCTGGATGTCTACAGTATGACGTTATGTTGTCCGCCCAGAGTTTGCCATTGCAGCCAAGTGAAATGAATGCCAAGAGGTCATTTTAGCATGTTAACTCTTTCACTACCACACTACATACAGTAGTGAAAGGGTTAACCCTTTGTAGTGTGGTAGTGAAAGGGTTAACCATTTGTAGTGAACAGGTTAATCAGTGGGGCAGCATATAGTTACTCAGTGCGGCAGCATAGTGTTACCCAGCAGGGCAGCATAGAGTTAACCAGCGGGGCAGCATAGTGTTACCCAGCAGGGCAGCATAGAGTTACCCAGCGGGGCAGCATAGAGTTAACCAGCGGGGCAGCATAGAGTTACCCAGCAGGGCAGCATAGTGTTACCCAGTGGCAGCATAAAGTTACCCAGTGGGGCAGCATAGTGTTACCCAGTGGGGCAGCATAGAGTTACCCAGTAGGGCAGCATAGAGTTACCCAGTGGGGCAGCATAGTGTTACCCAGTGGGGAAGCATAGAGTTACCCAGTGGGGCAGCATAGAATTACCCAGCAGGGCAGCATAGAGTTACCCAGCAGGGCAGCATAGAGTTACCCAGTAGGGCAGCATAGTGTTACCCAGTGGGGCAGCATAGAGTTACCCAGTGGGGCAGCATATAATTACCCAGCAGGGCAGCATAGTGTTACCTAGTAGGGCAGCATAGTGTTACCCAGTAGGGCAGCATAGAGTTACCCAGTGGGGCAGCATAGAGTTACCCAGTCGGGCAGCATAGTGTTACCCAGTGGGGCAGCATAGTGTTACCCAGTGGGGCAGCATAGAATTACCCAGCAGGGCAGCATAGAGTTACCCAGTGGGGCAGCATAGAGTTACCCAGTAGGGCAGCATAGTGTTACCCAGTGGGGCAGCATAGAGTTACCCAGTGGGGCAGCATAGAGTTACCCAGCGGGGCAGCATAGAGTTACCCAGTAGGGCAGCATAGAGTTACCCAGCGGGGCAGCATAGAGTTACCCAGTGCAGTTACCCAGTGGGGCAGCATATAGTTACCCAGTGTGGCAGCATAGAGTTACCCAGTGGGGCAGCATAGAGTTACCCAGTGGGGCAGCATAGAGTTACCCAGCAGGGCAGCATAGAGTTACCCAGTAGGGCAGCATAGTGTTACCCAGTGGGGCAGCATAGAGTTACTGTGGTATAATTGACGTTGAATTTCATAATTAATATGTGTGAATAAATTAGAAGACCACATCAAAAGCCAGATGTATCTTTCTATAGCAGAGAGAGACTCAGTGGCTAAATCAGGCTCAACTGCCAGTGGAGAGCCATTCTAAACCCCCCACTCAAACAATGACTAAATTAGAGAGGAGAACAAACACCTTTTCGAACTGACTGTATGTAAATGCTGATCAAAGACAGCTGGGCTTGACCACAGGGCAGGCCAGTTTAGACATGCTGAAGAAATGATTAGTCATGGACACTAAGTCACAAACAAAGTTATCTATTAATCAACTGTTTAGTATAAAAAGAGTAAACCATAATATTAGAAATGGGTAAATTCATATATACGGGAGATACAGTTGGTAAAAGGTTTATTGGAACAGTACGGCAATCAGTTGAGTTGAGAGATCACACCAAGGAGGGGGGGCCATAAGGACCCCCCCT
The DNA here is from genome assembly GCF_963971535.1 of Notolepis coatsorum. Taxonomy (NCBI): domain Eukaryota; kingdom Metazoa; phylum Chordata; class Actinopteri; order Aulopiformes; family Paralepididae; genus Notolepis; species Notolepis coatsorum. Next base: position 184,260,765 of record NC_140167.1, read on the forward strand.
TCTTATCACTGAGGGAAGATGACATCACACCAGCCCCCACCCGTGGGACAAGACCCACACAGGAAATCGAGGAGGGGGGGGCAACCAGCCCCCCCCCAGAGGAAACCAGGGGGAAGGGCGGACCGCCCTTCCAGAAGCACCAGCCGGATTGGAGGACCATATTAGTAAAATGTGCTATTATTGGCTAGAAATTATAAGATATAAGGGGCGACAAAATGTTAGACTGGAGCCCAGATCCCAACCCGAGATCTGCGTGCTCCCCGCTCCCCACCCAGAGACTACTGTGAGCTGATTGCATTTTACGTGAGTAAATCATGGGAAACACCAATGGTTGTTTATAGATTAGAGTAATGTACAGATCCCTGATCTGTAAACCAGATTTACTCATGTATAATGTGTACAGTATTGTCAATGTATGTTCAAATTATGTTAACCAAGTGACTATTTCTGTACATATTGGGGTTTGAGAATGCAAAACCTTATTGTGATTTCTGTACACAGGCAGCCATGTTGTTGTTTTCTGATAATCTTTTGTCTTATTCACCTTGGCCTCTGGCTCAAATAAATGTTGAATTGGACTATAGTTCATGGTTTGTCTGGCTACACGTTTAATTCTTCATCTGCTTTAAGTCAGATGAAGAGACCAACAATTCTATCAATATGATCCCTTTCTCCTCCTTCTAGATAAGCAATCTCATTGTACTGTACTACAATAACCTTAGATTATTGTAGGATTCTGTAGGAATTGACTACAGAAATGGTGCCATTCTTCCCACCCTGTTGTATCCCCCCCCTGAAGAGGTGCGGTGAGGTCTCTGGACCTTGCTGTGTGTTGGGGACGTGCAGGGAAAAGAGCTGGGGGTTGCTGCGTTTGAAGTTGCAGACAGGGGCTTGTTGTCTGGAATGGAGGACAGGGGGACAGGATGAAGGCTGGTTGTGTACGCCACTTGTTGGGACCCACGGTGAATATGGCCTTTTCCATACAGGGATGGGGGAGCGGTGACTTAGGTTAGGATGTCCGGAGGTATAGGGATCGCGCTTGTTGTGCAGTGAACATGCAAACGTGGGCTTTTTATGTTTGTGTGTTTGTTCAGACACAAGAGGCCGTTCCCGGCCTATGCAGGCCACGGGGGTTGAGTCTCGTATGGAATATACTTTATGAACTATACGAGGGGGGTTGCACCAAGATGAGGCCTCATGTAATATGAAGACGTATTGGGGGCACAAACTATCTGGTTATGGGAAATGGTCATAGCGTCGGATGGCGACAGGTGAAAGGCTTTTCTGGCCAGGAAGCGCGGTAATCTGGTGGCGTGCGACAGGGGCGCGTCCTGAGTATATGAGATCCCTAAAATTATTCTCAGGAAGAGGGCGCTGTAATAATTGGTAATTTGCTTGTCCTGAATGGGGAGAGAGCCGTGTATAAGATGGGCTCTGTTGCTATTTAGAACATGTAAATCGGCTTGGTATAAGATGATTTAGGACCTGCGTAATCGGGGAACGTGGTTTGTGCGATTACAGGAATATCACGTAATAATTGATATATGCGGGGCCGGCGTGTTCAAGAGGCTCAATAGAATGGTTTGCTGACTGAGCATGGATAGTCGGAACATGTGTCTGCGGGAAACTATCGGCCGAATTAAATGAAGATATATGTTCGTCTTTAGGCATAATATCGAGCAGACCCGGAGGTCCTTTTTAATCTTGAGCATACCGGCGTGTTGATTGAATTGCGTGCGCTGTGATACAAGGAGGACGATGTGCTTAAAAACATTTGGTTAAGATGACTGATAATGTACTTAGTGGGAATTCGATTACAAAGCTATGGTAAGCTTAAACATTCAGTAATGATTGAATGTGGGTACTATGGCTATGGTTAGGAATGATTGAGGAAACGTAGGAGCTTATTGTTGTATTGTTATGATATTTTAATGACCAACGAACATGGGTCTGGGGCGAGTCATATTGGTGATTGGGGCTAGCTAGCTTAGCTCTGTGGAAAAGTCCGCGGTGAAACTGGGGACGTTACGATGGCGTTATGAGAGAATTGATTAAACACTGTGGCGGCGATTGCAGGTAGGAAGCGAATCGAGGTGTAGGTTGGAGAGATTGTGGCCGTTTTGAGGGTTATTATTGATGCGGTAACGATTGTGTATGATATTAAGAAGTCGCTGCTTGATGACGTCATGGTGTTGAATGGAGAGTGTGTAACGTTCACGGTACTACGGAGCCAGGCGGAGAGAAGGGTAGGAGAGATTATTCGTGTTGGACTATGTGTGCGGCGTTGGATGGTGTGAATGTTTTAAAAATTATTTTCTTTTGAAGTAGTTTGTTATTTTAAGCATGTGTGAATTGTTTATGGTTGGATTGGTACTGAGCGGAGTATATGAATGTACGGATCTCGGACGTGGCATAACTTGGGGCTTCCGGGGACGCATGGAACCTCGCACTGGGGCTGGCTAGGCTAGTTAGCTTGCGTGCCATTGTTTTGTGGAGTTGGCGAGCGACATATGTTACGTTTCGAGTTTTGAGAATGATGTTTGGGAAGAGTTAAAGAACGCGGTGGATGTCGTGGCAGTGTGTTGTGTTGGAACAAAGCGTTATGATATTAATTGTGCTTTGCCGTAAATACATCGTCTGGTGTGCGCCGTTGGCTACTGCGCATGCGCGGTACAACGTGGATCAATGCATTCGTGGTAATTCGCTCAGGGGACAGGAATAAAGGGTAAGGGTATACTCTGCATTATGTAAAATGGTTGTGTTTGTATATTGTGCATTCTAGTGAATATTCTGCATTTTGTAAAGTGGTTGTGTTTGTGTATTGTGCATTGTGCATTCTGTGGGTTGTAGACGATGTTCTGGGAGTGGGTTTGGTGGTATTACTGCAAATTGTGTAGGGGTAGCATGTGATGAGACAGGCGGTTAAAGTAGGATTAGATGATTTATGATACATGCCCTTAACTTACACTGGGATTCATATACCAGACACACATTGTACTTGTAATAAATGGGCAATAAATATGTTACTCAGGGGGAGTCTTGTCCAAGGGGGAAGGCATATCGCTTGCGTCATATTTTGATTAATACATCTACATTTCTTTCACATGTCACCTGTATACAGGGCTAGGCGTTCCCAGAATATTCTGTTTACAGTTATGAGACTTGGCATGAATGGAACTTAACTAATGATAATGTTTGGTTTCTGATGTGTACATTGTTAGTGGTGGGTTTGATATTTTTATCCAAGGGGGGATGAGTAGTTGATTGATTAAAAATAGTACAGCTAAATACATACAAAAGTAAGATACAGTAGAGGAACATTCCTAAACCTGTTTACAACAATTGAGGCTTGGTGCACATTTAGGACTAACCACTATAATGTTATGTTGAAATGAAGCATGCTTACATGTATAATAATTAGAGTTGATGGGGTATTTCCAGTTTTTTTAATGTATGTAACGTGTACAATTGTAAGCTTGGAATAATGATGTTGTGTTTTATGTAGCTTGAATTAAGATACTTGTATAGAATGCATTGATGTTAAAATGTCAGATATTGATACTTGGTATAGCTTTGAGGCCATTGATTTAAATAGGCTGATGTTTATATTAAGATCTATTGCGAGTCCGGGGGTCACAATAGGATAACTTAGTGGCGGGGGACTAGTTTCTTTAATGATATGATTGTGTTTACAGTAGTTGAGATAAAATGTGTGTTTTATAGATGATTTGTGTGCAATGATGAACCCTTTGTCGATTACAGGAAATAATGGGGTTTTGTATGCCCGAGGGCCAACAAGGCCTCAGTTGAAAGCTGTATGATAGGTCACAAGGGGGGATGGTTAACAGATGCGGTTTATGACGTTGCAGGGAAGCAGAGAGGAGAATAGGTTTTAGACCAGGGGGGATGGTAAACCTGTGGTTTATGATCACTGTTACGCTCACAGGAAAGACCAAGAATATCTTCACAGTAGGAAGTGATAACGTTGTATGCCCAGGCGGGGGCAAGGGGGACAGCTGTTGTTTACAATGGCTGTTTGTTTTTTTATGACAGGATGACGAGGCAAGATGCAACGGGGGAGAGGTCACAGGTGGAGATAGGAGAGAACAGTCAAAGTGAGATAACAGATGGAGTTATTTTTAGAGCAGAGGACAGGAAGTGGTGGTAATGGGCCAGGGGGCCAGGAAGTGACAGGAAGGTGAGACAGGGGAAGGTTTGTCAGGAAACAGTTGGAGTGTGAGTGTGGGAAATCAAAGTAGGCATTCATTTGGGGTTATGACTTATGAATGTTAACTGTTTTGGTAAGGGAATATTTGGGTCTGTCTGTGCACTGGAAGGCATGGATAGGTCTGAATTAAAGATGGATTCCAGTCCGTCTTTGAAGTGAGAGTAGAGGAGCAGATGTGAGGATAGACTGTAGTAGCCTGAGGTTGAGAGCAGAAAGGTTGAGAGCAGAAAAGTTGAGAGCAGAAAAGTTGAGAGCAGAAAAGTTGAGAGCAGAAAAACTAACATTGTTTGTCGGTTTGTGGTTGATTAACGAGTTGTATGAGAGAGTTTGAAAGTATTTGTTTAGGTTCAAATGATAAGTGTAACTGTGAATGAATTGAGTGGCGTGTGAGTGTGTGTCAGGATGTGTTAATTTCAGGGGGTGAATGAAACTGTGATGTGAGCGAGGGACACATAGGAAGACAGGTTAGAATTAGAGACACATAGTCATTTGCAGAGCGATAAGAGTTAAGAGTTAAAGTGATTTTATTTTGTTTTATTGCTTTAATTTGGTATTGTTTCTTTTAGAATGGGTAGTCACTCAGTACATATGTTTATTTGAATTTTTGAGTGTGTGGCCTGAATGGGTTTGAATGGAACCTGTCGGGGTGACTGTGCTGGCTTGAGAGGTGTCAAAATCACAATGACAGGTGTGATGAGGTTTAGATGTAAGGTTTTAAATTTCTTTTCTTTTCTTTCTAAATAACCATTGAGGTGGTCTAAGTTTGGAGTTTGTTGATTTTATGGTTTTGGGTATGAATGGTAATTTAATTTCACATGTGAGGTCTGTTGGGATGTTTTTTTTGATTATTTGCCTTTTGTTTCTTATTTCTCATCTGTTATGGTCTGGGTGAGTGGAGAAAGCTGGAGGCTGAAGGAAGTGGCGTCAAAACGTCAACAGAGTGTCGACAAAAGCTAAGTGGCCCCATCACGTTTGCATAATGATTACCATTTGGTTTCTCTTGAAAATATTTGACATGTTATGTGAAAAGAAATTTGTTTTGTGTATTCCCTCGCAGATTTCAGTGGAGGGGGGAAGACAGACCATCACAGGTAGAGGAATCATGGAGGATGTGTAGGAATACATTTCATTAGATTACGACACAATGGTGTGAACCCGTTCAGTCATTTCCTGTGGGAGATTGTTGGATTGTGGAAAGAGGTCGCTTGTGGACGCTGGCCCCTCCTTCAACATAGCCCCGAGAGCAGCGGCCAAAGGTTTGGGAAAAACCGCCAGACTGGCAGAGTCGTCTGTAGATCCAAGGACATACAGTCAGGGGTCAGAATGTGACGAGATCACAGGCCTACAAACGGGGTGAAGGGGGAGGCGAAAACGGTCAGAGACTGTGCAAGAAGTTGAGCAAGGGCCTCTGTGGAATGTGGTGTTAGGGAGGGGGTAGGCACCTCGAACCTCTAGCACCTAACAGGCGGCGGTGGAATCGGAAGATTCCCTGGGCACGTTAAACTATTCCTATAGTGCTGGGGAGAGACTGAAACGGCCCCCGTGTCTGGCAAGATGACCAACATCTTACTGTGTTACCGTCTAGTCGGCCCAGATAACGTCGCATGTAATGTATATGTGGGCACTGGGTGGTAGGTGGACGACGGTCCAAACCTAGTAGTGGGGCAGTGCACCGGAAGGGGCACGGCACCTGCTGTGAACAGGCCAGGCTGGTGAAAACGGTCAAAGTTTCCATACCCAAAGCAAGTGGGATGGGGAGCAGACCGTAGGTTTCAAAACTGAGTGGCTGGGAGGTACTACGGACCTCAGCTGCTTGGGGTCCTGACTTGATGATGGACTATGAGATCTCTATCGACTGCGTCACCGGTCGGTCCGATGAGCATTATGACCCTGCTTATAGTCACAGAAACGCAGGAAGTGGGACTGTGAGTGACTGGACAGTATGGGCATAAATGCGTCGGGCTCAATGTACAGTCAGGCCACAATAAGCCGAAACCGAATGCGTTAGTAGGCGAGTTGTGCTTCTGTGATCAGCAGGTTTGAAAAGAACCACTGGGAAGCAGAAGGGTGAGGGGTGTCAATTCAGAGGAATCTGGATTGTCTCTCCTAAGATTGGAAAGGGACCCAGCCTTAAACTGCACCTGAAGGTAAAATAGGGGGCTTCTTCTGTTCATGAGAGGAGACCTTCGCCTGGAAGTGGAGGCCTGTATCCTTGGTTGGGTGAGAGGGGTTCCAGTGTAGGCGGCAATGCGGCCCTGAAAAAGCCGGTTTCCCCACACGTGGCATCTCCTGATCCTGGCGGGGAGAGGTGCATCTAAGTAGGGCAAGCAGTGCATCCGAACGGGAGGAGGGTACTCTTAACTGGAAGGAGGTTAAAAGGGTCAAAGCGTTGATTGGTATGTTGAACGGGAGGTAACTGAACGGTAGCAACTGATATAGGTTATGACACAACGCAGGGGTACTAAACACATTCACATAGGTAGAATATTAGGCGTAGATTATGGCCAAAGTGAGGTGGTGAAAAAAATGTTCCTTGAGTGGTGCTCCGCCTTCCCTGCCCGACTGATGCGGCGACGAGGTGGTAGGTATTATGTCCATGATATGTTCATAAAGGGGGGAGGATAGGTGAGAAGACCAACTGATTTGATTATGCAAATGTGATTGTGCTGTCTTGGAAAAGGAATTAACAAGAGAAAAAAGCAAAATGTATGTAAAAATGAATACTAATTTTTGTGTCTCCCCAGATCTTATGAAAGAATGTGGAATCAAAAGTGCTGTAACTTAGGAAAAATGGGTTTTAAAAAAATTGTGTTTTATTAAAAGGTATAATGATTAGATTAAATTGTTTTATTGTTTTCAACAAGCCCAAAAGTTGTGGTTTAAAAAAAGTAGGCCTTTGGCTATGAGCCTTGAGGAGCAAAAGCTAATTGATGATATGTACCAAAGAAAAATGGAAAAAGAAAAAATGGAGAAATTTGGAAAAAATGGTTTTTAATTTTGAAAAAATTATTTGTTATTAAAATGTATGGTTAGTATGTATAGAAAATCAAGTCAATATATCGTATGTGACGATAAGAATCGTCAAAGTGGGGAAATGTGGTAGAATTGACGTTGAATTTCATAATTAATATGTGTGAATAAATTAGAAGACCACATCAAAAGCCAGATGTATCTTTCTATAGCAGAGAGAGACTCAGTGGCTAAATCAGGCTCAACTGCCAGTGGAGAGCCATTCTAAACCCCCCACTCAAACAATGACTAAATTAGAGAGGAGAACAAACACCTTTTCGAACTGACTGTATGTAAATGCTGATCAAAGACAGCTGGGCTTGACCACAGGGCAGGCCAGTTTAGACATGCTGAAGAAATGATTAGTCATGGACACTAAGTCACAAACAAAGTTATCTATTAATCAACTGTTTAGTATCAAAAGAGTAAACCATAATATTAGAAATGGGTAAATTCATATATACGGGAGATACAGTTGGTAAAAGGTTTATTGGAACAGTACGGCAATCAGTTGAGTTGAGAGATCACACCAAGGAGGGGGGGCCATAAGGACCCCCCTTCTTATCACTGAGGGAAGATGACATCACACCAGCCCCCACCCGTGGGACAAGACCCACACAGGAAATCGAGGAGGGGGGGGCAACCAGCCCCCCCCCAGAGGAAACCAGGGGGAAGGGCGGACCGCCCTTCCAGAAGCACCAGCCGGATTGGAGGACCATATTAGTAAAATGTGCTATTATTGGCTCGAAATTATAAGATATAAGGGGCGACAAAATGTTAGACTGGAGCCCAGATCCCAACCCGAGATCTGCGTGCTCCCCGCGCCCCACCCAGAGACTACTGTGAGCTGATTGCATTTTACGTGAGTAAATCATGGGAAACACCAATGGTTGTTTATAGATTAGAGTAATGTACAGATCCCTGATCTGTAAACCAGATTTACTCATGTATAATGTGTACAGTATTGTCAATGTATGTTCAAATTATGTTAACCAAGTGACTGTTTCTGTACATATTGGGGTTTGAGAATGCAAACCTTATGGTGATTTCTGTACACGACAGCCCTGTTAATGTTTTCTGATAATCTTTTGTCTTATTCACCTTGGCCTCTGGCTCAAATAAATGTTGAATTGGACTATAGTTCATGGTTTGTCTGGCTACACGTTTAATTCTTCATCTGCTTTAAGTCAGATGAAGAGACCAACAATTCTATCAATATGATCCCTTTCTCCTCCTTCCAGATAAGCAATCTCATTGTACTGTACTACAATAACCTTAGATTATTGTAGGATTCTGTAGGAATTTACTACATTACCCAGCAGGGCAGCATAGAGTTACCCAGCAGGGCAGCATAGAGTTACCCAGTGGGGCAGCATAGAGTTACCCAGTAGGGCAGCATAGTGTTCCCCAGTAGGGCAGCATAGTGTTACACAGTAGGGCAGCATAGTGTTACCCAGTGGGGCAGCATAGAGTTACCCAGTGGGGCAGCATAGTGTTACCCAGTGGGGCAGCATAGAATTACCCAGCAGGGCAGCATAGTTACCCAGTGGGGCAGCATAGAGTTACCCAGTGGGGCAGCATAGTGTTACCCAGTGGGGCAGCATAGAGTTACCCAGTGGGGCAGCATAGAGTTACCCAGCGGGGCAGCATAGAGTTACCCAGTAGGGCAGCATAGAGTTACCCAGCGGGGCAGCATAGAGTTACCCAGTGCAGTTACCCAGTGGGGCAGCATAGAGTTACCCAGTGCAGTTACCCAGTGGGGCAGCATAGAGTTACCCAGTGGGGCAGCATAGAGTTACCCAGCGGGGCAGCATAGAGTTACCCAGTGCAGTTACCCAGTGGGGCAGCATAGAGTTACCCAGCGGGGCAGCATAGAGTTACCCAGTGGGGCAGCATAGAGTTACCCAGTAGGGCAGCATAGAGTTACCCAGCGGGGCAGCATAGAGTTACCCAGTAGGGCAGCATAGTGTTACCCAGTAGGGCAGCATATAGTTACCCAGCGGGGCAGCATAGAGTTACCCAGTAGGGCAGCATAGAGTTACCCAGCAGGGCAGCATAGAGTTACCCAGTGGGGCAGCATAGAGTTACCCAGTGGGGCAGCATAGAGTTACCAAGCGGGGCAGCATAGAGTTACCCAGTAGGGCAGCATAGTGTTACAGAGTAGGGCAGCATAGAGTTACCCAGCGGGGCAGCATAGTGTTACACAGTAGGGCAGCATAGAGTTACCCAGCGGTGCAGCATAGTGTTACACAGTAGGGCAGCATAGAGTTACCCAGCAGGGCAGCATAGAGTTACCCAGCAGGGCAGCATAGAGTTACCCAGTAGCGCAGCATAGACAAGCAACATTTACAACAAGCGTTGCAAAAATAAGGCTAAGAGAATTATAAAAGACTCTAGCCACCCAAACAACTGCCTCTTTGAACTGCTGTGGTCAGGCAAGCGATACCGGAGTCTCATGGCAATCACAGAGAGACTCAGAAGGAGCTTCTATCCCCAGGCCATCAGGATGCTCAATGACAATCAATGAAAATAACACTATGTAACAAACCATCAAATACACTCACAGCAGACACATCCACACGTACACACTCACTTTAATAAACAACTCACTGTAGCACCCACTTTACCCTCTTTAGACACTTTAAAACACTTTATATTTATTGGTATACTGGTATTTGTATCTTTTTTTGTTGAGATTTGCACAACTCAACACAACTCAACTCATACCTCATTGCACCTCACCACCACAAGGTGGCACCACAAGGTAAGCTAAGTTGTACTGCATTGTACTGTATGGGAACTCAGTTACCTTTCTCTACTCTGCACTGTATATTGTATATATGTATATTGAACATTTTTGTTTTGTTTACACTTGTTACGTACTTGACTTTCTACTCTATACTTATATTATACTTTTATACTTATCCTTTTATATAGCACACTCTCAGGAGCAAAACGGAAAGAAGCATTTCATATAAAAGTATTCTGTATTTCTATATGACAACTAATAAAGAAACTTGAACTTGAACTTGAACTTGAATAGAATAGAATGAATAGAATAGAAATACTTTTATTATCCCGAGGGAAATTTGACACTGCAAATCGCTCAACATTAAACATTTAGACAGAACAGGTCACGAATAAGAATAACAACACAAATCAAATTGCCTAAGAATAAGAATAGAATAAAAATGTAATAAAATATACAGTAAATAAATACAGTAAAAATAGTATCAGTCTACAGCAGACCATGTGAGCGGATCGGCGCGGGTGAGAAATCCGCTCTTCGCTCTTTAAAGCTTGGTTTGCTCCGCTAATTGCTCATGTTGATCCCGCCGCCACACCGCTCAGCGCGCCGCCAGCGCTCAACTTCATTTTGGCATCAAGCGCTCCTCGATCCACCCCGCTCAGCAGAAAAAACATTACAGCGGGGGAAATAAAAGAAAGTGCTGTTTTCCTGAAATTGGCTAATTAAACACATCGGATTTCCTGAAGGCCTTCGTTTCGAAGGCCTTCAGGAAATCCGATTTTTTTGGAGCATGCGTAAATTCTTGATTTCGTTATTTAAAATATCATAGAATAATGAAAACAGACCCAGTTTAAATGTATCAACCGAATATGGTATTTTTTTTATTTACCACTGCACCATGGGCAGGGCACCACCAAGACATTCAACGCAGTGACGGAAGAACCACAAAAAAAAACTAATTATGCACAGCCCTCGACATATACCTTGTATTATCCGACGTAGCTAATTGAATTACACTGTAGGCCTATACCTTTTTGCATACTGTACTGTTAATAAAGTATTAAATCAACCGATCAATCTGAGGTAGAACATAATCACTGACAGCCAGGGCAGCATAAGACGGATACAAAATTACACGTATGACATGAGCCTCAGAAGAGGCCGTAATAGGCCTAAGGCCTTGGCTTAGCCACTGAAGACAATTAATGCAACAGGCTTGTTATCAAACGAACTCAGGAAATCACATAGCTAATATGCCTATGAAAATAAAAATATAACTCGACATAACTGTCTACAAAGTGTCTCACAGTAAAACACAAACGAAATACTCAATGTGCAAGTTCCCTATAGCCTTTGAAAAACTTGAATACAATCAACCAATATAAAAGTGCTGTTGGATATGCTACATTTATATAAATGTATAAAATCTAAAACAGAGTGCTACATTCTTATGTATGAAATAAAAAATAATGGCCATTAACTTTAGGCAGGCCTATTGCATTTTGCAATAAAGTAGGATATTATAGGCTATTCGTTTTTGTCACTTTGTGCATTTTAAACAAAATAAAACAATGCTCATGTGCCTATATCTGCCATGCAGTGCCACGGCAGCTACATTATCTTTGAGTTCACTTTCAAGAACACAAGTTTAGCCAATGTCTGAGGCTTCAAACTCATGCAGTGATTTCTTGACATCAAACCAGCAGCGGAAAACACCCTCTCTGCGCTCGCAGAGCCACTGGGAATACTGAACACTTTGCGGGCAACTTTACTCAGGCGTGGAAGGGACTTGGAATTTTGTTTCCAAAATGCAATGACATCTTTGACATCGTCAGGGTTTGATCTTGGGGACGAGAGGTAGGTTTCAACTTCAGTTTTCGCATTGCCTCCTCCCGTGGGCTGATTCTCTGAGAGGTATGATCCAAATATACGAGGCCTCTTGATTTCTTCGGGCACGTCAGATTCTCCGCCGTCGGACTCGGGTTGACCTGCTGCCTCTCCAGCACCAGCGACTGCTGCGGTCATCTCCTCTGTTTCTTTGACGAGGAGGTCGCGTATTTCTCCAAGTTTATTACAAACCAACTCATCACGGATTATCCACTCTGTTTTGAAACGAGGATCTAACAGCGACGCGAAGAGGAGGTGTTTATCATTATAGTACATTCTGAAGCGAGTGGACACGTTATTGGACAGTGTTTCCGCGAAAGAAGCTATTCCTAATGGAAGGGCAGCGTTGTTGTTGACAAGCAGGGATTTGAGCTCGCCTACAGCCGGGAGAATCATGCCCAAATTCCCAAGCTCCCGTTGCATGTTGTCTGTGAGGTCAGCCAGCGGTGACAATACTTCAACAAGGTGATTGAGCCGACGCACGTCATTAAGTGTGAGAATAGCGGCAGTAGTTTTAAGTTTGCTCTGCCACAATGCATCTTTTTTGAATAGCTTTAGGACAGACTCCACCATGCGCAGCTGGCTGCTCCATCGCGTCGGGCAAGCAGTGGTGGGTCGTACACCCAAAGAGTCAGTTCCCTCCGTGTTCAGACAACTCTTACGCACACTTTTCACTAGCTTTCCCACTTTAACTAGCAGGCGTTTAACTGCGTCTTTGATAGCTAACTGAAGCAGATGAATTGGGCATCGCAGGTGTAAACTTGATACGGTGAAGTACTGGTTTACCATAGCCTCTACAGTATTAGTGACCACGTCCACTTGGTTTTGCGAGAGCGCAGGTTCCTCCTCCGCTATTTCCTCCCCTTCCTCCACCACCAGTGCCACTTCATCATCATCATCTTTCTCCTCTTATCCTTCAGCGTCAGGCAGGATGTTAAATGCCTTGACCATGTTGCTGGCACTGTCTGTCACCACACGAATCATGCGTTGATGAATGTTCCAATTTTTCAGCACACTTTCATACTTTTGATATATGCGATCTGCAGTGTGAGACCCTGTTATGTGCTCACAGCCTCACAGCTCACAGAAAAGGATGTCTGTTACCTTGGGTTAAAGGTGTCATGCAGTGCTATTCCTAGCACTATTTGGGCAACTTTACACACTTCCTGTGAGTCTATGTAACACATGTGTAATTTTTATTCCAAAAATAATCATTGTTTTATATTTCTAATCTTGTACTCAAAACCAGCATTTTTCAGCCTCATGAAAGCAGGCTATTATTGGCTTGGCTCCACCCACACTTTGAGTGACAGCCACCCACCAAATAGCTCCGCCCATCTCCCCGTCATTCCATCCAGGTGGAGGTCTTATTGATTGATTGATTGATTGATTGAAAACTTTATTAACAGATTGTAGAATGGGTACAATACAGTACAGCTCAATACACACAATTGTTAAGGGGATGCAGACCAGAGAAAGACTTTCGTCTTGTTTACATCAGGGTCCCCCCTTAGGTTTCAGGTTACATACAAATATGGTATGTCATAAATATAGAGATGTAGCAGTACTGTCTATCTATATATATATATGTTACCACTATTTGTAAAAGCCACAACCATGTTACCATATTTGTAATAATGTAAATCATTGTGTCGTTGTACATATTGTGTATACACTGTTAGAAGCTAACATAGGTTCCATCACTCTGAGAGTCCATGTTATGAACTATTACCACAGATATTTTCAGTTTTCAGGGTTGATCTAACAGTTTTGATTATGAAATCTCAGTCAAGGGTACCACAGGTCCTCTTCTCAGACCTGTGGGGCAAAGCACTGCACCATGCAAGCTACATGTCGCTGCATGTTGATCAATAGTAGCCCACTCGGTGCATCACAGTGGGCTACTATTGTGCTAACAACATGCTGCGACGTCTAGCTTGTTAGCCGGCATGAATACCCGATTTAAAATGGTTCTCTCCTCTTTGTATACCTTTGTCCTCACAAGTATTCTGCCAGGGAACTTATGGACACGACAATAGTAGTAGTTATAAGGTGTTTGAGCTTGTAACGTTAGTTAGCTCATAGCTATCGTGGTACACGAGAGCTATGAGCTAACTAACGTTACAAGCTCAAACGATAGCTATGAGCTAACTAACGTTACAAGCTCAAACACCTTATAACTACTACTATTGTCGTGTCCATAAGTTCCCTGGCAGAATAATTGTGAGGAAAAAGGTATACGAAGAGGAGAGAACCATTTTAAATCGGGCATTCATGCCGGCTAACAAGCTAGACGTCGGGGTATGTTGTTAGCACAATAGCTACCAAGCTAAGCTACGTTAGCTTCTAACGGTGTATACACAATATGTACAACGACACAATGATCAAACACCTTATAACTACTACTATTGTCGTATCCATAAGTTCCCTGGCAGAATACTTGTGAGGACAAAGGTATACAAAGAGGAGAGAACCATTTTAAATCGAGCACTCATGCCGGCCGACAAGCCGGACACCGCGGTTGTTGTTAGCACAATAGTAGCCCACTGTGATGCACCGAGTGGGCCACCATTGATCAACATGCAGCGATGTGTAGCTTGCATGATGCGTGTGCAGTACACAGGTCTGAGAAGAGGACCTGCACATGATAGCAACCGGGAGCGTCGCGGAGCATTCCTAGATCCACTTCAACCAGCCGAGCGTCGGGAGCTCCAGCAGCTTGTCGATGTGCTAATAGCCTGGAGCCAGCTACCGTTAGCTTGCAGAGGCTATTAGCACACCGACAAGCTGTGTAGCCAGCAGGCTGAATGCTCCGCGACGCTGGTTGAAGTGGATCTAGGTAGCCAGCAGGCTGAATGCTCCGCGACGCCCCCGGTTGCTAACGCCGGCCCCGGCTGGTGCTAACTAGCTAGCGATCGCTCCCGAGTCCCGAGAGCTAACGCCGGTCTGTCTGTCGAAGAATGGAGGCGGGCATTACTAAAACCACAGAGCCAATCACATCACCGTGCGCTATAAACAGCGCCCTGTGACGTGCACCAGGTCGTCAAATCAACATGACCTGATTTACTAGAGGCAAACAGGGGATGGGCTGTAGCTGAGGAATTCGTCAATATAGTATTTAGGCCCAAAAACACATTGATACGAACTCCTATTACTATAATACAATGCTAGAGACTGAAAAATGACATTTATAACGCATAGCCCCTTTAAGGAATTCAGTAACTAATCAAAATCATGTGTTCTAGTCTTATAGAAACAGTCAAAGTGTAACAATTGGCAATCAAATATAGTTTAAACCTGATTTGACTAGAGTGACTTAGCTCAGAGATGTGTGTGTCTACAGAGACTTGGGCTCACAACAGGAGGTAGATTTGCATACAACTGTTGGCAACAAGAAGACAATAGGTCAAAAGTCACATATCGGTGGTATCTGTTAAACTGGCCCTGTGGCACGACATGTGGGGACAGCTGCAGTAGGAGGGACTAAGATTCAGTATCTCAGTAACTCAAGTACACTTTCAAATGTCTGTTTCTATACTTAAATTAGCTTAAAATGAACTGCAAATGTTCCTGTTATATTGTGGTAATAATTCTGAATCTAATGATATGAAAAGTGCAATGTTTATGATTAAGAATCACAGAGTTTGAAATTAAGCCACATCTGAACTACATTGGAAAATACTTAAAGTGCTGAATAAGAACTGTATAAAATAGATAGTGATTTAAGTTAAAATAATATTATTAGAAATTATAGAAGTGGACTTAATGATAAAAATACTGTGATTCTCATTTAGCAGCAAGAGAAACTACTCAAAACTGATATGTCTGTGTTTATGGAATCAATCTCAATTCGAATATATATATCTTGGGTTTAATAACAAAAGTATTAAGTTAGTTTAGACGGTATCTATTTCTCTGATTTGAAACAAAGTAGAGAGAGTTGGGCTCCAAAGGACAGCCCTTCTTTCAAATTCAAACTTAGGGAGCCCGTGATTGGAAGAAAACATCTGCTTGACGTCACTCCTGTGACATCACGCAGACACTCCCGGCTCATTGATAAAAAGGGGGGTGTTGTGACTGTGGAGACACACTGAAACGGAACCAACACAGGAACACACCTCCCACCTTTTCACACAGAGGATGGCGCGAGCAGAGGAGAACACGGAGAACAAGCTTTTGGAACAAGAACAGAATCTTTTGTTGTCAGCCAGACAACAAAGAACATCAACAACTCAACAACTAACATTCTTTAATCTACTTTCTTAGTCTAATATTGAGGGCAAGCGGCATAGTGCTTCCGGTACCTTAATATTATAGCATATTCATTTGAATTGAACCAGAACCATTGTGATTTCACATATTAACTTTGAATTAAAAACAGATGCTGGTACAATTTCTCCTCTTTTTCTCCTGCATAGCCGCCGTGAAACAAGGCCAGAGGTATGGTCTTTTGAAAGTACAAGGGCTTTTAGGACGGACAATTCACAACGCAGAGTATTGGTTCTGATCTCATCAGAACAGAACATAGACCCTTGGTGACTTCAATATCTTATATTTATTTAACACTATCTATCACAGTAATGTCATAATGCGTTCTGTCATACATGATATCTTATATTTATTTAACACTATCACAGTAATGTCATAATGCAGTCTGTCATACATGATATATTGACCTTGTGTGATTTATTTAGCCTGAAACCAAGTTGGCTTTTCCTTCCTGTGATCCACTGTTATACAGAATATGATGCTGTTTTACCCATAATTATCACAATGAGAACATAATATAACAACCTCTTAATCAAATCAAATCAAATCAAATCAAATGTATTTGTATAGCCCGAGATCACATGGAACAACACCATGGGCTGTACAAGTCTTCTTGTACAAGTCAAGAAGAAACATCACAACAGATCAAAAACAAAAACCACCAATATATAATATGCAACACTCCCAGACTTTCCCCAAGATAAGGAACAACTCACTAAAAACCTAGCAATAGGGGGGAAAAGCACCGAACCTCAGATGGGCTGTTCAAAGGGGATCAGGTGATAATATAGTGTTGCTATGGATGATAGATGGATGGAGAATAGAACAGGCGAATAATTGGTATTTTTTCATTTCATTTCAACCTTTATTTAAAATCGTAAGCATCTGAGGTTTCCCTCATTTACAGAAACGACGATTGTACAAAATGTAAACAGTACATAATACAAACAATATTCACAGAAATTTAAACACTAGAGTAAATTTTTTTAAACTTTTCAAAATAATTAAAAAATATCAATGGTCTGAAATCATACGTTTAAACATTCCAAGGGAAGGGAGAACCTCCAATTTCAGAGAGAGTTGAAGGACATTCCATGAGTTAGAGGCATCAAAGGAAAAGGCTGACTTCCCTAGCTCAGAACAAACTTGAGGAACCCTAAGAACCATCCAGTCATTCGATCGTGTTGAATAAGTTCCTGTTAACAGAATTCGGCTATAGGGCGACAATAATGTGGTCAAGAGGCATGGTTTCTATCTTGAGCCCTTAATCGACGTGGTTTATTATTCACATGGAAAGCAGCAGTTCTACAGGTCTTCTCTCACTGAGAGACATGGGGGGAGAGAAAGAAGGGGGAGAAGACACAGCTACTTATACTCGCCACCTGGTAGTACTCCAGAGTGTCTCCGCCTAGAACGCCCTCTAGTGGACACAGATATATATGCAGGTAGACAGACACTAGTGTGAACAGTTACATATGCAGTTAGACAGTTACTAACAATCCTACACAGAGCCTCTACCTTCAACACTCCCACTTAGGGTTTAGCATACTGGCTGACTTCTTGGAAAAACATTTTACAAAGGAAATAATATAATCCCAAAAACATCAACAGGGTATGACAGTCAATTTCTTCACATTAAACATGACCTTTGCAAATCCCTTCAATTTGAATTTGAAACAGGTTTCCTCATAGTGTCTGCTACTCTGTCGTCCATCGGACAGTAAACCGGTGTCATTCTTTCTTCTCTGATGACATACCTGATGAGATGATATTTTCTATAATGGCATGTTTACATCTATATTGACACATTGGGTTCCTAGCAATCACAATGGTCCCCTGGGTGCCCCTCATAAACAACAGTCTCCATATATACACAATGTCCATCATTTTTAAATGGTGTTGACAGAACGCCCCTCATCTTCAAAAACACCATATTCGGTATGAAGGATACATTTCAATTACCTACTGCACCTTG
Source organism: Notolepis coatsorum (assembly GCF_963971535.1). Lineage (NCBI taxonomy): Eukaryota > Metazoa > Chordata > Actinopteri > Aulopiformes > Paralepididae > Notolepis > Notolepis coatsorum. The sequence continues at coordinate 184,278,882 of NC_140167.1, forward strand.
AGCAATATATTCATAACCTTATCTCCATCACTTCGAGCAGTTGCTCTAGATAAACACATTTTGCATTGTCATAGCTAGAAACATATACTCAGCTTCACAGGCTGATAGTATCGCTGTGGGCTTTAAGCCTTAAACCTTTGTTGTCTTTTCTGAAACACCGCTGTCCGTCTGCTGCACCTCTGGGATAACGAAAAACATATTTTTGACGTAGTTCAATGCTTCTCTGTGGGGTCAACAAAAATACTATGACACTCTTACTCACTACAAAACATAGGTCAGGGTGAGTACAGGTTGTCTAACAAAATGAAGCTACCCACATTTTTCTATACATCTCTTACTTCAATCAAAACATCTCAGGATCTTTCCCACATATCTCTTCTGGGATATTTTTACACAATTGGCAGACTGTTCGAAGTCCATACCTATAAAATGGTTTAACCTGCCTAGGTCTTTCTATTGTTGTCTGGTGCGATGATCAAATCCTCCATTTCTGTATTTTAAACCTAGATCCTTTTTTGTATTAAAACATTGAATCACATCTGTATTTAAACATTGTAAATCACCCACCTCTGTACTTAAACATGGGATTAAACATAAGATTCATTTCCGTATTTTAAACATGGTAACTCATCCACCTCTGTACTTAAACATGGGACCCGAGACTTCCGGTATGGTGAGCAGGGTGTAGGACGCGTTTTCCCGCTCTCCCTCATGTTTTTTTTAAATTCTACGTTTTAAGACTCCAAACCCTCATAATTCTTGTTTATATGCAAGTATCGATACAGCTAACTAAATATTTATCTTCGCAAAGATGACATCCAAGACTCCAAAACCAAAACGGGGCGATGTTCAGAACGAAGAGGAAGCGGATGACGCTTTTAGCAAGGCCTGGCTAGCCACCCTGCTTGAAAACCACAAAGAGGCTATGACCACCGAGTTCAGAAAAGCCATTACCACTCTGGAAAATAAACTTGACCAAATGAAATCGGACGTGGCCGACAACGGACAACGGGTCAAGTCCCTGGAGGAGAATGCGGAATCTGTAAGCGAAAAAATTGCGTCGCTGGAGGCTACATGTGCCGATCTGAGGGCTAGCCATGCTATGCTAAAGGCTAAAGTGGAGGACCTCGAGGCTCGTGGTCGGCGTAATAACCTTCGAATCATTGGACTACCAGAACAGATTGAGGGCCCGAGACCAACATCCTTCTTCGCCACCCTTTTATCCCAGGTTTTTGGGGCAGAAACCCTCCCTACCCCTCCAGAATTGGACCGCGCGCACAGGTCGCTGGCAGCTAAGCCGAAGCAGGGTGAAAAGCCTAGGCCTGTTATCATCAGGTTCCATAATTATCAAACCAAAGAACGGGTGATCCGGGAGGCCAGAAAGAGAAGGGCGGAGATGCAGTACGATGGTCAACAAATTGCTTTCTATGAGGATTATACCCCGGCTGTGTTGGAACAGCGAGCACCGTACCGCGATGTGATGGCACTACTTTACAAACGGGGGCTGAGGCCTAGTCTTCACTACCCAGCCAAACTGATGATTACGGAGGAGATCGGGGGCAGATTATGCTTCATGTTTGTTGGCGATGCCGAAGCGTACCTTAAGGCCAAGCTAGCCTAGCGTGGGCGGCTACCTAACGAGTACCTAGGGGTAAGCTAACCTGACGCCGGGAGCAATGAACAATGAATGTAGAATGCGAGACTGAAATTATAGACATCGGTTGGGCTAAACTGGTCGACCGCGTTAGACCTGACACTTAGACTTCATGGAGAGATGCTATTGACATTAAGCGGACTGGCTTCTGAAACAGAACTGCGTCGGCTATTCCCAAATAGCCGACGCAGATTCTATTTGCACGTATTTCTAATTCCTTTTTTTTATTATTCTTTAATAGCTCTTCTTTTACATGTGTCTCTCTCTCATTCAAACTGTAGACGTTCCCTCTGTTTAGAGGCTGCTAGATAAATAGACTGGACCGGTTTGACAGGATAATGAAGGTTCTATGTGTATGCTTCAGGAGTACTCATGGAATGTACAGAGACTGGGCCTGAATTTACTAGACCATTTACCTAGGTCTAACGGACACCTCGGGGCCAGCTGAAACCAACACCAACAGCAATAGACATGATTACGACATATTAAATGTGCGGCTGAACTTGTAGACCTTGGTTGGATTATAGTGCCCAGTCACTATAGAGTGGCCACCTATAAGGGTAATATTGTTATTTCAATCGGAGTGACTCCTTCAAAAGGAACCCTATGCCAATCAGGTTGCTATAGCCATGACCTTGTGAATAATTGCATGCTGTTTTCTTCTGCTCCCTATTTCGTAATTTTTGTTGTTGCCCCTTTTTAATTTTTTATATATATATATAATTTTTTTTTTCTTAACTTAATTTGTCCTTTCTTTTTGTATGGATTTATATACATATGACTCTCTAGGCAGGGTGAGCATATTCAGGGTGCACATGCTCCTCTTACTATCTGAGGGTCTCAATACAAACAAACCGGATAGTATCTATTGGGTAGTGGGGGTTTTGTATACATGTTTCAGGAAGCACTCAAGGTACTGACTGAACCAACTCAATTTGCACACGCTTCTTTTTACTGTCTGAAGGTACAGGTCTCTAACACTGCCGAATGTAGCTAACCACATTACCTTTCTATACATATTTTAGGTAAATTTTGAGGTCCCCGAATCGTGTAACCCCTGTAACTGCATATACCTCTTGATTATTATTATTTTACTCTTTAAATATATGTATATTTTTTTTATGGACAGAAGGAGAAAGGGGGAAAAACAAAGAAGAAAGTGGCGCCTCTTTTTCAACTCTGTTATGGTTTTGCAATTTTTATATCCCTAGTGGGCATGGTAGCAGGGGCTAAAGACATTCTCTTCGAGCTGTTATAGGTTGGAAGCGGGCTTTGCCCAGGTCCACTGAATTATAGGTTGACCTATACACACTGGAGCGCCTCGGCTTACTCGTTCACTCTCAACTTTTTATGGGTCACACTCCTTAGTGGGAGTCATTGGTAGCGCTTTTACGTCCATGCTCTAATGCAGGGGTGGCCAACCAGTCAGAGACTAAGAGCCACAAAAAAATTACTGTGGTACCACAAAGAGCCACACCATATACCAGCGTTTCTCAACCTTTTTTTTCAGTCACGGCACCCTTCATGTGTTTATAGGTCTCACCCTCTGGCCTCTGAAGTTGCTAATGTCTTTTTTATTTGGGCCTCACAGGGTTAAAAGTACCCTGTGAGACCCACGGTTGCAAAATTACAAAATCACTTTTAGCCATTTAAAAAAATAATGTTTATTTAAAAAATGTTAAAGGGGAACTATTTTACTATTTCTTTCACTATTTGGGCACTTTTACACAATTCCTGTGAGTCTATGGAACACCTAGGTTTTTTTCCAAAAAAATGCATTGTTTTGTATTTCTAATCAAGTACTAAAAACCGCATTTTTCTACCTCAAGATCTTAAGCCGTTTTGAGGCTGGGCTCCAACCACTGTGTGGCCTGGTGCCAACTGCCACACCAACTGCCACATTATTATGCAGCTGAGAAATCTCTGACATCACAGATATGCACATTTTCAGATGACTCAGTTCAGTGAGGGTGAATATTGTGAGAGGAGAATTGGAAGAATTCGTCAATATGAGAATTAGAGACATATATCCTATTAATATAAGTCCACATAGCTAAGAAACAATGGTAAACACTGAAAAAAGCCATTTATAAGATAGTTCCCCTTTAAGCACATGTATAGTCAATTGGTCCTGTTGTTCAGCCTCACAATGCTATTTGATAGTAAATGTGTTTATATGTCCCACCCTCTGGCCTCTGAAGTTGCTAATTTCGTTTTAATTTGGGCCTCACAGGGTTAACCTCTTAAGCCCGAGATATACAGTAAAAGTGTATATTTTCAGCATTATGTTTGTTTACCAATTATTTTAACTGTTATTAGTGAAATATAAGATTATAGAAATCTCAGGGCATTGAGTCGGAAACCGGCGCATATTGACAGGAGGAAGTGGCACAGCCAAAAGTGAGTGTAGTCTTTTGAAGGAAGAGACTCAGGGCTTTCAAATTTCGAAAAACTACCCTACCCAGCTCACACCAGCCCCTGTCAATCATCTGACTTCTGGATTTACTTTTTAATTTCTCTTATTTTTTGGGATTATCTCCCACAAACCTGAACGTTATTGCCATAAAACAGAACGCAGTTAGTTTATCTACCTTTCTGTGAACGTCTTGCAAAAAACGGTGTTGCAATATGATGAAGAATGGTGGAGAAATTTACATTATAAAAAAGATGGCAGAATTCAGTACTGTATCTACAAAACCTTCTGTTTAATCATCTTCCCTTTATTCATTTGCTTAGATTTTTCATGTCTGGTAAATTTTAGCATGGTGTTATTTACAGTCAAAGATAATTTTTTTTTAAATAGAATTGATATTCTCCTTTGGTTCATTACAATTTACTCAAGCCTAGTAACAGACACACTATTTCTGACACTGATCCATATATGTCCCTAGATTCAGATACCAAGAACATGCAAATGGACCATTTAAAAAAAAATTGTAAATGTTTATTCTACGTCCTTATGGAATGAGTGACATAAAAAAAAAAAAAGTAAAAAAAAAATAAAAAAGTAAAAAAAAAATAAAAAAAAATGTTTTTTTTTTTGTTTTTTTTTTGTTTTTTTTATGGATGGAAGAGCCGCACATTGACGGGCAAAGAGCCGCATGCGGCTCGCGAGCCGCGGGTTGGCCACCCCTGCTCTAATGGATGAGCCCCGAGTTGTGTTGCAAATATCTTTCATTTTTATTCTAATTAAAAATTTTGAATTTATTCATCCCTTTTTTTCTTTTGGTTTTTCTTTTTTCTTTTTTTGGTTGTTCGAATGTTCTTTTAACACAAATTTAAAAGTTTATCCATAACCATATTGGAGGCTGTTCGAAATGAACGGGAGAGAGGGGAAAAGAGGAGTGAGGATGAAGTCTCCACCGGAAGGAGCGTATCCTGAGAGCGTAACTCTCATTGTATGCCGACGATCTCCTACTTTATGTCTCTAATCCGTCATCGTCCATCCCTGTTATCCTGGATATTCTAGAACAACATAGGCAGCTCTCTGGGTACAAACTTAATCTCCAGAAAAGTTAATATTTACCTGTTAATGCATCTGCGGAACGGCTTCCTCAATCGCGTTTCCCCTTTAAAAGGGCCACGGAAGGATTCACATATCTAGCGATTTTTATGGCCAAATCACAGACGGAGTTCTTCGCAAAAAAATTCCGTCCTCTGCTGGATCGCTTTAAGTTAGATCTGACGAGATGGTCCTCTCTCCCCCTCTCGCTTCTGGGAAGGGTTAACCTGATAAAGATGGTGGTCTTACCCCGATTTTTATACGCTTTTCAGCATATACCAATATTTATTAATAAAGCCTTTTTCACTTCGATTGATCAACTTATAGGTTCATTCCTGTGGGGTAACAAAAGAGCACGTATTAAGAGGACGATCATGCAACTTCCCAAATCGGAAGGGGGTTTGGCTTTGCCTAATCTTCGCTATTACTACTGGGCATGTAATATAAACAAACTCCTTTACTGGAGGACCAGGAGGGAGGGAGAAGACCAACCCCAATGGGCTCGGATGGAAGTCTCCTCTTCAAAGCACTCACTCTGGTCTGTGGCAACATCCCAACTACCCATATCAATCCCTATTAAACAGGTGGCTTGGAACCAAATTGTAACGGATACTTTGAAAATCTGGAATCAGTTTAGGAAACAATTTGGCCTACACGCTCCGTCGGGGTTAGCTCCAATCTCTCGCAATCACCTATTCCTACCGTCCTGTTCTGATCCTGTATTCAGAAGCTGGGCAAACAAAGGTTTGCTAACCATTAATGACCTCTACTCCGGAGGTGTGTTCTCCTCGTTTGCAGAATTATCAAAACAATTTGGTCTCCCAAATTCTCACCTTTTCCGTTTTTTTCAGATCAGACATTTTGTTCAGAACCAATTCCCACAATTCCCTGGCCGTCCTCCAGACTCTAGGACTGACCCTCTCCTATCGCTCGGTACCGGGCGGAAAGGGCTCGTCTCAATTATATATGATAAAATATTTTGGATGAACCCAACTTGCTTAGACTCCCTAAAAGCCAAATGGGACGAAGATCTGGGAATTATCATTACAGATGAACAATGGGATCATATATTAGACCTTGTACACACCTCCTCTATATGTGCAAGACACAGTTTGCTGCAGTGTAGGATACTGCAATGCGAGGTTAGCAAAGATATACCCGGATAGAACGGATGCGTGTAATAGATGTAAACAATCTCCAGCCGATTATATGCACATGTTTTGGACGTGCCCCAAACTCACAGAGTTTTGGACTGCAATATTTGATACACTGAGTAGGGTCCTGGGTGTGACGTTAGACCCTGATCCACTCACTGCCTTTTTCGGTATCCCGAATACCCCTTCGATCGCATCTAGGGCTGCAAAACGAGTTGTGGCGTTCACTACCCTCATCGCTAGGAGACTTATTCTTTTTAAGTGGATACACCCCACCCCACCCACTCACAACAGATGGATACATGAGATACTACATTGCATTAAGCTTGAGCGAATCAGATTCTCCCTAAAGGGCTCCCTTGAAACATTCCATGTGACCTGGCAACCATTTCTGCAACACATCGATACCCTGACTATCAATGAAGAGACTTAGAAAGGATAGAGCTTTACACCTCTAACTGCACTTCCATATCTTTTATTATTATTTTATTCCTATTTTCTAATTCCCCCCCCCTTCCCTGTCCTGGTATGTATGGGTGTGAATGAGACCCCCGGGGGGTGGGTGGGTAACTGGGGGAGGGAGAGGGGAACGGGGGACACAGCTGCAGAAGATCAAACTACTCAAGAATTACCACAATACTATAAGCAGGGGTGGGGGAAAGAGTGAAATAATCTCATTGATGACTTTCTTCCACAGCCACATCCGTGCTAGAGAGTTTTTTTTGTGTTTTTAGTTCTTTGTTTACTTCATTTTATCTAAATATTTGTGCACAATACAGATGGGTCTGATTGATATTGTTGTTGTTTTTTGTTTTTCTTTCCCAGCAGCATCTATGCTGTGTGTTTGAATATTTTGCGGATGTGTTTTTCAACAACCTCAGTGTGGGGGGGGGATTGATTGATTGATTGATTGAAAAGTTTATTAACAGATTGCAGAATGGGTACAGTACAGTACAGCTCAATACATACAATTGTTAAGAGGATGCAGACCTGAGAAAGACTTTCATCTTGTTTCCATCAGGGTCCCCCATTTTCAATTCATCATAGGATGGGGTGGGAAGGACGGAGGGGAAGGGGAAATGAGAGGGGAAAAAAAGAAAAAAGATGGAAAATGTACGATATTGACAATTGTAAATTCCTGCAATAAAGAAATAATAATAATAAAAAAAAAAAATGGGACCCATTTCTGTATCTAAGCGTGGAACCAAACATATGACTCATTTCAGTATTCAAACATGGTCTCTAGTCAGACATTCAAACCTGGATTCTACTCCTCCTGTATTTAAACCTGGATTATCCTCCCTCAGCATTTAAGCAATTAGTCACCCTTCTTCATTATTTAAACATGGGGTACCCTCCTTCAGCATTTAAGCAATTTTCTACGAACCATACTTTGTATTTGCCGTGGCCTTCAATACCCTCCTGGATTGAATACACCCATTTCCCTCCCACTCTCTGTCTGCCCTCTGGTAACTTGGTTGAATACAACCATTTCCCTCCCACTGTATGTCTGCCCTCTTCGGGGGACAATGTGGCCTCTTTAAAGGTCGGGTTTACCCCACCGACTACCCTGTAGTAGTACTCAACGGGGGTAGGTGTATTGTCCTCCTCGTCACTCCCTTTCCTGGCATAGTCTGTCAGATATTTTGGGGGTTTGTGTTCCCTTGGGGGATACCTCCCACTGCTTGGGGCACTTGACGTCACCCTCTGGGGGTTGCTGACTGCCAGTCTGCATGACTGTACTAAGTACACTGGGTTGATGTGTCTCTGTTTCTACACACCTTGCTCTGGAGTCCAGCTCTGGCTCCTCTGTCTGTGTCTCGCTCTCACGGGTTGTCTTCGTGACAAACTCGACTAGCATGTGTTTCTGCACTCTCCCGTTACCGGGATGATAAACTAGGAAAGCAGGGCTTCCTTTGTCGTGAAAAATCCTTTTACATCCTTGGACTTGGGTTTTCCCCTGTCCTGCAGGTACGCATAACACACTGATCCAAATCGGTGCATTCTGGCTAGATTACACTTCTTTCCTGTCAGCGCTGTATACGGGGTGGTGCCAGAGTGCTTATTAAAGCACCTGTTTCTGGTGTAAGCGGCTTCTTGCACCGCATAATGCCACAGGCTCTTTGGTAAATTACTATCTGCTAGCTTACACCTAGCCATTTCGAAAAGGGTGTACCATTCCCTCTCTGCCACCCCGCTCTGGTGTGTGGGATATGGACGTGACGTCTCATGTCTTATCTTATACCTTCTCAACAGTGATTGGAACTCTCGGTTTGCGAACTCGGTTTCGTGGTCGGATCTCAGACATCTTACTGTACCATAAGGGGCTACGTCTTCCAGGAATTTCTCTGTGGCCTGGAGTGTGTCACTCTTTGCTTTGAGAAAGTAAACAAACACTGCCCCTGTACACACGTCTGTAAAAGACTGTACATACCTAAAACCTCCTATGGACTCGTTGCTTACTGGGCCTGCTAGGTCCATGTCAACTAGTGCAAGTGGTACCCTTACTCTGTCTGTGGGATTTCTGTATCTCGGTTGGGTAAACTTCCCAGTTTTGCACATTGCACAGTTTTTGTCAGGTCTACGCTTTTTCCCTTCAATGTGCATGCCCTCTGACACTACTTGCAGTTTCATTAAATCCTCGTAATTACAATGACCCATAATCTCTTGCCATGTCTGAATATCGTGACTGGCCGTCCCGCTACACATATCATTATTATCATTACACTGGTCGTTGTCATTACACTCCGTTTTCAGATAATATATTCTCTGGTACATCTTTATGTCAAACCGGGTACCGTCAGGTTCTACAAGAACACTTTTACCTTTATCGAAGAATACCTTGGCACCGCTTGCAGTAGCAGCTATTACAGAGAATAGTTGTGGTAAATTCCCACAGACTTTCTACAATAATTTGAGGTTATTGTAGTACAACACAATGAGATTGACTATCTGGAAGGAGGAGGAAAGATTCATGCTTGATAGAATTGTTGGTCTCCTCATGACTTAGCAGATGAGGAATAAAACGTGTACGCCAGACAAACCAGAACTGTAGTTCAACTCAGCTGATTTATTTGAACCAGGGCCAAGAGTGAATAAAAGGTTGCCTTTTACATACAAAAGATTATCAGAGAACATTAACAGAGCTGTCTGTTGTACAGAAATATCACAATCAGGTTTGCATCTCCAACCTCAATAATGTACATAAAACAGTCGGTAACATAATCTGAACATACATTGACCATGCTGCACACATTTATACATGAGTAAATCTGGTTTCAGATATTAAGGATTTACACTAAACTTTAAACAACAAATGGTGTTTTCCCATGATTTACTCACATAAAATGCATCAGTCAGTCTCTCTGGTGGTGGAAGGAGCGGTGGAGCACGCAGATCTGGGTGGGATCTGGGCTCCAGAATTACACTTTGTGGGCCCTTATATCCTATCATGTCTAGCCAATATTAGCACATGGTTGATCCAATCCAGCGTCTTCTTCTGGGGGTTGGGTCTTGTCCCACGGGTGGGGGCTGGTGTGATGAGTACAGAGGCCTGTTTCAATAAACCTTTAGATAACTTTGTTTTGTGACTTAGTGTCCATGACTAATCAAATCAAATCAAATCAAATCAAATTTATTTATAGGGCCCGACAACACACGTTAATGTCCCCATGGGCCGTACAGGTCTTCTTTAAACAAGTCAAGAAGACAACATAACAATAAGTCAAGAACAGAACAAGAACACCATAGGGTCCAAACATTTTTTAGATGAATGCAAATAAATGAAAGAATGCAAGCACTCCCAGACATACCCCACGCGAAGGTAAGGAAAAACTCACTAAAACCTAACAATAGGGAAAAAAGCTCCACAGGCAATGTGGAGGAGAGAAACCTTAGAAGGGCCGTTCAAGGGGGGATCTCCCTTCTTAGATGTCGGTGATAGTAGTGTTGCAGACGGACAGTTGGTAAGCATGCACTCATGTGTGTAGTGAAACACAGATGAGTGCATGCAATAGCAACTGTACATTTTGAAAAATTAAAGATAGAGTTGATAGCGGATCTATTTGAAGCACAGGGGCGGCGCAAGAGGGTCACGTCCTCCCCGTCTTAGTCACGGGACATTCAGCACTCCGGTCGTTGCTCAGGGACAGCCGGAGACAGGGGGAAGGGGGGGTGGCACAGAGAGGGTCGCGAACTCCCCGACATCATCGCGGGACATCCGGCACTCCGGTCACCACTACGAAACCTCCGAAGACAGGGGGGCACGCAGAGGGGGTCGCAATCTCCCGGCCTTCGTCACGGGACGTCCAACACTCCGGTCAACACTCCAGGACAGCAAGTCATAGGAAGACAGGGAGACGGGACAGGCGTTAGACAGCTCATGAGATTGTAGTAGGCGGACATAGCAATAGATACAAGTGGTAGGCATATATGTGAATGGAGTAGATATATGAAGTAAGCGTATTATGTGAATAGAATAGAAGTACTTAACCCAGCAATGAAACCGCGTTGACTGTTAATCTGTTAACAGTCTGTTAATCAGTTGACAGGACCACGGACAGACGGCGGTGAATAACTGATCCAATGCCTCGGAGGTGCATGTAGAGCAGTCACTACAAGCTTGGCCAAGACCCCGAGGCATCCATCACCTTGGTCAGCGCCAGGAGACGGGTACTCAGAGAGAAGGGGGAGGGAGAGGGGGGGGGGGGGGAGAGGGGGGGGGGGGGGAAGAGTTAGAGAGTTCCCATGTTTGTGGTGCTGCAAAGGAGCAGACATGTAGTACCCTGTAGTGCCATGTAGTACCCCGTAGTGCCATGTAGTACCCTATAGTACCCCATAGTGCCATGTAGTACCCCGTAGTATCCTGTAGTACCCTGTAGTGCCATGTAGTACCCTGTGGTGCCATGTAGTACCCTGTAGTGCCATGTAGAGCTGTGTAAGCCATGTAGTACCCTGTAATGCCATGCAGTACCAAGTAGTACTCTGTGGTACCATGTAGTACCCTGTACCCTAACTAAACTACCCTATAGTAAACTACCCAGTGGTACCATGTAGTACCCTGTACCATAACTAAACTACACAGATTAATCTAAAGGTCAGTCCCCGACCAGGTGAGATCAAGGTAGGTTGAAGGAGAGAGAGAAAAGATGAGTCTTAAGCAGGGATTTAAAAGCTTCGACAGAGCAGGCGCCCCTGATGACGGCAGGTAATTTGTTCCACAGGTAGGGAGCGCGGTAGACAAAGGCTCTGTGGCCGGCGGATTTCTTTTTAACCCTAGGGGTCGATAGAAGCCCCGCATTTTGTGAGCGCAGAGCACGAGCGGGCGAGTATCGGGAGATGAGATCAGATAGATAGAGCGGTGCAAGCCCATTTAAAATTTTGTAGGTGAGGAGTAGCACTTTAAAGTCAGAGCGGGCTTGGATAGGAAGCCAATGTAGGGCGGACAAAACTGGTGTGATGTGATCAAATTTTCTAGTTCTAGTTAGTATCCGTGCAGCCGCATTTTGCACAAGTTGAAGATTTTTGATGCTTGAATTAGGTAAGCCTGAAAAAAGTGCATTACAGTAGTCCAGACGTGATGAGACAAAAGCATGAATCAGGGTTTCAGCATCAGCCAGAGTTAAAATGGGGCGTATTTTTGCGATATTACGAAGATGGAAGAATGCAATTTTGGTGACGTTTTTTATATGTGCATTAAATGAGAGGGAGGAATCAAAAATGACTCCGAGGTTTTTTATGGTGGAGCTCTGGGATACATGACAGGTATCAAAGTTGAGGGAGATGTCCTGAAACAGGCCTCTGTGGTTTGGGGGGCCAACAATTAACATCTCAGTTTTATCTGCATTATCATCTCTTCAACAAGTCTAAACTGGTCTGCCCTGTGGTCAGCCCATCTGTCTTTGATCAGCATTTACATACAGTCAGTTCGAAAAGGTGTAGTGGGGGTTGCGAATGGCTCTCTGTTGTTTATTTGCTGCAGCTGTCTCCACTGACAGACGAGACTCTTTTAGCCACTGAGTCTCTCTCTGCTATTGAAAGATACATCTGGCTTTGGATGTGGTCCTCTAATTTATTCACACATATTAATTATGAAATTCAACGTCAATTCTACCACATTCCCCGTTTTGACGATTCTTATCGTCACATATGATATATTGACTTGATTTTTTATACATACTAACCATACATAATAAAATTCATTTTTTCCCAAAATTAAAATTCATTTTTTCAAAATTTCTCCATTTTTTCTTTTTCCATTTTTCTTTGGCAATTAGCTTTCTTGTTCCTCAAGGCTCATAACCAGAGGCCTACTTTTGAAACAACAACTTTTGAGCTTGTTGAACACAATAAAACAATTTAATCGAATCATTATACCCTTCAAATAAAACACATTTTTTTAAAATTACAGTATCCGTTTACATGATCTGGGGAGACAAGATCCATTAGTATCACAATTTTCCATTTTACATTCATTCTCTGATTCTGCTAATTTTTTCTTTAAGATAGTACAATCACGTCTGCATAATCAATTAATTGCTTCCCACCTATCCTCCCCCCTTTTATGACACATAACGGTCATAAACTTGTCACTTCTTGTTTCCACAGCTCAGTCTTGGCAGAGAAAAGCAGAATTTCAACGAACATTTTCTTTCATTCACCATGTCGGCCATAACCTACACCTAATATACAACCTACGTGTATGTGTCTAGTTTAGTACTCTTGCGTTGTGTCATAATCTATATCAGTTGTTACCGTTCAGTCACCTCCCGTCCAACATACCAATCAATCACACAGAGGCCCTTGTTCAACGCTTTGGTTGCACAGTCTCTGACCGTTTTCGCCCCCCCCCCCCTCCACCCCATGTCGGCCAGCCTCAGCTGAAGCCAATGTTTGTAGGCCTGTGACCTCGTTATATCCTGTTCCATGACTGTATTTCCACGGATCTACAGACGAACGACTCTGTCAGTCTGGAGGTTTGTCTCAAACCCCCGGCCTTTGTATCCGGGGCTATATTGAAGGAGGGGCAGCGTCACAAGCGACCTCTCTTCATAATCCAACAATCTCCCACAGGAACTGACTGAACGGGTTCACACCATCGTGTCATAATCTAATGAAATGTATTCATGTCTCTCCCAGCGTTGCTCTGCCTCTCCCCTCCCTTTTCTGAGCTGTTGAAGACACAAGCACAGAGCAAATCATTTTACACAATATGTCAACATACTCAACAAGGGAAGCCATTAATTCCATATGCAAATCGTGGTGGCACTACTTAACTTGTCATCGATCGGATCCAATGCATCTCTTCTTTCAACAGTCCTCCCCCGCCACATCATGTAACACAGATTGGGAAAAAACAAAAACCACCAATTAATATTCAAATACAACCCATCCCCCACTACATGTCACGCCACTCCTACATGTGAGATTATCATTCATCCCCAAAATAGCAAAACAATGAAATCAACACCTCCAACATCAGACCACCTCAATGGTCATTTAGAAAAAAAAAAGAGAAAAAGAAAAGAAATCTAAAACTCCTAATTCAAAGCAGAGCCAGGAGGCCGAGGTGAATAGGAAACACAGATATATCCTACCTAAACACAGTCTGTTATTCTTAAGACTAGTTTCACCTTAAGTGAAAGCTAAGTTGTGTGTGTGTATGCATGTGTGATCAAATTGTGTGAATGTGTCTGCGTGTGTCTGTGTGTGTGTGTGTGTGTGTGTCTGTGTGTGTGTGTCCGTGTGTGTGTGTCTGTGTGTGTGTGTCCGTGTGTGTGTGTGTGTGCCTGTGTGTGAATGGGTAATTAAGGCCTCCTGGCCACCATCCCCCGCTCAATCATTCACTGAAATCAAAAGGACATCTCAATCTCACACATACATACAAAAATTAAATTTAAATAAAAAATAACACCAACTCAACCAAACCTCCACTTTCACAGTGTCACAACACATTCTAAAAAAGAAATAAAAGCTAAAACCCACCAAACATCACAATTCAACATCATCCACGCCTCATTCATATTATAAACATGTACCTTTCACCACACTCGTTAATCATTTCACATTTCTGACAAACAAAGGTTAGTTCTTCTGCACTCAATTCCTCTGCTCTGATCTCAGGTTACTCTGATCTCAGGCTCTACAGCCCCTCCTCACATCAGCTCCTCTACTCTCACTTCAAAGACGGACTGGAGTCCATCCTTCATCCAGACCTACCCATGCCCTCCAGTGCACAGACAGATCCAAATATTCCCTTATCAAAATAGTTTAACATTCACAAGTCATAACCCCAAATGAATGCCTACTTTCTTGATCGTCTCACTCACTAACCCAGCTGTTCCCTGACAACCCTCTCAGCTGTCTCACTTTCCTGTCACTTCCTGGCCCCCTGGCCCATTACCCCCACTTCCTGTCCTCTGCTCTAAAAATAACGCCATCTGTTATCTCACTTTGACTGTTCTCTCCTTATCTCCACCTGTGGCCTCTTTCCTGTTGCATCTAATCTCACGCCATCCTGTCATATAAGAACCGCCATTGTAAGCAGCTGTATACACGACCCCCCTTGGCCCTTTACTGCTTAGTAAAGATAGCCTGGGTCACTCCTGTGAGTTTCCGTGACCTTCCTGTAACTCAACAGAAGGATTAATCATTTCATACACAAATCGTCTATCAAACATTTATAATAACTGCTACAACACAATCTTACATCATAGCAGCTTCTAAACAACCCCCTGTCACTAAATTATCCCACTGTGACCCAAGGATTTGCAAATGGCATTTAAAGACATAACATTCTTAACCATACTTCAACATAGCAATGAAACTTATTAAGGATTAATAAAAACAATCATTTCGATCACTGTAAACACAACCATATCAAAATGTGTCATTGCAGCAAGCCTCCATCAATAAATTATCCTACAAGTCGGAGGCTTGTGTCAACATTTTAACACTGTATTAAAGATTTACCAACTCAACCAAGCATAAACACATGTCCTAACCATATTAACAGTGTATTAAAGATTTAACAATCTAAAACAAGCACAAAAACATGTCCTGCTTCACAACCGGGCTTGTATCAAATTCCACTATAAAACATTTAGCAAATAATATAAACATTATCCTATTTAAATCAATGGCCTTAAAGCTATAACAAGTATCCATATCTGACATTTCAACATCAATGCATTCTATACAAGCATCTTAATTCAAGCTACATAAAACAAAACATCATTATTCCAAGCTTACCATTGTACATGTTACACAAATAAAAAAACTGGAAATGTCCATCAACTCTAATTATTATACATGTAGGCATCATTCATTTCAGCATAACATTTATAGTGGTTAGTCCTAAATGCTCCTTTCTTCATACACATGTGATAAATTGATTTTACTGCAAGCAACATGTAACTCTAGTGTAGAGCCATTTTCCAAATTCAGCCTATAGCTACTCTCAAACTCCCGTTTATCTGTGTATCATGTATGCAATAAAAGTTATGTTGTATTTAAAACGGGTGACTCCATTTGCAAATCTGGTATGTCATAAATGTATAGTTGTAGCAGTACTGACTATCTGATGAATTGAAAATGGGGGACCCTGATGTAAACAAGACAAAAGTCTTCCTTTGGTCTGCATCCCCTTAACAATTGTGTGTATTGAGCTGTACTTATTTTTAATCAATCCCTACTCATTCCCCCCTGGTTAAAAATATACCCCTGTGTAACAAAGACCATAATATAATCTACCCAGTATAGCCGGTTTGTGAACTCCAGATTTATCATAGGCAATGTATCCATTACTTCATTTCTCCTCAATAGGCTCACTGTATTGTTTGCAGCCTAAGTAAACCCTTACTGACTATCACCCTTAACCTAACCACCATACATGTTACATCCCTTCCCCTGCTTACACAAAAATACAATGCACAATATACAAATATAACCATATTACATAATGCAGAATATTCTCTTACCCGTTATTCCTGTCCCCTGAGCGAAATACCACGAATGCAAACAGACCCAATCCACGCTGTACCGCGCATGCGCAGTGGCAACCGAAGCGACTGTTATAATGTCGCTTACAACAACCAAAATCTGCCACGACATTCATAACATGCCCCGATATTCATAATCTGCCACGACATTCATCACGTTCCCTACCCCTTCCCCAACATCATTCTCAAAACTCGAAACGTAACATCTGCCGCCCGCAAACGCCACAAAACAATGGCACGCAAGCTAACTAGTTTAGCCAGCTCTAAAGCGACGTTCAAGGCCCTCACGGGAGCCGTGCCTTTCAAGATCCGCTCATCCACGCAATTCGCTCAGTACCAACCAAAGCATAAACAATTCACACAAGCTTAAAATAGCCAACCACTCTAACAGAAATTTTTTTTTAAAGCACTCACACCAACCAACGCCGCACATATAGTTCAACACGAATCCTTTCTCCTACCTACTCCGCCTCACTCAATAGCACCGCGAACGTTACATACTCTCCACAACACCATGACGTCACCAAGCAGCGAATCCTTAATCTCATACACTATCGCTACCGCATCAATAATAACCCTCAAAACGGCCACAATCTCTCCAGTCTACGTCTCGGTCCGCTTCTTACCTGTAATCGCCGCCACAGTGTTCAAACAATTCTCCCATAACGCCATTGTAACGTCCCCAGTTTCACCGCGGACTCTTCCACAGAGCTAAGCTAGCTAGCCCCAACCAACAGTAGGACTCGCATCCGACCTATGTTCGCTGGTTATTAAAATATCATAACAAAATAACAATAAGCTCCTACGTTTCGCCAATCATTCCCAACCACAGCCATAATTCATTCACGCATTACTTAACCATAGCCATACTCTCCATACAACCATTACTGAATGTTTAAGCCTACCATAGCTCCGTTGAATTCCCACTAAGTACTTATCAGCCATTTCGACCGAATTGTTTTTGTATCACAGCGAACGTCATTAATCAACAGGCCGGTTTCGCTCAAGATTAAAAAGGATACTATGCCTAAGGACGGCAAATATATCTACATTTAAAACAGGCCGACTGGTCCCCCAGACTTCAGTCCGTCCAACGTCAAGCCTTGTCTTGAACACGCCGGCACCCTACACTTCTATTAATTACTACGTTTTTATCCTGTAATCGCACAGACCCCTGCGCTGATCATGCCAGGGTCTAACAATCTTTCACCATACTTGACTTGCATGTTCTGAAATAGTAACAGAGCCCTTAGCCCGACGCATTTATGCCAATACTGACCCACTCACGGTCCCCGTCCCGCCTATTCTGTGGCTACAAGCAGGGTCATATGCACATTGGACACAGCTCTCCTTCCATCTCAGAACAATCAAATCTCCCCAACTTACCCGCGCCCTCTTCCTGAGAATAATTTTAGGGCAATTACATACTCAGAACGCGCCCCTGTCGTATACACCAGAATAACCGTGCTTCCTAGCAAGAAAAGCCTTTTACCTGCCGTCATGTGACGCCACCCCTGTTATACCATGACCAGATAGTCTGTGCGGCACCAATACGCAATCACATTACTATAACATGAGGCCTTGTAATTACTCCAACTTCCCCGTACAGTTCATAAAGTATATTCCATACGAGTTAACCAACCCAACCCCCGTGGCCCGCTGGGCCGAGACCGGCCTCCTGTGTCTGAATGAACATACAAACATAAAAAGCCCACGTTTGCATGTTCACTGCACAACAAGCGCGATCTTCATACCTCCGGACATCCTAACCTAAGACACCGCACCCCCAACCCTGCATGCAGAAGCCATATTCACCGTGGGCCCCAAACAGTGGCGTACACAACCAACCTTCATCCTGTCCCTCTCTCCCCTCCATTCAGACAACAAGCCCCTCGTCTATAACTCCAAACGCAGCAACACCCCAGCTCTTTGCCCCGTGTCCCCAACACACAGCAAGGTCCAGATATGATACATATGACAAGACCCTACCGCACCTTTTCAGGGGGAGACACAAAGGATGGGAAGAACGGCACCATTTCTGTGGTAAATTCCCACAGACTTTCTACAATAATTTGAGGTTATTGTAGTACAACACAATGAGATTGACTGTCTGGAAGGAGGAGGAAAGATTCATGCTTGATAGAATTGTTGGTCTCCTCATCTGACTTAGCAGATGAGGAATAAAACGTGTACGCCAGACAAACCAGAACTGTAGTTCAACTCAGCTGATTTATTTGAACCAGGGCCAAGAGTGAATAAAAGGTTGCCTTTTACATACAAAAGATTATCAGAGAACATTAACAGAGCTGTCTGTTGTACAGAAATATCCCACCCAGATCTGCGTGCTCCACCGCTCCTTCCACCACCAGAGAGACTGACTGATGCATTTTATGTGAGTAAATCATGGGAAAACACCATTTGTTGTTTAAAGTTTAGTGTAAATCCTTAATATCTGAAACCAGATTTACTCATGTATAAATGTGTGCAGCATGGTCAATGTATGTTCAGATTATGTTACCGACTGTTTTATGTACATTATTGAGGTTGGAGATGCAAACCTGATTGTGATATTTCTGTACAACAGACAGCTCTGTTAATGTTCTCTGATAATCTTTTGTATGTAAAAGGCAACCTTTTATTCACTCTTGGCCCTGGTTCAAATAAATCAGCTGAGTTGAACTACAGTTCTGGTTTGTCTGGCGTACACGTTTTATTCCTCATCTGCTAAGTCAGATGAGGAGACCAACAATTCTATCAAGCATGAATCTTTCCTCCTCCTTCCAGATAGTCAATCTCATTGTGTTGTACTACAATAACCTCAAATTATTGTAGAAAGTCTGTGGGAATTTACCACATAGTCCTTGTGGGAACGATGGTACGTAGAGAGCGTTCTTTAATGTCACCGTACGCCGGCGCCCCTTACTGTCCGTGAGGCATACCTGTGCGTCTCCCCTCTCTTGCGCCAATCCGTAGGTGCGTCTCCCGTCCGCCAGCTCCATGCTGTGCCTCTCCGGGTGGAAAGTGTCGTCAAAGTTCTTGAACCAACTCCTGTCGTTGATGATATGGGACGACGCAGCTGTGTCCACGATCAGCCCCCTTCTCTGGCCCGCTGCAGCTGGGCCGGTCCGGCGGTGCCCGCCGTCCGCGCCGCAAAAGCGTAGTCTTCTTGTCCCGTTATTCTCCGGGCGTCGTCTCGATCCGTCTCACGTCGATCGTCGCCGCCATCGATTCTCCGTCGTCTGTAACCGCCATTTTGTCCGTGGCCTCCATCCCGTCCATGGCCACTGTCTCGTCCATGGCCGTCATCTTGCCCATGCGCGTATCGCGCGCTCTGGTCGTGTTTCTTCATGCACGCTCTGTCTGTGTGCCCCGTGGATTTGCAGAAGCTACACCAGACAGTCTTTGTGCAGTCGCTTCTCCGATGGCCTTTCTCTCCGCATCGCCAACACGCCAGTTCCGTCGTGGTCCTGGTTCTCTCCCTTGGCGTCGCTCGGGCCTTTAGCACCCTCTCTCCCGCCTCCGCGGCAGCTGGGTGGGCATCTTCTGAGGCCTCGAAGTTCCTTAACTTAGCCTTGAACTGTCCCAACGTCATGTCCGTTGAACCGTGTGTTTCCAGGAGTGTTTCTACAGCTCCGGTAGTCCTCTCATCATCATCGCCATCATTAGACCATCGCTTGGTGCTTCTCCGGCACTCCTCAATGGCGTCGTGATCTGTTCCGCTCTGTTGACGTACTCGGTCACAGTCTCGGTGGGCCCCTTCCTCAGGCCCGTTAGTGCTATGTAGAGAGCCACGACTCTGGGTCTCCTCGCGCTATGTAATGCTCTCTCAATACCTCCAAGCTTTCTCGGCCTCGGTCTTTAGTGTCGCGGAATATCAGCCCCAAGCTGGTGTTGTCGAGCAGCGGCGCTAACTCACAGTACGCATTTGCGTTGCGCTGGTCGTCCAGGGCTTGCTCTTCCGCCGTCAGTTCTCCCATGGGGGCTGCCAGAATAGTCTCCTTCAGTCCCGCTCCGTACTCTTCCCAGAGCTCAAAGTCCGCTACTTTTCCATTGAATGTCGGCCATTTGCCCCTTCTCTTGTTTTCCATCCTCTTCGTTAGTGGTATGCTTAGCTTTTGATCTTGTTGGCCTAGCGTCTAGCCACGCGGTGCTCCCGGCGCTAACCTAGCCTATACTTCAGCTAAGCTTGCTACAGTACCCTTATTATTTCGCCCCGGCGTTATCTGGGCCCATAACCTGTTAACAGAATTCAGCTATAGGGCGACAATAATGTGGTCAAGAGGCGTGGTTTCTATCTTGAGCCCTTAATCGGCGTGGTTCATTATTCACATGGAAAGCAGCAGTTCTACAGCTCTTCTCTCACTGAGAGACATGGGGGGAGAGAAAGAAGGGGGAGGAGAAACAGCTACTTATACTCGCCACCTGGTAGTACTCCAGAGTGTCTCCGCCTAGAACGCCCTCTAGTGGACACAGATATATATGCAGGTAGACAGACACTAGTGTGAACAGTTACATATGCAGTTAGACAGGTACTAACAATCCTACACAGAGCCTCTACCTTCAACAGTTCCAATATTCCAATCTAACAGTGAAGAGATATAAACAGGTTGTTTACCAATAAGGGCTTTAAAAATAAATAAATTGTTATGGTTTGTATAGCGACCCCAATTGCACAACACAAGAAAGGTATGAGAGTTAGCCAAAAACAGGGCATTATTTATTTCACAGGGAAAAAAGGGAGCACTGACCCTTTAAGGGTGAAATACACTAGAGTCCATGAACAACAAAAAATGCAGCGCTGGCCCTTTAAAGGGTGACCGAAAAAACATCCAGGACATCACGGAAATGTTCAGGTAGTCAAGAGACTCACCAGGCAAAGGTGCCGACAGGGAACTTGAAAAACGAGGACCGCACGGAAGCGGTGATCACACAGGGAATATCCACAGGAGCATGGCGGTGCTCACACAGGGAAATCCACAGGAGCATGAAAACGTCCCAGCAGGAAAACGGCGTGACGTCTCACACTGGGGACGCGGCAGTAGGTGGTAGGATGTAGATGGCATGACGTCTCACGCCAGAGACGCGGCAGTAGAGTAGATGGTGGCAACAAGATGACCTGGCAATGAGTGGAAGGCAGTCGGCAGTCTTTGTAGTCTCCCGAGGAGCTAATTACCAACCACTCACAGGTGCGTGAAGTAGAAAAACGGCACGCCCCCATGTTGGGCAGCATTCAGTCCTCTCCAGCCCTCACAGTACCCCCCCCTCCACGGGAGCCACCTGGTGACCAGCCAGGTCCGTAGGGGCGGGAACGCTGGAAAAAAAATTCAGAGAGGCACCAGGGAAACTGACCTTGCTAGCTGAAGGGGCAGTCCTAGCAGTGGGGAACAAGGGATTAGCCGACAGGGCGGCTCCAGGAAAACTGACCTTGCTAGCTGAAGGGGCAGTCCTAGCAGTGGGGAACAGGGTAGCTATCTGGGCATGCTAGCTACAGGGCCTATGCCAGCTGTAACGCTACATTAGCATAGAGGCTGCGCTAGCTGCCGGAGCTAAGCTAGCAGACAGGGCTGGACTAGCATGAGAACACATGGGGTTAGCTGCAGGGGCTAAGCTAGCAGACGGCTGGACTAGCTGAGGAAGCCGGTTAGCTACAGGGGCTAAGCTAGCAGACGGCTGGACTAGCATGAGAACACATGGGGTTAGCTGCAGGGGCTAAGCTAGCAGACGGCCGGACTAGCTAAGGAAGCCGGTTAGCTGCAGGGGCTAAGCTAGCAGATGGCTGGACTAGCTGAGGAAGCCGATTAGCTGCAGGGGCTCTCTCATACACCGTCTGTGCCAGCTGGGGTCGTCGACTTAGCCAGGTCATACTGTTATGGTTTGTATAGCGACCCCAATAGCACAACACAAGACAGGTATGAGAGTTAGCCAAAAACAGGGCATTATTTATTTTACAGGGAAAAAAGGGAGCACTGACCCTTTAAGGGTGAAATACACTAGAGTTCATGAACAACAAAAAATGCAGCGCTGGCCCTTTAAATTGTGACCGAAAAAACATCCAGGACATCACGGAAATGTTCAGGTAGTCAAGAGACTCACCAGGCAAAGGTGCCGACAGGGAACTTGAAAAACGAGGACCGCACGGAAGCGGTGATCACACAGGGAATATCCACAGGAGCATGGCGGTGCTCACACAGGGAAATCCACAGGAGCAGGAAAACGTCCCAGCAGGAAAACGGCGCCGACGTCTCACACTGGGGACGCGGCAGTAGGTGGTAGGATGTAGATGGCACGACGTCTCACGCCGGAGATGCGGCAGTAGATGGTGGCAACAAGATGACCTGGCAATGAGTGGAAGGCAGTCAGCAGTCTTTGTAGTCTCCCGAGGAGCTAATTACCAACCACTCACAGGTGCGTGAAGTAGAAAAACGGCACGCCCCCTCGTTGGGCAGCATGCAGTCCTCTCCAGCCCTCACAGTACCCCCCCCTCCATGGGAGCCACCTGGTGACCAGCCAGGCCCGTAGGGGCGGGAACGCTGGAAAAGAAATTCAGAGAGGCACCAGGGAAACGGACCTTGCTAGCTGAAGGGGCAGTCCTAGCAGTGGGGAACAAGGGATTAGCCGACAGGGCGGCTCCAGGAAAACTGACCTTGCTAGCTGAAGGGGCAGTCCTAGCAGTGGGGAACAGGGTAGCTATCTGGGCATGCTAGCTACAGGGCCTATGCCAGCTGTAACGCTACATTAGCATAGAGGCTGCGCTAGCTGCCGGAGCTAAGCTAGCAGACAGGGCTGGACTAGCATGAGAACACATGGGGTTAGCTGCAGGGGCTAAGCTAGCAGACGGCTGGACTAGCTAAGGAAGCCGGTTAGCTACAGGGGCTAAGCTAGCAGACGGCTGGACTAGCATGAGAACACATGGGGTTAGCTGCAGGGGCTAAGCTAGCAGACGGCCGGACTAGCTAAGGAAGCCGGTTAGCTGCAGGGGCTAAGCTAGCAGATGGCTGGACTAGCTGAGGAAGCCGGTTAGCTGCAGGGGCTCTCTCATACACCGTCTGTGCCAGCTGGGGTCGTCGACTTAGCCAGGTCATACTGTTATGGTTTGTATAGCGACCCCAATAGCACAACACAAGACAGGTATGAGAGTTAGCCAAAAACAGGGCATTATTTATTTTACAGGGAAAAAAGGGAGCACTGACCCTTTAAGGGTGAAATACACTAGAGTTCATGAACAACAAAAAATGCAGCGCTGGCCCTTTAAAGGGTGACCGAAAAAACATCCAGGACATCACGGAAATGTTCAGGTAGTCAAGAGACTCACCAGGCAAAGGTGCCGACAGGGAACTTGAAAAACGAGGACCGCACGGAAGCGGTGATCACACAGGGAATATCCACAGGAGCATGGCGGTGCTCACACAGGGAAATCCACAGGAGCAGGAAAACGTCCCAGCAGGAAAACGGCGCCGACGTCTCACACTGGGGACGCGGCAGTAGGTGGTAGGATGTAGATAACACGACGTCTCACGCCGGAGATGCGGCAGTAGATGGTGGCAACATTTGACCTGGCAATGAGTGGAAGGCAGTCAGCAGTCTTTGTAGTCTCCCGAGGAGCTAATTACCAACCACTCACAGGTGCGTGAAGTAGAAAAACGGCACGCCCCCTCGTTGGGCAGCATGCAGTCCTCTCCAGCCCTCACAGTACCCCCCCCTCCATGGGAGCCACCTGGTGACCAGCCAGGTCCGTAGGGGCGGGAACGCTGGAAAAAAAATTCAGAGAGGCACCAGGGAAACTGACCTTGCTAGCTGAAGGGGCAGTCCTAGCAGTGGGGAACAAGGGATTAGCCGACAGGGCGGCTCCAGGAAAACTGACCTTGCTAGCTGAAGGGGCAGTCCTAGCAGTGGGGAACAGGGTAGCTATCTGGGCATGCTAGCTACAGGGCCTATGCCAGCTGTAACGCTACATTAGCATAGAGGCTGCACTAGCTGCCGGAGCTAAGCTAGCAGACAGGGCTGGACTAGCATGAGAACACATGGGGTTAGCTGCAGGGGCTAAGCTAGCAGACGGCTGGACTAGCTGAGGAAGCCGGTTAGCTGCAGGGGCTAAGCTAGCAGACGGCTGGACTAGCATGAGAACACATGGGGTTAGCTGCAGGGGCTAAGCTAGCAGACGGCTGGACAAGCTAAGGAAGCCGGTTAGCTGCAGGGGCTAAGCTAGCAGATGGCTGGACTAGCTGAGGAAGCCGGTTAGCTGCAGGGGCTCTCTCATACACCGTCTGTGCCAGCTGGGGTCGTCGACTTAGCCAGGTCATACTGTTATGGTTTGTATAGCGACCCCAATAGCACAACACAAGACAGGTATGAGAGTTAGCCAAAAACAGGGCATTATTTATTTCACAGGGAAAAAAGGGAGCACTGACCCTTTAAGGGTGAAATACACTAGAGTTCATGAACAACAAAAAATGCAGCGCTGGCCCTTTAAAGGGTGACCGAAAAAACATCCAGGACATCACGGAAATGTTCAGGTAGTCAAGAGACTCACCAGGCAAAGGTGCCGACAGAGAACTTGAAAAACGAGGACCGCACGGAAGCGGTGATCACACAGGGAATATCCACAGGAGCATGGCGGTGCTCACACAGGGAAATCCACAGGAGCAGGAAAACGTCCCAGCAGGAAAACGGCGCCGACGTCTCACACTGGGGACGCGGCAGTAGGTGGTAGGATGTAGATGGCACGACGTCTCACGCTGGAGACGCGGCAGTAGATGGTGGCAACAAGATGACCTGGCAATGAGTGGAAGGCAGTCAGCAGTCTTTGTAGTCTCCCGAGGAGCTAATTACCAACCACTCACAGGTGCGTGAAGTAGAAAAGCGGCACACCCCCTCGTTGGGCAGCATGCAGTCCTCTCCAGCCCTCACAATACCCCCCCCCTCCACGGGAGCCACCCGGCGACCAGCCAGGCCCATAGGGGCGGGAACGCTGGAAAAATAATTCAGAGAGGCACCAGGGAAACTGACCTTGCTAGCTGAAGGGGCAGTCCTAGCAGTGGGGAACAAGGGATTAGCTGACAGGGCGGCTCCAGGAAAACTGATCTTGCTAGCTGAAGGGGCAGTCCTAGCAGTGGGGAACAGGGTAGCTATCTGGGCATGCTAGCTACAGGGCCTATGCTAGCTGTAATGCTACATTAGCATAGAGGCTGCGCTAGCTGCCGGAGCTAAGCTAGCAGACAGGGCTGGTCTAGCATAAGAACACATGGGGTTAGCTGCAGGGGCTAAACTAGCAGACGGCTGGACTAGCTGAGGAAGCTGGTTAGCTGCAGGGGCTAAGCTAGCAGACGGCTGGACTAGCATGAGAACACATGGGGTTAGCTGCAGGGGCTAAGCTAGCAGACGGCTGGACTAGCTGAGAACACCTGGGGTTAGCTGCAGGGGCTAAGCTAGCAGACGGCTGGACTAGCTGAGAACACATGGGGTTAGCTGCAGGGGCTAAGCTAGCAGACGGCTGGACTAGCTGAGGAAGCCGGTTAGCTGCAGGGGCTCGATCTCTCATACACCGCCTGTGTCGGCTGGGGTCGTCGACTTGGCCAGGTCATACTGTTACTGTTATGGTTTGTATAGCGACCCCAATAGCACAACACAAGACAGGTATGAGAGTTAGCCAAAAACAGGGCATTATTTATTTCACAGGGAAAAAAGGGAGCACTGACCCTTTAAGGGTGAAATACACTAGTCCATGAACAACAAAAAATGCAGCACTGGCCCTTTAAAGGGTGACAAAAAAACATCCAGGACATCACGGAAATGTTCAGGTAGTCAAGAGACTCACCAGGCAAAGGTGCCGACAGGGAACTTGAAAAACGAGGACCGCACGGAAGAGGTGATCACACAGGGAATATCCACAGGAGTATGGCGGTGCTCACACAGGGAAATCCACAGGCAGGGCCGCCTGGGAGAAATGCGAGGCCCTGTGCGAGATTTAACGCGAGGCCCCCCCCCCCCCCAAAAGATTAAAAAAACAAAAAAAAAAAATATATATATATATATATATATATATATATATATTTTTTTTTTTTTTTTTTTTTTTTTTTTTTATACAGTCAACATATTCTTAAATAATAGCGCTGCCCGAGGCGGGGCATGATACAGTCAACATATAGCAAAAGAGAGAGCGAGAGAGAGCTCCCGTTCTACAGTCAATATACAGTGTACAGAGAGAGAGAGAGAGAGAGAGACACATTGGAAAGAAATTGAAATGCTATTTGGCCCTAAACAGAGAGTACACAGTGGCAGAATACCTGAGCACTGTGACTGAAGATCCTTGAGCACAGCCTAGCCATCGAGAAAGGCCGCCATAGGCAGACTGTGTGTGTTAGAAAGAGAGAGAGAGAGAGAGAGAGAGAGAACATGTGTGTTTGTCATGTGTGTGTGTGTGTTAGAGAGAGACTAGAGCATGTATGAGAGATCCAAAAGGACAAAGATCAACACTTAAATCCAAGAGAGAGAGAGAGAGAGAGAGAGAGAGAGAGAGAGAGAGAGAGAGAGAGAGACACATTGGAAAGAAATTGAAATGCTATTTGGCCCTAAACAGAGAGTACACAGTGGCAGAATACCTGAGCACTGTGACTGAAGATCCTTGAGCACAGCCTAGCCATCGAGAAAGGCCGCCATAGGCAGACTGTGTGTGTTAGAAAGAGAGAGAGAGAGAGAGAGAGAACATGTGTGTTTGTCATGTGTGTGTGTGTTAGAGAGAGACTAGAGCATGTATGAGAGATCCAAAAGGACAAAGATCAACACTTAAATCCAACGAGAAGAGGGTCTATACCAGAGAAACCAAAGCAGCAAGGAGCCAATGGCCGACATCAGCTAAATAGGCTAGCCAGGTACTGTGACACCAGGCCACACACAGCTTTGGCCAACGGCCCAACGCTACCCAAGCTACACAAACGACCAAGACATTCACACACAGCACATGTCGTATCTCCAAATGTTGTGAAGTAGCATATGTTTTGCCTGGAAAAAAACATCGTTATTAACAAAACATTCGGGAGGGGAAGGAAGGAAGAGTGGGGTAATGTCATGACATTTTCATTAATCTTACCTGCACAAAAGGAACGCAGGGCGAAAGGCCGCAACACAGGTCTCCACGTTGACGAAAGGCCTCTCGCTGTCGGGACAAAATAGCTATGGCCAGAGCCTTGTCATGGTGCAGGCCCGACTACATCTTCTGTCAAAGATGATGTCGTAGTCAGAGTGCCAGAACCCCCTGCTATTCTCACGGCTAATGTCAATGGTCGTAGCACAAGCTAACAGCTAACTCAAGGCTAACTGATAGCATCAAACGAACGTTCCCAGCCGAGCGCAGCCGGCAGTTAACGTCGAAGCTAAACAGCTAACTGGCTAACAGTTAGCTCAACCAGGCTATGATCGCTAACCATTAGCTAACGCAGAAGCAAGCTATGCGGCTACATACAGCCAGGTGCTGACACCAGGCACACACTGTTAGCTACTAGTAGTACTACAATAGCTAGTCGGCCAGTTTAGCTCCAGAGAGAGAGAGAGAGAGAGAGAGAGAGAGAGCGATGTCCACGGCGGGAATAGAATAGAGTTAATAGAATAGGTTAAAAACTCACCAAACGTCCAAGAGGATGGAGACAACCGCGTGGAGTTGACGAAGTTCATCTGCCAAACGACCATCCTCTTCATCTTGGCTGCATGTCTCTAGGTTAGCTAACGCTAGATAGCCTTTAGCTAAGCTAGCTACTAGCCGACATCATCATCATGGCTATATCCCGACTGCATCATGACAAGGCTCCGGCCATTTGTCCCGCCTTTCGTCAACGTTCCTTGGTGACCGACCGACTGATAATGACCGACCTCTTTCTTCGTCTTGGCTGGCATAACTAAGCATAATAGTCAAACGCAGCTGACTCACGCCGGCGTAGTGTACTACACATGATGTAAGTAAAACCACTCCCTTCGTTGAAACCAATAGTGTGTCTGCTGCAGAACCCCAGAGGCTGAGTTCCAATAGTGAGTATATCTGCAGACCCAGGAACAAGTCAGACACATTCTACAAACGTGTCTAATGTGAAATATATAAGCATATAAGCAAAACTAGATTTTAGGTCTGTGATGAAAAAGGGCCTCGCGGGAAGGGGGGCCTCGCAAAAAAAATAAAAATAAAAAATAAATAAAAAACAAATTTTTAAAAAAAAAATTTTAAATTTTTTTTTGCGAGACCCCCCTTCCCGCGAGGCCCTGTGCGACCGCACTGCTCGCACACCCCCTGAGGCGGCCCTGTCCACAGGAGCATGAAAACGTCCCAGCAGGAAAACAGCGCCGACGTCTCACACTGGGGACGCGGCAGTAGGTGGTAGGATGTAGATGGCATGACGTCTCACGCCGGAGATGCGGCAGTAGATGGTGGCAACAAGATGACCTGGCAATGAGTGGAAGGCAGTCGGCAGTCTTTGTAGTCTCCCGAGGAGCTAATTACCAACCACTCACAGGTGCGTGAAGTAAAAAAGCGGCACGCCCCCTCGTTGGGCAGCATGCAGTCCTCTCCAGCCCTCACATAAATACCAGTGTTTGTTGCGCCTTTCTGCAAGAGAAGGCCAACCCACCCTATCATACAGGACACAATGGTGAGTATCATATCTGTCACCAGTAATAATTCTAAGAGCTGAGTGATATGCAGAATCCAGGGGTGATGTCGCAGCATGCCTATAAATTACATCACCATAGTCCAAAACTGATAAGAAGACTGATTCAACTATCCTTTTTCTACTAATTAGAGGAAAATTGGATCTGTTTCTGTACAGGAAACCAAATTTCTGTCGCATTTTAGAGGCAAGATTGTCCACATGGAACTAAGATGTAAACTTCTCACCAAACCATAGGCCTAGATACTGTATATAAACTCAGTGATTCTCTCTATACTAGAGCCGCTGACTGTAGATGTACATAACATGTATACATGTTAAGGCTGTCAAAGTTTACGAATTGTGTACGCATTTACGCAGTATTCTTTTAATGCCACTATTTTTTTAATGCATGATTAACGTTTTGATTTTTTTTATAAAAATACAAAAATGTATCCGATTAAATATTTTAATTGATTGACAGCACTAAATGAAACACATATATATGTATACAATCTCTTGACCACAGGCTGCACCTCTCCATGCAAGGGTATCTCAGCAGTGCTGGGATGTAAATTCAACACACCCTGTATCAGTTTTCCACACTGCAGGCAGAATGTACCTGTCTGATCAAACAGCCTCGATATTGAATCCGTACACATCAAATATTTACCAGTTCCTATTAGTAAATTCTGTTAAATTAATATGAGGAGGTTACACTGTAGGTAAATGTCTGGGAAGTTACACTCCAATCAATGGTTCCTCATTGTCTTTTTTCTTCTTCTGCTGTACCTACATTTAAGTACCAGTAGGAACTGGTAAATATATTGTATATGTACAGATTCATACTAGGAACACTGTAAGTTCTGGGTGATTACACCGTAAGTTCTGGGTAAGTACATCGTAAGTTCTGGGTAATTACACCGTAAGTTCTGGATAATTACACTGTACCACATGTAATGTATTATAATTAAGTATTACCAAGTAATGTGTACCTTTCTAACGTTATTATTTTCTTAAGAATATTACAAATGAAATATTGCTCATGTTGATCACAATCCCTGGATCAAACATATTGGCTGTTACACTGTCAAGACTGTTAATTTACCTATCTCAAACCTCAGGAAGCAACAGTTGTGATTGGAGGATCAAGTAAAGAAGGCAGGGGTTGAGATCGCTTAATTGGCTCCTGGCTGCATGCACACCTAGCGATATTGGTAAATAAGAAACCCATCTATATATCAAGGTCACAGAATTTTCACACACACACACACACACACACACACACACACACACACACACACACACACACACACACACACACACACACACACACACACACACACACACACACACACACACACACACACACACATACACACACACACACCTCTCCACCCCCCAAACCCCATTGCACGTGCACATTATGTACACAAGGAGTATTGCATGTTTTGTCTCATACCTTGAACACTAACACTCACAAAACCACGTTTTATATGAACAGGACAGGATATTTCCCGTCAACACAGTGAGTGACCCCACAGTCAGACAGGTAGAGTCTGTGATACAGGACACCATGAAATACTACCACGAGTCTCAGCTCGGTCTCCTCGCTTTGTGCAAGGAGAGTCTGAGCAGTCGCACTACTGCTCACACACACACACACACACACACACACACACACACACACACACACACACACACACACACACACACACACACACACACACACACACACACACACACACACACACACACACACACACACACACACACACACACACACACACACACACACACCTACACACACATGCAGCACACACACACACACCTTGTTTAATCCCTTTCATGGCGGGTGGCTGTGCAGGCGGATGCTGTTTAAACAGAGCGGGCCCTTGATGTGGGGCCTCCAGGGGCCCGGAGCTTGTGTGTGTGTGTGTGTGTGTATTTCACCCTGGATGTGTATGTCTCTCTCTCTCTCTCTCTCTCTCTCTCTCTCTCTCTCTCTCTCTCTCTCTCTCTCTCTCTCTCTCTCTCTCTCTCTCTCTCTCTCTCTCTCTCTCTCTCTCTCTCTCTCTCTCGCCCTCTCCCTCCCTCTCTCACTCTCTCTCTCTCTCCCCCATCTCTCTCTCTTCGCCATCTCTCTCCCCCTCTCTCTCTCTGGCCATGGGAACAATGGTCCTTTAGAATGTGAGGTTACTGGTGCACTGACCCCAGGCAAATAAGAGCCATGTTCTGGCATTCCAGGCCTGATTGGCACTTTGAGCCTGCAGAGGGCTCAAAAGAGACACAGGAAATGTGACCAGTGTAATTGGTTATATATTAGCGGAGCATTCTACCCCTGTTTAAATGATGGAACATTCCTCAGTGACACTTAGGTGGATGGGGCCAGGATTCCACTAGCTACGGGGAGAGGGGCGGGAGAGAGACGGGGAGATCAGGAGGGGGGAAGATAGAAGGAGAGAGAGGAGAGAGAGGAGAGGAGCGAGGAGAGCGGGTAGAGGAGAGAGGGGAGAGAGGAGAGGAGAGCGGGGAGAGAGGAGAGGAGAGCGGGGAGAGGAGATAGGAGAGAGGGGAGAGGGGAGAGGGGAGAGGGGAGAGGAGAGAGGAGAGAGGGGAGAGGAGAGAGGAGAGAGGCGAGTGGGGAGAGGAGAGAGGGGAGAGGAGAGAGGGGAGAGGGGAGAGGGGAGAGGAGAGAGGGGAGGGGAGAGGAGAGAGGAGAGAGGAGAGAGGAGAGGAGAGCGGGGAGAGGAGAGAGGAGAGCGGGGAGAGGAGAGAGGGGAGCGGGGAGAGGAGAGAGGAGAGAGGAGAGAGGGGAGAGGGGAGAGGAGAGAGGAGAGAGGAGAGAGGAGAGAGGAGAGAGGAGAGAGGAGAGAGGAGAGTGGGGAGAGGAGAGAGGAGAGAGGGGAGAGGGGAGAGGAGTGAGGGGAGGGAAGAGGAGAGAGGGGAGGGGAGAGAGGAGAGCGGGGAGAGGAGAGAGGAGAGAGGAGAGAGGAGAGAGGGGAGAGGAGAGAGGGGAGAGGAGAGAGGAGAGAGGGGAGAGGAGAGAGGGGAGGGGAGAGGGGAGAGAGAAGAGGAGAGCGGGGAGAGGAGAGAGGGGAGAGGGGAGAGGAGAGAGGGGAGGGCAGAGGAGAGAGGAGAGCGGGAGAGGAGAGAGGGGAGAGGAGAGAGGGGAGTGGGCAGAGGAGAGAGGAGAGCGGGGAGAGGGAGAGAGGGGAGAGGAGAGAGGGGAGAGGAGAGAGGGGAGAGGAGAGAGGGGAGTGGGGAGAGGAGAGAGGGGAGAGGAGAGAGGGGAGAGGGGAGAGGAGAGAGGAGAGAGGGGAGGGGAGGAGAGAGGAGAGAGGAGAGCGGGGAGAGGAGAGAGGGGAGAGGAGAGAGGGGAGAGGGGAGATGAGAGAGGAGAGCGGGGAGAGGAGAGCAGGGAGAGGAGAGCAGGAGAGGAGAGAGGGGAAAGGGGAGAAAAGAGAGGGGAGAGGTGAGAGGAGAGAAAAGGGGGCTTGGAAGAGGGGGAGATTAAGAATGGGGGGTCCTATGAGAGGGGCTTCGGAGGCAGATGAGATTTCTCAACACTCATTTCTCATTTCTCGTGCACCGTTTGTTTCATTGTTCCAGCAGGTGAATGGAGTTGTCAGTTCATGACATTTTCATTACAGCGTATCCTCCTCGCTCTCCCTCTGAAGTGTGTGTGTGTATGTGTGTGTGTGTGTGTGTGTGTGTGTGTGTGTGTGTGTGTGTGTGTGTGTGTGTGTGTGTGTGTGTGTGTGTGTGTGTGTGTGTGTGTGTGTGTGTGTGTGTGTGTGTGTGTGTGTGTGTGTGTGTGTGTGTGTCTGTGTCTGTGTCTGTGTCTGTGTGTGTGTGTTGCAGGGGAAGGAGTGGGTCAAATCAGTAGCTTGACCTTTGAACTGGGGTACTTGCTTGTAGTTCATGAAGACCTCATCCCACGCCCCTAAGTGTGTGTGTGTGTGTGTGTGTGTGTGTGTGTGTGTGTGTGTGTGTGTGTGTGTGTGTGTGTGTGTGTGTGTGTGTGTGTGTGTGTGTGTGTGTGTGTGTGTGTGTGTGTGTGTGTGTGTGCGTGCGTGCGTGCGTGCGTGCGTGCGTGCGTGCGTGCGTGCGTGCGTGCGTGCGTGCGTGCGTGCGTGCGTGCGTGCGTGCGTGTGTGTGTGCAACATGGAACCAGAGCATGTTATTCTAACCTCTTAGCCTGCAACAGCCCGCCGGCGGGATGTTTTTCTGACTTTTTGAAACCGGCACTTTGGCGACCCCAAATGGCTCGGGTGTGCATATTCTGTAATACAATATATATATTGAATTGAAGGCTTATTTGTTGTCTGTCGATAGCGACAAAATCCGACAAAATCCGTTGAGCAGTTCTCGAGTTACATGCCGGTATTTGAGGCTTGTGCAAAGTAGTTTCAAGTTTCAAGTTTCAAGTTTCAAGTTTCTTTAATAGTTGTCATACAGAAGTACAGAATACTTTCATACAAAATGCTTCTTATTGTTACGCTCCAGAGACTGTGCTAGACAAGATAGTATCAAATAACATAGTATAGCATGTAATTTAGAAGTAGAAAATGAGGTCACAGTGTTCAGTATAGACATATGTACAATGTTCGATGCAGAATAGACGTAACTGAGTTACCATATAATATACAATACTATGCAGTGTACTAATGTACAGTACTATATAGTGCAAAGCAGAAATGGGATGAGGTACAATTTAGGTACAATTTACAGTAAGGTGTACGAGTTGTAGTGCAATCCTTCATCAATAAATATAAAGTGTGGGGAGTGGGTGCTACAGTGTGTTTGTTTAAAGTGAGTGTGTGCTATAAAGTGTGTGGAGTGGGTGCTACAGTGTGTTTGTTTAAAGTGAGTGTGTGCGTGTGGATGTGTGTGCTATGTGCGTTTGATGGTTGTTGTTGTGTAGTGTTCATTGTTCGTTTAGCAGCCTGATGGCCTGGGGATAGAAGCTTCTTCTGAGTCTTTCTGTGCTCGCCTTGAGACTCCGGTATCGCTTGCCTGACCGCAGCAGTTCAAAGTACACGTGTTGGAGCCAAAATGCCCTTCTGTTTATTTAGTTTTACTTTAACTCACGGTGCAGAGGTTTGGCATCAGCAGTCACCATGGCAACCACCACAGGGGGTGGTTACCCATATATACTGATCATTGGGTGACGAGCCCCAGGTGCGCAAGGGGAATAGCCATACAGTTTTTGACCGTGTCTTGTCATGTTCGTGTTGATGTGCCGTATAGGTCGGCGTTCAGTGTAATTAGGAAAAGAGTTTTTTGTATTATATTATTTGGTTGATAATGGTCAATAAAAGGATTGGCATATCGAAAATGATACGAGCACTCTGGACATTGAATTCTTCAAGCACGCGTCTAACTCAAGCCAGCCCACTTGCCCCTCGCAGTAGGCTTATAGGTAAAGGAGTCTACATTAGTCAAAAACTAAGGCTCTTCGTTTGAAATGGACAATTGCCTTTGTTATTTATTGGAAGACGAGGATAATCGCACTGGGCGCTCAAGATTCATTCAACAGCTGATCAGCGAGACAGCGCGCTCTGCGCTCATGATTCAACAGCTGATCAGCGAGACAGTGTTTTAATTTCTTCGGCCGCTGAAAGACATTAGTGACAACTGTTTGGTTCACCGTTTCGCTTGGAATTGCGCGGAACGTGGACAATCTGGAGTGGACCAAGACACGCCAGCACCGTCAGGACGAGCGGACGGATCACCAACTGCCCCAACACCATTTGGGCGAGCGGACAGACCAGGGAGCTGTCCACGGTACCACCGTCAAGGAGCGGACGGCACCAGCTGCCCCAGCACCATTTGGGCGAGCGGACGGACCAGGGAGCTGTCCTGCGCGCAAGCAGTTTATTGAATAGCGCTCGGACGGGGAGCGCTGTTTGAAGTTGAATAGCGCTCGGACAAGGAGCGCTGTTTGAAGTTGAATAGCGCTCGGACAAGGAGCGCTGTTTGAAGACTTTTCGAAGTTCAAAGAATAAAGTCAAACGGCCCCGACAGCGCTGCGCAACAAACAGGTATGTAGCGCGCTACTAGGTATATCTTATATGGCCATATAAAAAACAAATGTGTGCACACAGGGTCAATTGAGAAAAATATAAAAAGGGAAAATTCCAATGCATTGGTGGTATATGGTTGTGCAACCCAGTTTGTGTGTGTGTGTCTATTAAGGGTTGGTTAGAACGTCATGTGATGATTAACTGTGGGTTTTGTTTATTGTGATTTAACCAAAGGTACCGTTTCATATTGAATCTGTTGGTCTTATATTGCTGATATGAATTCTGATAAAGGTGTTCAGAATCCAACAGAGACCAGCGTTATGGTTGAACAGCCCGCCACGGCTGAAACGCATTGTAAAGAACCTTCATTGGTTGAAAAGTCACAGCCCACCCCCACAGTGGCTAAAACAAATTAACACCAAAAGCCCCATTGGATAAAATTGACACATTACATAAATTACATAAATCTAAATTTAACAAGGCTTCTAACTTGCAAAAAACGATTTGGGGGTTAATGCAAAGTGGATGCAAACAGGAGGTGCAATGCGCATTTATGCAATATCTCCACATATGCAAGGAAGCAGCAGCAAACCAGGAGGCTCTGTTGCCAATAGTACCTCCTGAGGAAAGGGGAAAACATGACATTTGGTTCAAAGCCAAAATGATCAATGTCAATGACTTTATTGATCACATGAATGCATGGACAAAAATTACAAAACCTGTGGAAAGTGTTAATGAGGATGAGGAGGACGTGCAAAATCGAATTAATCCAAATGACAGCATTTCTAATGTGGAAAGTGTTAATAAGGATGAGGAGGACGTGCAACATCTAATTAATCCAAATGACAGCATTTCTAATGTGGGAAGTAAAAAATCTGCTCACAAAGGTCACACAAGGTCTGGTACCAGCAGGTCCAGCAGGTCCAGCAGATCTTCTACCTCAGCAGCTCGCTTACAGGCCGAGGCAGATAGAGCTTCACTTGTGATTCGCGCTGCAGCGTTAAAGGATAAACACGCTCTGGAGGAGCAGGAACAAATGCTAAAAAAGGATAAACACGCTCTGGAAGAGCAGGAACAGATCCTGAAACACGCGGAACAGATCCTGAAACACGCTCAGGAAGCCAAGGAACAGATCCTGAAAAAGGATAAACACGCTCTGGAAGAGCAGGAACAGATCCTGAAAAAGAAAAAGGAAACGATGGAGCTTGATGCACAACTGGCAGCTACCAACGCAAGAATAGCAGTATTACAATCCCCCAGTCACCAAGCTCTTTCACTCACACAGTCCGATGGAATGGACTCCTACTACAGGAAAGGAACAAGGTTAAAGGAACCCTCAGTCACTCTCAATCCTCATGCAAAATAATATACATCACTACCACAGCAACCGTCTATGCAACCACCAGAACTGCAGCAACCATCTGCACAGCAATCATATGTGCAACAACCATCACTATGGAAACCACAAGCTATGCAACAGCAACAAGCACCCATTCAACAACCACCACCCTGGCAAATACCACAAGCTATGCAACAGCAACAAGCACCCATTCAACAACCACCACCCTGGCAAATACCACAAGCTATGCAACAGCAACAAGCACTCATTCAACAACCACCACCCTGGCAAATACAACAACCTATGCACTTGATGCAGCCAACACCCATTCAACCGCAACCGCCATCTTTACAAAGACAACATGTGTCTTGGGATGGAGAACAGGACAATACAACTCACATGGACCCTCCTGTGCAGCTAACGACCCCAACTGTAATTTCACCCCAAAGCGATGAAACCTCAGTTGTATGCAACCTATTAAAAAGACAAAATGAGATAACGGCAATGGTAGTGGAGCAGCAAACCACTCACTTACTGCCACCAAGAGAGATTCCATATTTTGATGGGGATCCTCTGCAGTACAGAACCTTTGTCAGAGCCTTTGTTCATTGTGTGGAGAAGAACACGAGAAACAGAGGTGATTGTTTGTACTTCTTGGAGAAGTACACCAGGGGTCAGCCTAAAAAGCTTGTGCGTAGCTGTCAACACATGGCTCCAGACAGAGGCTATGATATGGCAAAGTACCTACTTGAACAACACTTTGGAGATGAATATAAAATCACAGCAGCTTACATGGAGAAGATGCTCAACTGGCCGCTAGTGAAGGCTGAAGACATAAAATCTCTTCAAGCATATGCTCTTTTCCTTCGGGAGTGCTGTAATGCTATGGAGAATGTCCAGTACATGAGGGAACTCGATATGCCAGCGAACATGAAAGTATTGATTTCAAAGCTTCCATACAAGCTCAGAGAGAATTGGAGAGTCTCTGTATGTTCGATAATGGAAAAACACCATCGCAGACCACAATTCATGGATATTGTCACATTCATTGAGCGCCAGGTAAAGATTGTCTCAGACCCAGTCTTCGGAGACATTCAAAATACACCACCAAGTACAGGAAGTAGACCTATGAACAGAATGAAGTCACAAATCAAACCCAAATTCACAGGAGACAGTTTTGCAACCACAGTTACTATCGAAACCCCTGCAAAGCAAAGAAATGCATGTGCTCACAACACCAACACTTGTGTATGTTGCTCTAAAAACCACACTCTGGATCAATGTCCTCAGATGGAGGAGAAGACACACAGGGACAAGATTACTTTTATAAGGCAAAAAGGAATCTGTTTTGGCTGCCTTCGCATTGGACATCTTAGCAGGAATTGCGAGAAGCGCTTGACTTGCAAGGTGTGCAGCCAAAACCATCCCAGTGTTCTTCATATAAATCAGAAGGAGAGAGCAAGCAACACAAACTAGCCAAAGAAACCTTCGGTGAGTAACGCACAGATCTCTTTGCAGACATGTGGACAAACGGGGGCCGGAAGCAGCAATGGGGCTCTGTCAATCCTGCCTGTACAGGTGAAGTCCGGCGAGGGAGACAACATCATTACAACATATGCATTTTTAGATCCAGGCAGCACTGACACATTTTGTTCAGAAACCCTAATGAGAAGGCTGAACCTTACAGGAAGGAAAACACAAATCAGCTTACATACCATGGGCCCAAAGGCATCTGTGTCTAGCTACATGCTGACAGACTTGGAGATCGCCAGCCTCACTGGGAAACAGTTCTATGACCTGCCCAAGGTCTACACCCAGAAGAGGATGCCCGTAACCACAAGTAACATCATTAGCAAAGAGGAGTTGGCTAAGTGGCCATACTTGGATGGGGTTGTCCTTCCTCGGATTCAAGCTGATGTGGAGTTATTGATAGGTACCAATGCCTCCAAAATGCTTGAACCTTGGGAAGTTGTGAATAGTCGTGGCAATGGGCCATATGCCATTAAGACCCTATTGGGGTGGGTCATTAATGGTCCCCTTTCAGGCTACAGTGAGCAGCGGAGTGAGAGTGTCTACCCTGCTGCTATTGTTAATAGGATCTCTATAACTAATCTGGAGGACCATGATTTTAATGAAAGGTCATCAGAAGGCAAAGGGGAAATGTCGAGGGATGATATGAAGTTCATGGAAATCATGACTGATTCATGCAAACTTCAGGATGGACATTACACCTTGGAGCTTCCCTTTAAAAGGAAAGAAGTGTCTCTGCCAAACAATCAGTTTGTTGCTAGGCAACGCATCCTTGGACTGAAAAGGAGGTTTGGGAGAGATGAGGAGTTCCGCCGAGACAGGATTTCTGCCATCCAAAGAACATCTGATGTCACGCAGTGGAGGTACATTCATACCACTCAGAACCCTGCTGACAAAACTTCAAGGGGAGTTACGGTGGATGATTTGCTGACCAACAGAAGTTGGATTGAGGGCCCTGAGTTTCTTTGGAAACCAGAGGAAGAGTGGCCAGATGGTATCTTGGAGTACAACAATTTCTGCTGATGACCCTGAGGTCAAAAAGGATCTCAACATCAATGCAGTAATTGTCGATGCACCAAGTGCCACACACCAACTGATCACCTACTTTTCTAACTAGAAAAGGTTGAAGAGGTCAGTTGCTTGGATCCTGAAACTACGAAAGACTCTATTGGGGATGAGTGCCCCCCTGTCTTCGGAGGTCTCGTAGTGGTGACCGGAGTGCCGGATGTCCCGCGATGATGTCGGGGAGTTCGCGACCCTCTCTGCGCCACCCCCCTTCCCCCTGTCTCCGGCTGTCCCTGAGCAACGACCGGAGTGTTGAATGTCCCGTGACTAAGACGGGGAGGACGTGACCCTCTTGCGCCGCCCCTGTGCCTCAAATAGATCCGCTATCAACTCTATCTTTAATCTTTCAAAATGTTCAGTTGCTATCGCTATTAGCTCTATCTTTAATTTTTCAAAATGTACAGTTGCTATTGCATGCACTCATCTGTGTTTCACCACACACATGAGTGCATGCTTACCAACTGTCCGTCTGCAACACTACTATCACCGACATCTAAGAAGGGAGATCCCCCCTTGAACGGCCCTTCTAAGGTTTCTCTCCTCCACATTGCCTGTGGAGCTTTTTTTCCCTATTGTTAGGTTTTAGTGAGTTTTTCCTTACCTTCGCGTGGGGTATGTCTGGGAGTGCTTGCATTCTTTCATTTATTTGCATTCATCTAAAAAATGTTTGGACCCTATGGTGTTCTTGTTCTGTTCTTGACTTATTGTTATGTTGTCTTCTTGACTTGTTTAAAGAAGACCTGTACGGACCATGGGGACATTAACGTGTGTTGTCGGGCCCTATAAATAAATTTGATTTGATTTGAGTCATAAAAGAAACGGAGTCATGAGGATGCAGACAAAGTGGAACAGGAAACACTGGCTGAGAGAATACTTACCTTTGCTATAGGAGCGGCAGAGGTGGAGTAAGGAGAGACAAAGTCTTGTCCCTGGAGACATTGTATTGATCGCAGACGCTACAGCCCCATGTGGTTACTGGTTGCTTGGAAGAGTCCTGGAGACCTATCCCGACAGGAAAGGACTGGTGCGTTCTGCACGAGTGTAGACCAGTAACTAAACTTTGCTTGCTTCAAGAAGCTGCAATTTAATAGACCAGTAACTAAACTTTGCTTGCTTCAAGTAGCTGCAATTTAAAGCTTCTAATTCAGAGAATTGTTTTTTGAGTTCTTTTGTATAAATTTATTGGCTCCATTATGTAAATATTATTTTGAATTGTTCCTGGCCTCCTGCCATTCTCAATTAGGGGCCGGTGTTGGAGCCAAAATGCCCTTCTGTTTATTTAGTTTTACTTTAACTCACGGTGCAGAGGTTTGGCATCAGCAGTCACCATGGCAACCACCACAGGGGGTGGTTACCCATATATACTGATCAGTGGGTGACGAGCCCCAGGTGCGCAAGGGGAATAGCCATACAGTTTTTGACCGTGTCTTGTCGTGTTCGTGTTGATGTGCCGTATAGGTCGGCGTTCAGTGTAATTAGGAAAAGAGTTTTTTGTATTATATTATTTGGTTGATAATGGTCAATAAA
This sequence comes from Notolepis coatsorum, assembly GCF_963971535.1. Taxonomy (NCBI): domain Eukaryota; kingdom Metazoa; phylum Chordata; class Actinopteri; order Aulopiformes; family Paralepididae; genus Notolepis; species Notolepis coatsorum. The sequence continues at coordinate 184,319,309 of NC_140167.1, forward strand.
AGGATTGGCATATCGAAAATGATACGAGCACTCTGGACATTGAATTATTCAAGCACGCGTCTAACTCAAGCCAGCCCACTTGCCCCTTGCAGTAGGCTTATAGGTAAAGGAGTCTACAACACGGTATTGTGCAAAATACCACTCCCGACTCAGGCTGCAGTAGTTCCGTCAATCTAGATCCAATCTCGAAAATGATTGTGGATTGTTGTAGCTAGGGATGTTCGATATTGTTTTTTTTACCGATATCCGATATACCGATATTGTCCAACTCTTAATTTCCGATACCGATATCAACTGATACCTATATGCAGGGTTTCCCCCCCCAAAAACACAACATTATGCATACTTTTCACAATAAATAAAATAAGAATTTGTTCTTACTTACTTGCCTGGGTAAATAAAGGTTAAATAAATGTAAAAAAAATATATATATAATAATAATAATAAATAAAGAAATATTTCAAAACCGATACCGATAATTTCAGATATTACATTTTAATGCCAATATCGGCTGATAATATCGGTAGGCCGATAATATCGGACATCCCTAGTCAGGATGGTAAAGCATATATAATGACTTCCTTTCTGGGGTTGTCAAAATAAAAGTGCAACGTTTATAGCAGCGGAAAACGTTTATTTTGTACATTATCTAACGTTAACACGAACCTAAACTAACGTTACAACTAACCTAAAGTTACACAGTTTACCAAAATCACTCATAATCACTCATTTCTGAATGGATCTTTATGAAATTTGTACTACATAAGCCTTCAGGCTATGGCTCCGTCTGGATTTGTAACTACTACAGAAAAACTTGAGTAACAAGTTTTTCTACAACTCAAGTTCAGACCTATGTTACTCTATTAGGTTAGCACTAAAAGTGAATTTTTCTTTTGGAAACAGAAACTTCAGAATGTCATCTTTCAAAAGAGACCAGGCTCATGCATGTGCTATAAGGATAAAGTACTGTATGTTGTTTTGGTTTGCAAAAAAAGTATTCAGTCCTCAAGTTATAGTTAAAAAATTGCCACTTTTCTGCCCGCTTGATAAGCGGCTAGAGAACATGTGTAATGGTTGTGTGAATATCTCTATTACCCCGTGAAAGACTGTATGTACCTGTAGCTTTAAACCTGTTGTATACTTACTGTATGTAGCTCTCTGTCAGCAGTGACTTGTTATCCTGGAGGTGCAGCCAGGGGAGGCTAGAGGCAGTATACCCTGAGCAGTATACTCTCAGCAGTATACCATCAACAGTACCCTGAGCAGTATACCCTCAACAGTACCCTCAGCAGTATACCATCAACAGTACCCTGAGCAGTATACCCTCAGCAGTACCCTCAACAGTACCCTCAGCAGTATACCCTCAGCAGTATACCCTCACAGTATACCCTCAACAGTACCCTCACCAGTACCCTCAGCAGTATCCTCAACAGTATACCCTCAACAGTATACCCTCAACAGTACCCTCAACAGTACCCTCAACAGTACCCTCAGCAGTATACCCTCAACAGTACCCTCAGCAGTATACCCTCAACACTATATCCTCAACAGTACCTTCAACAGTACCCTCAACAGTAACCTCAGCAGTATACCCTCAACACTATACCCTCAACAGTATACCCTCAACAGTACCCTCAACAGTACCCTCAGCAGTATACCCTCAACAGTATACCCTCAACAGTACCCTCAACAGTATACCCTCAACAGTATACCCTCAACAGTATACCCTCAACAGTATACCCTCAACAGTATACCCTCAACAGTATACCCTCAACAGTATACCCTCAACAGTATACCCTCAACAGTACCCTCAACAGTATACCCTCAGCAGTACCCTCAACACTATACCCTCCTCAGTATACCCTCAACAGTATACCCTCAGCAGTACCCTCAACAATATACCCTCAACAGTATACCCTCAACAGTACCATCAACAGTACCCTCAACAGTATACCCTCAACAGTACACCCTCAACAGTACCCTCAACAGTATACCCTCAGCAGTATACCCTCAACAGTATGCCCTCAACAGTACCCTCAGCAGTATACCCTCAACAGTACACCCTCAACAGTACCCTCAACAGTATACCCTCAACAGTACCCTCAACAGTATACGCTCAACAGTACCCTCAGCAGTACCCTCAACAGTATACCCTCAACGGTATACCCTCAGCAGTACCCTCAGCAGTACCCTCAACAGTATACCCTCAACAGTATACCCTCAACAGTACCCTCAACAGTATGCCCTCAACAGTATGCCCTCAACAGTACCCTCAACACTATACCCTCAACAGTACCCTCAACAGTATACCCTCAACAGTATAGCCTCAACAGTATACCCTCAACAGTATACCCTCAACAGTATAGCCTCAACAGTATACCCTCAACAGTACCCTCAACAGTACCCTCAACAGTATACCCTCAACAGTATACCCTCAACAGTATACCCTCAACAGTATACCCTCAACAGTATACCCTCAACAGTACCCTCAACAGTATACCCTCAACAGTATACCCTCAACAGTACCCTCAACAGTATACCCTCAACAGTATACCCTCAACAGTATACCCTCAACAGTATACCCTCAACAGTATATCCTCAACAGTATACCCTCAACAGTATACCCTCAACAGTATACACTCAACAGTATACCCTCAGCAGTACCCTCAACAGTACCCTCAACACTATACCCTCAACAGTACCCTCAACAGTACCCTCAACAGTACGCTTAACAGTATACCCTCAACAGTACCCTCAACAGTATACCCTCAACAGTACCCTCAACAGTATACCCTCAACAGTACCCTCAACAGTACCCTCAACACTATACCCTCAACAGTACCCTCAACAGTATACCCTCAACAGTATACCCTCAACAGTATACACTCAACAGTATACCCTCAGCAGTATACCCTCAACACTATACCCTCAACACTATACCCTCAACAGTACGCTCAACACTATACCCTCAACAGTACCCTCAACAGTATACACTCAACAGTATATCCTCAACAGTATACCCTCAACAGTATACCCTCAACAGTATACACTCAACAGTATCCTCAACAGTATACCCTCAACAGTATACCCTCAACAGTACCCTCAACACTATACCCTCAACAGTACCCTCAACAGTATACCCTCAACAGTATACCCTCAACAGTACCCTCAGCAGTACCCTCAACAGTACCCTCAACACTATACCCTCAACAGTACCCTCAACAGTACCCTCAACAGTACCCTCAGCAGTATACCCTCAGCAGTATACCCTCAACAGTATACCCTCAACAGTATACCCTCAACAGTATCCTCAACAGTATACCCTCAACAGTATCCTCAACACTATACCCTCAACAGTACCCTCAACAGTACCCTCAACAGTACGCTTAACAGTATACCCTCAACAGTACCCTCAACAGTATACCCTCAACAGTACCCTCAACAGTATACCCTCAACAGTACCCTCAACAGTACCCTCAACAGTATACCCTCAACAGTACCCTCAACACTATACCCTCAACAGTACCCTCAACAGTATAGCCTCAACAGTATACCCTCAACAGTATACCCTCAACAGTATAGCCTCAACAGTATACCCTCAACAGTACCCTCAACAGTACCCTCAACAGTATACCCTCAACAGTATACCCTCAACAGTATACCCTCAACAGTATACCCTCAACAGTATACCCTCAACAGTATACCCTCAACAGTACCCTCAACAGTATACCCTCAACAGTATACCCTCAACAGTACCCTCAACAGTATACCCTCAACAGTATACCCTCAACAGTACCCTCAACAGTATACCCTCAACAATATATCCTCAACAGTATACCCTCAACAGTATACCCTCAACAGTATACACTCAACAGTATACCCTCAGCAGTACCCTCAACAGTACCCTCAACACTATACCCTCAACAGTACCCTCAACAGTATACCCTCAACAGTACGCTTAACAGTATACCCTCAACAGTACCCTCAACAGTATACCCTCAACAGTACCCTCAACAGTATACCCTCAACAGTACCCTCAACAGTACCCTCAATAGTATACCCTCAACAGTACCCTCAACACTATACCCTCAACAGTACCCTCAACAGTATACCCTCAACAGTATACCCTCAACAGTATACACTCAACAGTATACCCTCAGCAGTATACCCTCAACACTATACCCTCAACACTATACCCTCAACAGTACGCTCAACAGTATACACTCAACAGTATACACTCAACAGTATACCCTCAGCAGTATACCCTCAGCAGTATACCCTCAACACTATACCCTCAACACTATACCCTCAACAGTACGCTCAACACTATACCCTCAACAGTACCCTCAACAGTATACACTCAACAGTATATCCTCAACAGTATACCCTCAACAGTATACCCTCAACAGTATACACTCAACAGTATCCTCAACAGTATACCCTCAACAGTATACCCTCAACAGTACCCTCAACACTATACCCTCAACAGTACCCTCAACAGTATACCCTCAACAGTATACCCTCAACAGTACCCTCAGCAGTACCCTCAACAGTACCCTCAACACTATACCCTCAACAGTACCCTCAACAGTACCCTCAACAGTACCCTCAGCAGTATACCCTCATCAGTATACCCTCAACAGTATACCCTCAACAGTATACCCTCAACAGTATCCTCAACAGTACCCTCAACACTATACCCTCAACAGTACCCTCAACAGTATACCCTCAACAGTATACCCTCAACAGTATACACTCAACAGTATACCCTCAGCAGTATACCCTCAACACTATACCCTCAACACTATACCCTCAACACTATACCCTCAACAGTACGCTCAACACTATACCCTCAACAGTATACCCTCAACAGTATACACTCAACAGTATATCCTCAACAGTATACCCTCAACAGTATACCCTCAACAGTATACACTCAACAGTATCCTCAACAGTATACCCTCAACAGTATACCCTCAACAGTACCCTCAACACTATACCCTCAACAGTACCCTCAACAGTATACCCTCAACAGTATACCCTCAACAGTACCCTCAGCAGTACCCTCAACAGTACCCTCAACACTATACCCTCAACAGTACCCTCAACAGTACCCTCAACAGTACCCTCAGCAGTATACCCTCAACAGTATACCCTCAACAGTATACCCTCAACAGTATACCCTCAACAGTATCCTCAACAGTATACCCTCAACAGTATCCTCAACACTATACCCTCAACAGTACCCTCAACAGTATACCCTCAACAGTACCCTCAACAGTATACCCTCAACAGTACCCTCAACAGTATACCCTCAACAGTACCCTCAACAGTACCCTCAACAGTATACCCTCAACAGTACCCTCAACACTATACCCTCAACAGTACCCTCAACAGTATAGCCTCAACAGTATACCCTCAACAGTATACACTCAACAGTATCCTCAACAGTATACCCTCAACAGTACCCTCAACACTATACCCTCAACAGTATACCCTCAACAGTATACCCTCAACAGTACGCTCAACAGTATACACTCAACAGTATACACTCAACAGTATACACTCAACAGTATACCCTCAGCAGTATACCCTCAACACTATACCCTCAACACTATACCCTCAACAGTACGCTCAACACTATACCCTCAACAGTATACACTCAACAGTATATCCTCAACAGTATACCCTCAACAGTATACCCTCAACAGTATACACTCAACAGTATCCTCAACAGTATACCCTCAACAGTATACCCTCAACAGTACCCTCAACACTATACCCTCAACAGTACCCTCAACAGTATACCCTCAACAGTATACCCTCAACAGTACCCTCAGCAGTACCCTCAACAGTACCCTCAACACTATACCCTCAACAGTACCCTCAACAGTACCCTCAACAGTACCCTCAGCAGTATACCCTCAACAGTATACCCTCAACAGTATACCCTCAACAGTATACCCTCAACAGTATCCTCAACAGTATACCCTCAACAGTACCCTCAACAGTACGCTTAACAGTATACCCTCAACAGTACCCTCAACAGTACCCTCAACAGTACGCTTAACAGTATACTGTTGGGGAAAATGTGTATACGAGGGTGGAGGTAGGAAAGGGGTTAGTCTTGACTAGTTTAATATAGGTCAACTAGCAGGGCTCAAAGACACTAGGGCGACAGTCTGGCTGATCTTAAATCTTCAATCTTCAATCTTAAAACAGCCTCAAGATAGCAGATGGACATTTCAGTACATCATATCGTGTGTTCTAATCTTGTGTCTTTTCTCTCTTACACACATACACAGCACACACACAGACACAGCACACACACACAGACACACACAGTCGCACAGACATACACACCGACACACACACATTCCCTGTGTCACAATACACACATACAATACACACACGTCTGTACACAGACGCACACACACACAGACACACACACACATACACACACACACACACAAACACACATATCTCACTCTCTCTTCATGTTCTTAATGTTTTACATCGTATCGTGTGTGGATATCATATCTTGCTTATCTCTCCTCATGTTCTCTCTCTCTCCAATGTTAAATCTACGTATCATCTTAATGTACGTCATGTCAGATCTGACATGATGTGACACGTCATCATATCTGTCATGGGGGCAGGACTGAGAGGGGATTTAGGGACAGGCAAAGGGTTCCAGGACAGAGTGTTTTTGTTCAAGCTGTGGCGATCATCTTTGACCCATAGCTCTTGCTGTTAACGAACTTCTTTTCTTAAATAAATTACCTATTTGTTACAATTGGAAATATCGTCTCCTGCTGTGTCAAACAACCTTTCCACAACAATACCCTCAACAGTACCCTCAACAGTATACCCTCAACAGTACCCTCAACAGTATACCCTCAACAGTACCCTCAACAGTACCCTCAACAGTATACCCTCAACAGTACCCTCAACACTATACCCTCAACAGTACCCTCAACAGTATAGCCTCAACAGTATACCCTCAACAGTATACACTCAACAGTATCCTCAACAGTATACCCTCAACAGTACCCTCAACACTATACCCTCAACAGTATACCCTCAACAGTATACCCTCAACAGTATACCCTCAACAGTACCCTCAGCAGTACCCTCAACAGTACCCTCAACACTATACCCTCAACAGTACCCTCAACAGTACCCTCAACAGTACCCTCAACAGTATACCCTCAGCAGTATACCCTCAACAGTATACCCTCAACAGTATACCCTCAACAGTATCCTCAACAGTATACCCTCAACAGTATCCTCAACACTATACCCTCAACAGTACCCTCAACAGTACCCTCAACAGTACGCTTAACAGTATACACTCAACAGTACCCTCAACAGTATACCCTCAACAGTACCCTCAACAGTATACCCTCAACAGTACCCTCAACAGTACCCTCAACAGTATACCCTCAACAGTACCCTCAACACTATACCCTCAACAGTACCCTCAACAGTATAGCCTCAACAGTATACCCTCAACAGTATACCCTCAACAGTATAGCCTCAACAGTATACCCTCAACAGTACCCTCAACAGTACCCTCAACAGTATACCCTCAACAGTATACCCTCAACAGTATACCCTCAACAGTATACCCTCAACAGTATACCCTCAACAGTATACCCTCAACAGTACCCTCAACAGTATACCCTCAACAGTATACCCTCAACAGTACCCTCAACAGTATACCCTCAACAGTATACCCTCAACAGTACCCTCAACAGTATACCCTCAACAGTATATCCTCAACAGTATACCCTCAACAGTATACCCTCAACAGTATACACTCAACAGTATACCCTCAGCAGTACCCTCAACAGTACCCTCAACACTATACCCTCAACAGTACCCTCAACAGTATACCCTCAACAGTACGCTTAACAGTATACCCTCAACAGTACCCTCAACAGTATACCCTCAACAGTACCCTCAACAGTATACCCTCAACAGTACCCTCAACAGTACCCTCAACAGTATACCCTCAACAGTACCCTCAACACTATACCCTCAACAGTACCCTCAACAGTATACCCTCAACAGTATACCCTCAACAGTATACACTCAACAGTATACCCTCAGCAGTATACCCTCAACACTATACCCTCAACACTATACCCTCAACAGTACGCTCAACAGTATACACTCAACAGTATACACTCAACAGTATACCCTCAGCAGTATACCCTCAACACTATACCCTCAACACTATACCCTCAACAGTACGCTCAACAGTATACACTCAACAGTATATCCTCAACAGTATACCCTCAACAGTATACCCTCAACAGTATACACTCAACAGTATCCTCAACAGTATACCCTCAACAGTATACCCTCAACAGTACCCTCAACACTATACCCTCAACAGTACCCTCAACAGTATACCCTCAACAGTATACCCTCAACAGTACCCTCAGCAGTACCCTCAACAGTACCCTCAACACTATACCCTCAACAGTACCCTCAACAGTACCCTCAACAGTACCCTCAGCAGTATACCCTCATCAGTATACCCTCAACAGTATACCCTCAACAGTATACCCTCAACAGTATCCTCAACAGTACCCTCAACACTATACCCTCAACAGTACCCTCAACAGTATACCCTCAACAGTATACCCTCAACAGTATACACTCAACAGTATACCCTCAGCAGTATACCCTCAACACTATACCCTCAACACTATACCCTCAACAGTACGCTCAACACTATACCCTCAACAGTACCCTCAACAGTATACACTCAACAGTATATCCTCAACAGTATACCCTCAACAGTATACCCTCAACAGTATACACTCAACAGTATCCTCAACAGTATACCCTCAACAGTATACCCTCAACAGTACCCTCAACACTATACCCTCAACAGTACCCTCAACAGTATACCCTCAACAGTATACCCTCAACAGTACCCTCAGCAGTACCCTCAACAGTACCCTCAACACTATACCCTCAACAGTACCCTCAACAGTACCCTCAACAGTACCCTCAGCAGTATACCCTCAGCAGTATACCCTCAACAGTATACCCTCAACAGTATACCCTCAACAGTATCCTCAACAGTATACCCTCAACAGTATCCTCAACACTATACCCTCAACAGTACCCTCAACAGTACCCTCAACAGTACGCTTAACAGTATACACTCAACAGTACCCTCAGCAGTATACCCTCAACAGTATACCCTCAACAGTATACCCTCAACAGTATCCTCAACAGTATACCCTCAACAGTACCCTCAACAGTATACCCTCAACAGTACCCTCAACAGTATACCCTCAACAGTACCCTCAACAGTACCCTCAACAGTATACCCTCAACAGTACCCTCAACACTATACCCTCAACAGTACCCTCAACAGTATAGCCTCAACAGTATACCCTCAACAGTATACCCTCAACAGTATAGCCTCAACAGTATACCCTCAACAGTACCCTCAACAGTACCCTCAACAGTATACCCTCAACAGTATACCCTCAACAGTATACCCTCAACAGTATACCCTCAACAGTATACCCTCAACAGTATACCCTCAACAGTACCCTCAACAGTATACCCTCAACAGTATACCCTCAACAGTACCCTCAACAGTATACCCTCAACAGTATACCCTCAACAGTACCCTCAACAGTATACCCTCAACAGTATATCCTCAACAGTATACCCTCAACAGTATACCCTCAACAGTATACACTCAACAGTATACCCTCAACAGTATATCCTCAACAGTATACCCTCAACAGTATACCCTCAACAGTATACCCTCAACAGTATACCCTCAACAGTACCCTCAACAGTATACCCTCAACAGTATACCCTCAACAGTATACCCTCAACAGTACCCTCAACAGTATACCCTCAACAGTATACCCTCAACAGTACCCTCAACAGTATACCCTCAACAGTATACCCTCAACAGTACCCTCAACAGTATACCCTCAACAGTATATCCTCAACAGTATACCCTCAACAGTATACCCTCAACAGTATACACTCAACAGTACCCTCAACAGTACCCTCAACACTATACCCTCAACAGTACCCTCAACAGTATACCCTCAACAGTATACCCTCAACAGTACGCTTAACAGTATACCCTCAACAGTACCCTCAACAGTATACCCTCAACAGTACCCTCAACAGTATACCCTCAACAGTACCCTCAACAGTACCCTCAACAGTATACCCTCAACAGTACCCTCAACACTATACCCTCAACAGTACCCTCAACAGTATACCCTCAACAGTATACCCTCAACAGTATACACTCAACAGTATACCCTCAGCAGTATACCCTCAACACTATACCCTCAACACTATACCCTCAACAGTACGCTCAACAGTATACACTCAACAGTATACACTCAACAGTATACCCTCAGCAGTATACCCTCAACACTATACCCTCAACACTATACCCTCAACAGTACCCTCAACAGTATACACTCAACAGTATATCCTCAACAGTATACCCTCAACAGTATACCCTCAACAGTATACACTCAACAGTATCCTCAACAGTATACCCTCAACAGTATACCCTCAACAGTACCCTCAACACTATACCCTCAACAGTACCCTCAACAGTATACCCTCAACAGTATACCCTCAACAGTACCCTCAGCAGTACCCTCAACAGTACCCTCAACACTATACCCTCAACAGTACCCTCAACAGTACCCTCAACAGTACCCTCAGCAGTATACCCTCATCAGTATACCCTCAACAGTATCCTCAGCAGTATACCCTCAGCAGTATACCCTCAACAGTATACCCTCAACAGTATACCCTCAACAGTATCCTCAACACTATACCCTCAACAGTACGCTCAACAGTATACCCTCAACAGTATACCCTCAACAGTATCCTCAACAGTATACCCTCAACAGTATACCCTCAACAGTACCCTCAACACTATACCCTCAACAGTACCCTCAACAGTATACCCTCAACAGTATACCCTCAACAGTACCCTCAGCAGTACCCTCAACAGTATACCCTCAACAGTACCCTCAGCAGTACCCTCAACAGTACCCTCAACACTATACCCTCAACAGTACGCTTAACAGTATACCCTCAACAGTACCCTCAACAGTATACCCTCAACAGTACCCTCAACAGTATACCCTCAACAGTACCCTCAACAGTACCCTCAACAGTATACCCTCAACAGTACCCTCAACACTATACCCTCAACAGTACCCTCAACAGTATAGCCTCAACAGTATACCCTCAACAGTATACACTCAACAGTATCCTCAACAGTATACCCTCAACAGTATACCCTCAACAGTACCCTCAACACTATACCCTCAACAGTATACCCTCAACAGTATACCCTCAACAGTATACCCTCAACAGTACCCTCAGCAGTACCCTCAACAGTACCCTCAACACTATACCCTCAACAGTACCCTCAACAGTACCCTCAACAGTACCCTCAACAGTATACCCTCAGCAGTATACCCTCAACAGTATACCCTCAACAGTATACCCTCAACAGTATCCTCAACACTATACCCTCAACAGTACCCTCAACAGTACCCTCAACAGTACGCTTAACAGTATACCCTCAACAGTACCCTCAACAGTATACCCTCAACAGTACCCTCAACAGTATACCCTCAACAGTACCCTCAACAGTACCCTCAACAGTATACCCTCAACAGTACCCTCAACACTATACCCTCAACAGTACCCTCAACAGTATAGCCTCAACAGTATACCCTCAACAGTATACCCTCAACAGTATAGCCTCAACAGTATACCCTCAACAGTACCCTCAACAGTACCCTCAACAGTATACCCTCAACAGTATACCCTCAACAGTATACCCTCAACAGTATACCCTCAACAGTATACCCTCAACAGTATACCCTCAACAGTACCCTCAACAGTATACCCTCAACAGTATACCCTCAACAGTACCCTCAACAGTATACCCTCAACAGTATACCCTCAACAGTACCCTCAACAGTATACCCTCAACAGTATATCCTCAACAGTATACCCTCAACAGTATACCCTCAACAGTATACACTCAACAGTATACCCTCAGCAGTACCCTCAACAGTACCCTCAACACTATACCCTCAACAGTACCCTCAACAGTATACCCTCAACAGTACGCTTAACAGTATACCCTCAACAGTACCCTCAACAGTATACCCTCAACAGTACCCTCAACAGTATACCCTCAACAGTACCCTCAACAGTACCCTCAACAGTATACCCTCAACAGTACCCTCAACACTATACCCTCAACAGTACCCTCAACAGTATACCCTCAACAGTATACCCTCAACAGTATACACTCAACAGTATACCCTCAGCAGTATACCCTCAACACTATACCCTCAACACTATACCCTCAACAGTACGCTCAACAGTATACACTCAACAGTATACACTCAACAGTATACCCTCAGCAGTATACCCTCAACACTATACCCTCAACACTATACCCTCAACAGTACGCTCAACACTATACCCTCAACAGTACCCTCAACAGTATACACTCAACAGTATATCCTCAACAGTATACCCTCAACAGTATACCCTCAACAGTATACACTCAACAGTATCCTCAACAGTATACCCTCAACAGTATACCCTCAACAGTACCCTCAACACTATACCCTCAACAGTACCCTCAACAGTATACCCTCAACAGTATACCCTCAACAGTACCCTCAGCAGTACCCTCAACAGTACCCTCAACACTATACCCTCAACAGTACCCTCAACAGTACCTTCAACAGTACCCTCAGCAGTATACCCTCATCAGTATACCCTCAACAGTATACCCTCAACAGTATACCCTCAACAGTATCCTCAACAGTACCCTCAACACTATACCCTCAACAGTACCCTCAACAGTATACCCTCAACAGTATACCCTCAACAGTATACACTCAACAGTATACCCTCAGCAGTATACCCTCAACACTATACCCTCAACACTATACCCTCAACAGTACGCTCAACAGTATACACTCAACAGTATACACTCAACAGTATACACTCAACAGTATACCCTCAGCAGTATACCCTCAACACTATACCCTCAACACTATACCCTCAACAGTACGCTCAACACTATACCCTCAACAGTACCCTCAACAGTATACACTCAACAGTATATCCTCAACAGTATACCCTCAACAGTATACACTCAACAGTATCCTCAACAGTATACCCTCAACAGTATACCCTCAACAGTACCCTCAACACTATACCCTCAACAGTACCCTCAACAGTATACCCTCAACAGTATACCCTCAACAGTACCCTCAGCAGTACCCTCAACAGTACCCTCAACACTATACCCTCAACAGTACCCTCAACAGTACCCTCAACAGTACCCTCAGCAGTATACCCTCAGCAGTATACCCTCAACAGTATACCCTCAACAGTATACCCTCAACAGTATCCTCAACAGTATACCCTCAACAGTATCCTCAACACTATACCCTCAACAGTACCCTCAACAGTACCCTCAACAGTACGCTTAACAGTATACCCTCAACAGTACCCTCAACAGTATACCCTCAACAGTACCCTCAACAGTATACCCTCAACAGTACCCTCAACAGTACCCTCAACAGTATACCCTCAACAGTACCCTCAACACTATACCCTCAACAGTACCCTCAACAGTATAGCCTCAACAGTATACCCTCAACAGTATACCCTCAACAGTATAGCCTCAACAGTATACCCTCAACAGTACCCTCAACAGTACCCTCAACAGTATACCCTCAACAGTATACCCTCAACAGTATACCCTCAACAGTATACCCTCAACAGTATACCCTCAACAGTATACCCTCAACAGTACCCTCAACAGTATACCCTCAACAGTATACCCTCAACAGTACCCTCAACAGTATACCCTCAACAGTATACCCTCAACAGTACCCTCAACAGTATACCCTCAACAGTATATCCTCAACAGTATACCCTCAACAGTATACCCTCAACAGTATACACTCAACAGTATACCCTCAGCAGTACCCTCAACAGTACCCTCAACACTATACCCTCAACAGTACCCTCAACAGTATACCCTCAACAGTATACCCTCAACAGTACGCTTAACAGTATACCCTCAGCAGTACCCTCAACAGTACCCTCAACAGTACCCTCAACAGTATACCCTCAACAGTACCCTCAACAGTATACCCTCAACAGTACCCTCAACAGTACCCTCAACAGTATACCCTCAACAGTACCCTCAACACTATACCCTCAACAGTACCCTCAACAGTATACCCTCAACAGTATACCCTCAACAGTATACACTCAACAGTATACCCTCAGCAGTATACCCTCAACACTATACCCTCAACACTATACCCTCAACAGTACGCTCAACAGTATACACTCAACAGTATACCCTCAACAGTACCCTCAACAGTATACCCTCAACAGTATACACTCAACAGTATACACTCAACAGTATACCCTCAGCAGTATACCCTCAACACTATACCCTCAACACTATACCCTCAACAGTACCCTCAACAGTATACCCTCAACAGTACCCTCAACAGTATATCCTCAACAGTATACCCTCAACAGTATACCCTCAACAGTATACACTCAACAGTATCCTCAACAGTATACCCTCAACAGTATACCCTCAACAGTACCCTCAACACTATACCCTCAACAGTACCCTCAACAGTATACCCTCAACAGTATACCCTCAACAGTACCCTCAGCAGTACCCTCAACAGTACCCTCAACACTATACCCTCAACAGTACCCTCAACAGTACCCTCAACAGTACCCTCAGCAGTATACCCTCATCAGTATACCCTCAACAGTATCCTCAGCAGTATACCCTCAACAGTATACCCTCAACAGTATACCCTCAACAGTATACCCTCAACAGTATCCTCAACACTATACCCTCAACAGTACGCTCAACAGTATACCCTCAACAGTATACCCTCAACAGTATACCCTCAACAGTATCCTCAACAGTATACCCTCAACAGTATACCCTCAACAGTACCCTCAACACTATACCCTCAACAGTACCCTCAACAGTATACCCTCAACAGTATACCCTCAACAGTACCCTCAGCAGTACCCTCAACAGTATACCCTCAACAGTACCCTCAGCAGTACCCTCAACAGTACCCTCAACACTATACCCTCAACAGTACCCTCAACAGTACCCTCAACAGTACCCTCAGCAGTATACCCTCAACAGTATACCCTCAACACTATACCCTCAGCAGTATACCCTCAACAGTACCCTCAACAGTATACCCTCAACAGTACCCTCAACAGTATACCCTCAACAGTACCCTCAACAGTATGCCCTCAACAGTATGCCCTCAACAGTATGCCCTCAACAGTATACCATCAACAGTACCCTCAACAGTATATCCTCAACAGTACCCTCAACAGTATACCCTCAACAGTATACCCTCAACAGTATACCCTCAACAGTATACCCTGAACAGTACCCTCAACAGTATACCCTCAACAGTATACCCTCAACAGTATACCCTCAACAGTATACCCTCAACAGTACCCTCAACAGTATACCCTCAACAGTACCCTCAACAGTACCCTCAACAGTATACCCTCAACAGTATACCCTCAACAGTATACCCTCAACAGTACCCTCAACACTATACCCTCAACAGTACCCTCAACAGTATGCCCTCAACAGTATGCCCTCAACAGTACCCTCAACAGTATACCCTCAACAGTATACCCTCAACAGTATAGCCTCAACAGTATACCCTCAACAGTACCCTCAACAGTATACCCTCAATAGTATACCCTCAACAGTATACCCTCAACAGTACCCTCAACAGTATACCCTCAACAGTATACCCTCAACAGTATACCCTCAACAGTATACCCTCAACAGTACCCTCAACAGTATACCCTCAACAGTATACCCTCAACAGTACCCTCAACAGTACCCTCAACAGTATATCCTCAACAGTATACACTCAACAGTATACCCTCAACAGTATACCCTCAACAGTACCCTCAACAGTACCCTCAACAGTACCCTCAACAGTATACCCTCAACAGTATACACTCAACAGTATACCCTCAGCAGTATACCCTCAACATTATACCCTCAACAGTACCCTCAACACTATACCCTCAACAGTATACCCTCAACAGTATACCCTCAACAGTATCCTCAACAGTATACCCTCAACAGTATACCCTCAGCAGTACCCTCAACAGTACCCAACACCAGCAGACTGCCCACCACCCCCAACCCTGACGATCACAACCAGTCAGGTCAGTAGGCAGCTCTCCAAAATTAATGTAAACAAGGCCAGAGGACCGGACAACACCAACCCCAGGGTGCTCAAGGTATGTGCAGAGCAGCTGGCAGCACCGCTCCAGCATCTTTTCAACCTCTCCCTGAGGCTGGAGAGGGTGCCCCAGCTCTGGAAGACCTCCTGCATTGTCCCGGTGCCCAAGAAGGGACGTCCCAGCACCCCCAACGACTACAGGCCAGTCGCTCTGACGTCACACGTCATGAAGACGTTTGAGAGACTGGTCCTGCAACACCTCAAGCCCCTGGTGCGTGACTCCCTCGACCCCCTGCAGTTTGCATACCAGGCAAACATCGGGGTGGAGGATGCCATCATCTACATGCTCCACAGAGCGTACACGCACCTGGAGAAGCCGCGCAGCTCAGTGAGGATCATGTTCTTTGATTTCTCCAGCGCCTTCAACACCATCCAGCCGTCACTGCTAGCGGAGAAGCTCTCTGCGATGCAGCTGGAGCACGGCTTGGTGGCCTGGATCAAGGACTACCTCACTGAGAGGCCACAGTACGTCAGACTAAAGGACAGTCAGTCTGACGTACTGGTGAGCAACACCGGCGCCCCCCAGGGAACTGTGCTGTCACCCTTCCTCTTCACCCTCTACACCTCAGACTTCTGCCGCAACTCCAGCGGGTGCCACCTGCAGAAGTTCTCAGACGACTCCTCCATCGTAAGCTACATCACCGACGATGATGAGGAGGAGTACAGAGCCCTGGTGGAGAGCTTCGTGGGGTGGAGCGACAGCAACCACCTCCAACTCAACACCAGTAAGACCAAGGAGCTGGTGGTGGACTTCCGGAGGGGCAAGAAGAGGCCCCCCCCCGATTCCCATCTCCATCCGAGGGGTGGATGTGGAGATGGTGGACTCATACAAGTTCCTTGGGGTACACCTGAACAATAAACTGGACTGGTCGGACAACACAGAGGCCCTCTACAGGAAGGGACAGAGCAGGCTGTTCTTCCTGAGGAGACTCAGGTCCTTTAATGTGTGCAACAAACTGCTGCAGTCTTTTTACCAGTCTGTTGTGGCCAGCATCCTCTTCTATGCTGTGGCATGCTGGGGAGGCTACATCAACTCAAGGGACACCAACAAGCTCAACAAGCTGGTGAGGAAGGCTAGCTCCGTGGTGGGAGTCGAGCTACCTAGACTTGAGGTGATGGTAGAGAGGGGGATGATAAGGAAGCTGGATGCCATCATGGAGAACCCCTACCACCCCCTCTACGACGAGCTAGTCAAGATGCGAAGCTCGTTCAGCCACAGACTCATCCCCCCCCCGACACTCAACTAACCGCCTCGGACAGTCCTTCATACCAGCGGCCATCAGGCTCCACAACAGTGGGCAGCGACTAGCAGCCTCCAGGCCCCACAACAGGGGGCAGCGACAGCGACTGCTACCAGACATTGACCTGGGACTTATAGGAACCCAAGGGGGACAAAGTAGACTACCCTGGTACTTTGATTAATGTATACTCAGTAGATAGTAAATTATTATAACACTACCTCTTGCATACTGCACCTCATGTGACACTGTGAATAATGTGAATATTCCTCAGCTAGTCAGATAGTAAATTATATTGACCATATTGATCAAATTGTTTACACTGCCTGTGTTGTCTTTTACTACCTGTATACTGTGTTGTTTTACTACCTGTACCCCTCCCCCCCTCCCCCCCATGCTGCTATGATGCCTGAATTTCCCCAAGGGGATCAATAAAGGAATATCTTATCTTATCTTATCTTATACCCTCAACAGTATACCCTCAACAGTATACCCTCAACAGTATACCCTCAACAGTACCCTCAACAGTACCCTCAACAGTATCCTCAACAGTATACCCTCAGCAGTACCCTCAACAGTATACGCTCAACAGTATACCCTCAACAGTACCCTGAGCAGTATACCCTCAACAGTACCCTCAACAGTATACCCTCAGCAGTACCCTCAACAGTATACCCTCAACAGTACCCTCAACAGTACCCTGAGCAGTATACCCTCAACAGTACCCTCAACAGTATACCCTCAACAGTATACCCTCAACAGTATCCTCAACAGTATACCCTCAACAGTATACCCTCAACAGTATACCCTCAACAGTATATCCTCAACAGTATACCCTCAACAGTACCCTCAACAGTATACCCTGAACAGTATACCCTCAACAGTACCCTCAACAGTATACCCTCAACAGTATACCCTCAACAGTACCCTCAACAGTACCCTCAACAGTACCATCAACAGTACCCTCAACAGTATACCCTCAACAGTACCCTCAACAGTATACCCTCAACAGTATACCCTCAACAGTACCCTCAACAGTATACCCTCAACAGTACCCTCAACAGTATACCCTCAACAGTATACCCTCAACAGTACCCTAAACAGTATACCCTCAACAGTATACCCTCAACAGTACCCTCAACAGTATACCCTCAACAGTATACCCTCAACAGTACCCTCAACAGTATACCCTCAACACTATACCCTCAACAGTATACCCTCAACAGTACCCTCAACAGTATACCCTCAACAGTACCCTCAACAGTATACCCTCAACAGTACCCTCAACACTATACCCTCAACAGTATACCCTCAACAGTATACCCTCAACAGTATACCCTCAACAGTATACCCTCAACAGTATACCCTCAACAGTATACCCTCAACAGTATACCATCAACACTATACCCTCAACAGTATACCCTCAACAGTATACCCTCAACAGTACCCTCAACAGTATACCTTCAACAGTACCCTCAACAGTACCCTCAACAGTATACCCTCAACAGTACCCTCAACACTATACCCTCAACAGTATACCCTCAACAGTACCCTCAACAGTATACCCTCAACAGTATACCCTCAACACTATACCCTCAACAGTATACCCTCAACAGTATACCATCAACACTATACCCTCAACAGTATACCCTCAACAGTATACCCTCAACAGTACCCTCAACAGTATACCTTCAACAGTACCCTCAACAGTACCCTCAACAGTATACCCTCAACAGTACCCTCAACACTATACCCTCAACAGTATACCCTCAACAGTACCCTCAACAGTATACCCTCAACAGTATACCCTCAACACTATACCCTCAACAGTATACCCTCAACAGTACCCTCAACAGTATACCCTCAACAGTATACCCTCAACAGTACCCTCAACAGTATACCCTCAACAGTATACCCTCAACAGTACCCTCAACACTATACCCTCAACAGTATACCCTCAACAGTATACCCTCAACAGTATACCCTCAACAGTACACCCTCAACAGTACCCTCAACAGTACCCTCAACAGTATACCCTCAACAGTATCCTCAACAGTATACCCTCAACAGTATACCCTCAACAGTACCCTCAACAGTACCCTCAACAGTACCCTCAACAGTATACCCTCAACAGTATCCTCAACAGTATACCCTCAACATTATACCCTCAACAGTATACCCTCAACAGTACCCTCAACAGTACCCTCAACAGTATACCCTCAACAGTATCCTCAACAGTATACCCTCAACAGTATACCCTCAACAGTACCCTTAACAGTATACCATCAACAGTATCCTCAACAGTATACCCTCAACAGTATACCCTCAACAGTATACCCTCAACAGTATACCCTCAACAGTACCCTCAACAGTATACCCTCAACAGTACCCTCAACAGTATACCCTCAACAGTATACCCTCAACAGTATACCCTCAACAGTACTGTTGAATGCCGATGGGTTGTCTCTTATCTATCTCAGATCACCTACTCGAGATAGAACCCTGTGGCCGCCCGATATCCCCCAGCAAGGTCCCGATATCCCCCAGCAAGGTGCTAAACTCGCTAAGTTCTCGGGTCAATTACTATTTCTATCACGCTTACTTCATAGTCACTAGTTAGTTATATCCAGTTGATATGAAATATAAGCATAGAAGAGTTGTTAACCTCTTCTTTGTTTGTAATAAACCGAATGTATGTCTGGGAGAACTCTTTTGCCTTATTATAATAGTAATATTATTATCATTATCATTATCATCATTATTATCATCATTTTACGAAAGGCCTGTAATGCTACTCATTTGAAAGCCTGATGATATTACTTCACCGTCACCGCCACTATCCTCATTTGTGAGGAAAGGCCTGTAATGCTACTCATTTGAAAGCCTGATGATACGTTTTAAACGTTTTAAAAGTTTTAAAAGTTCTTTTACTACTGCCAATAGTGTAATATTAGCGTACTAACACTTAATCATTATTTGCAAGCCCCAGTACCCCTTATCAATTCGACAGGCCCATCAATCCATGGTACCGATCGTCAGGTCCTGCAGTGACTAGACTCTCAGTTTCCCACAAACCCGATTATATATATATAATATCCTTTATATAACGTTAACTGAAAAGCAGTAACCAGCAATTGATTCAATCTGCATGGCTTCCAGAATATAGCTATACCGATTTACCTCAGATAAGAGCAGGGCGCGGCCAGCGTCGTGAGACATGGCGATAGAAAGCAGTCCACGAATTCAATAGGTATTATAACAAAGTTATTTTAATTAGAAAAAGCAAGTTACATAGAGACTGCATTGGAAATGTCCAATTCAGTAAAAGTGAGTATAAAACAAAAACATCTCTCTCTTAGCATAGCAAAAACTCTCTTTGTCATTTAGAGATTTAGAGCAGATTTAGAGAGTCTTGTCATAGGGACGCCACTCTGAAAAATAGACAGATTCCGTTCCAATACATCGCTCAACGGTATCTGCCGCTATAAGAATGGTGTCTGAAGTAAAAATAAAAAACTCCTTGACGAGACTGAAGCTGTGACTTATATACACAGGTCCGTAGCGTCATATAGTAGGCACAGTAAAACACTCCTCCTTCCAACTTGTATCTTTGCCATTGGCTCCTGTCTACTCCACCAGCCAATCAACACACAATTCAGCAAGGATGAACTCTCCTCCCCTTCTAGTTGTTACAGTAACTGGGAAAGTAATAGATTCCTTGTGGCTGTGGAAAAGCCCCTATTACGTCATGTTTGCAATGATCCAAATTCTACAGAAAGCAGATATAGCATATATATACATGTACTATTCAATACTCATATACTTAAACACTGATTGACATGCCCAAACATCATATATGTATTTTGTAGTTTACAGTGTATAATAGTTCTCTGCCTCATAACTGTAAACAGTCTCTGGAGCGCAACAGTAAGAAGCATTTTGTATAAAAGTATTCTGTACTTCTGTATGACAACTATTAAAGAAACTTGAAACTTGAACTTGAAACTTGTAAGGCAGTGATTCTCTCCTCTGCTCCTCTGCTCCTGTCAAGGTCAGCGCTCTGTGACCACATTCCTGGCCTCACAGCACAGAGAGGCCCATTCCATTCTCCAGGATTACACAAGATATTGTAGTTTGCACAAGTTACTGTTTTAGAGTCTATAGTTTATAGTTCTTACAGTTTTACACAAGTGGGAGGAAGAATACACAGACATTCTTCATAATCACTGACGCTTAAGTCATCTCTTACCATATGCTTAGATTTAAAACAGATATATACAATAAACATATGCTTAATCCTTTACATCCTACAAGTGACAGAGAGAACAGTATGTCATAATAAAAAGTGTCACTGGCTGCTTGTGGCACTTCAACACTGCCTCTGTCATCCTGGTCGTCTCTTTCCTCTGTCTTAATAGCGTCTGTACGGGGGGACGAGATGGCGATTGCGGGGTCACGTGGCTGTGACTCTCCACACCCCCTCTGTCATCTTGGTTCCCTGGTACCCTGGTTGCCGGCGGGAAGACTTGCATCTGTTGTTCCCTGGCTGGACGGCCCGACAGGATAGGGGCCACGTCGTTGCTTGGTATCCGGCGGGAAGACTTGCATCTGTTGTTCCCGGCCAATGCCCCCAGTTGTTGTCGTCTGAAGAACACAATGTCATAGTTCTTATGGTCACCCCCTCTGACCTCTTGGATCTCTCCCGTAGTTTGAGGTAGATCGAATTGTCACCAGCAGTCCTCTATTGAAGTGTGGTTGGCCTGGTCGTGTGACCCTGTCCGTAGGCCACGCAGGACATCACAGATATAGTCCACAGAGGACTCATTTCTTTTCTCTCTTTCAGGTCCATTCAGGGCTCTCGTCGCCCTGTAACTTGGGTCCAGGCCGATGTCTCTCTGTCTCCATGTCACAGGATATGCGGGCATAATATCCCCTGTTTCATCGCCTGCCCATTCTCCTTCACCTTCGTCAGAGACGTCCTCCAATCCTGAGCTCCAGGAGAGCTTTCAGAGAAGGCCCCTTGCTGATAGGTCTCAGTTTGGCCGGTTTAGCTCTCTTGTTCCGAGGTCTAGGAGGTTCGTCCCTTGGGTACCGAACTCTCTCCCTAGATCTTGACCTAGATGAGGACCTTGAGGATGCTCTGGAGCTTGACCTATCCCGGTCTTCCTCCATTTCTGAGTTCTGATCTGGATCAGTATACTCCTGTTTGCTACTTGCTGCGTCATCCACCGACTCCGGGGGACAGCCCCCTCGTCTAAGAATGCTCCTGTTAGCAATGGCTAGTTAGCCTGCTATTAGCTCCTGTTAGCAATGGCTAGTTAGCCTGCTATTAGCTCCTGTTAGCAATGGCTCGTTAGCCGACAATGCCAGCCTGTATGGCTGTGCTGATGTCTCTCTAAACTGCCAGACATTTGCTGGTTCCACTACCGTCACAGTAGCAGGACTTTGCTCCTGCAAGCTTCTGGCTCGTTAGCCGACAATTAGCTCTGGCTAGTCGGTAGGGCATGTCCTCAGTACCATCGCCAGCAAGGATGTCCTTCCTTTGCAGTAGTTCTTTCATACAAACTAGCAGACTGTCCTGATTCTCCTGTGAGAACAGTGTCTCCTTGTGTACTGGTCTCTCCTTGTTGAGAAGGTCTCTTCTCTTTATGGTAGTGTGGTGGCCATGCTTCCATTTGAGCTCTGCGCACCGTGTTCTGCTGGTCACGAGTAGAACTTTCTACTCGAGTGTGAGAGACTGATCCTTCCGTAGGGTGCTAATCACAAAGTAGAGTTTTCTACTGGAGTGTGAGAGACTGATCCTTCCGTAGGGTGATATTCCCGAGTAGAGATTTCTACTAGAGTGTGAGAGACTGATCCTTCCGTAGGGTGCTAATCACAAAGTAGAATTTTCTACTGGAGTGTGACAGACTGATCCTTCCGTAGGGTGATTTTCCCGAGTAGGGCTCTCTACTAGAGTGTGAGAGACTGATCCTTCCGTAGGGTGCTAATCACAAAGTAGAATTTTCTACTTAAGTTTTGACTCTAAGTAAGCATTATGTTACTTCAAGTTTAAGTGACTTTAAGGCTCCCTAGGCCTTTGACTTTAAGGCTCCCTAGGCCTCCTAGTCGCAAGTCGTTTTCTACTTAAGTTTTGACTAAGTAAGCATTATGTTACTTCAAGTTCAAGTGACTTTAAGGCTCCCTAGGCCTGCTAGTCGCAAGTAGTTTTCAGTTTTGACTCCAAGTAAGCATTATGTTACTTCAAGTTCAAGTGACTGTAAGGCTCCCTAGGCCTGCTAAACTCTAAGTAAGCATTATGTTACTTCAAGTTTAAGTGACTTTAAGGCTCCCTAGGCCTATTTGACTCCAGAGGCACCTGACAGCAGTCATTTCGGTTCATATTCTTTCGGCTGTTGATACCTATTCAATTAGTATAAAGCCCAACTCACGGATGTTCTAAGCCCCAGAACCTCCGATCCGTTTTGACAGACCTATAAACCAGTGACTTGGCCGCCTAAGCACCACAGCGTCCTGTATGCTGAAGCTTCCAAGTCCCCACAAATCTGATAGGCCCGTCGGATACAGAGACCCTGATGCTCGCTCTGTCCCCCGCGTCAAGGTGCGTCAAGGTGCTAAGCTTGATGAGAGTTTGCAGAGTCTCAATTTTTATCCATAGGCGCTGGTGAGTGTACATCTCATGCAGCTGATATGGTTGGTACGGGTGTAACCTACCAAATAGTTACTGTCAGGAAATCCCCTTTGCCTTGAATGAAATAGATTACACATTCTTTCGTCCTCTTTACTCTGGTTTAGAGAAAAGACAGACATCTTTACATAGTATACTTAAAATGTATACAAAATGAATGTAGTATTCTATGTCATGTTTCTTCCTAAATGACAATAACACTATATATTATTCCTCTCGACAGATGAGCTGAAGGTCAAGTGCAGTTTGCACTTGCTCGAGTGTCATGTGTCAGGGCCCCAGAAGGTAAGGATACTATTGATGTTTTTCCTTCCGGGCTTTGAATTCCTCCCTTGTTGCCCTCATCTCTGCTTGCTGCTCTGGGGTTAGTGCCCCCCAATCGTCTGCAGAGAGGTATTTGATGTCGGAAGACTCCGTGTTCCTTGTTCTAGCCTTAGCTGGTGGCTGTTGCTGGGCTTTGGGAGGCCGGAGTTGAGCCTTCTCATCTCGCGGGTTCTCCCCTTTCCTTTCCCCTTTGTTGTGTTTGTTGTTAGTGAAGTATCATTTGATGAGGGTAGGCGCTGGTTTCAAGAAGAATTCAGACTGGAGATGGTTTTCAGAGGCAATGGCTCAGTTGGTGAAGAAAGTGATTTAATGCAGCATACAAGCATGGTTTCCACAGCACAGTAACAAGACGTCCATCCATGACCCAGCCTCGGCTAGACTGAGTCCCTTACAATGGTCAAACAGGGTTTTTATCTAAATTGTTGACCCCTCTTCTCATCAAAAATGAGCTGCTCCAAATCACACGTATTACAAAGGTTTCTTTGATAAACAGGTTTTTAACAACAATGCTCTTGTGATCAGGGGTGGGTCAGGGCCCCACCCTGGGTTTCTGTCTGTGTATGTGTGTGTGTGTGTGTGTGCGTGTGTGTGTGTGTGTGTGTGTGTGTGTGTGTGTGTGTGTGTGTGTGTGTGTGTGTGTGTGTGTGTGTGTGTGTGTGTGTGTGTGTGTGTGTGTGTGTGTGTGTGTGTGTGTGTGTGTGTGTAGTTCGTTCATCAGGTATACAACAAAACTGGTTTCTGTGTGGGGGTCAGGCCATGTGAGCGGATCGGAGCGTGAGCGGCGCGGGGCGCGGAGGGGGCGGTTTTGACGTGAGCGAGGAGTGGGTTTTAAAATGAGTCGGCGCGACGTCCGGAGCGAGAGTTCTCCTCCGCTCCAATCCACTCCAGGCCGCTCACAGTGGTTTAACACTGTTGATGTAATATATACATGCAGCACAATGCCAAAGCAACAGATGGCGATGTACAAACATGAAGGCCATTTTCAACCAATGAGAAGGGTTCAGGCTTCGTCACTGTAGAGACGCCCACCATAGATATCTATGACGCCCACACTCACTCCTGTTAGAAAAGGTATCGACGCCATTGTTGTTGACGTTAGCTTACATGCTAACGTTAATGGCAGCGACCATAGCATTGTGGCTCGGCTAGCCTATCATCGCTTAATAGAACTAGTGAATGGATAAACAACGTTATTTAACATTGCAGAATGGCTACAATTACAATGCGGCTCAATACAAACAATTGTTAAGGGGCCCAGGGGGTGTAGACTGTTGTAGTTTGAGCTCATTTACACCATGCTCCAAAAAAGAAAAAGAAAAACTGCCGAGCGATCTGGCGCGGGGAGTGGGGAGCGCTCGATTCAAGGTGAGTGGGGAGCGAGCGGAGAGCGACTTGGGGGCGGGGTCAACATGAGCGATTAGCGGAGCGGACCAAGCTTTAAAGAGCGAAGAGCGGATTTCTCGGCCGTGCCGATCCGCTCACGTGGCCTGGTGGGGGTGAGATAGTGTGTAGGTGTGTGATCAAGCCAACGGTCAAGCCAACTGTTGTCTGTTTTCAGCTTAGCCATTCTGAATAATGCTATGATAATGTTGAATAACCCATTAATCATAAATACACGATAATATCAATTCTATTGACCATATGAACATAAATTGTCACTTCATTCCTCTCTTGTGGATCAATAGGATTCACACAAGCAGAATTATTTATGTTTTAATCTCATATCTAATTTGTATTTTTCCATATTGGTTACCGTTATTTTTAAGTTCTGTATCGTAACGGCTCTCGCTCGGCGTCACTTCCGCACTGTACCTCGCTTGTGCACGTGCACTGAATAAAATTCCACAATGTACCTTTATATCCCAGTATTCGTCTGACCACATCCCCATCAGTTTACCTTCATAAGCAGGTGTGTGGCCACCTACTCGCCTCCTTCTTCGCTTTCACCACAAGGAAGTGCTTTTGGTAGATCCCCACTTGACGAGGTTGCTAAGTTGAAGACAGTTGAGACGTGTTTACATTGTGCTTATTTTTTTCTTCTCTCATAAATATTCAAAAAGAAAAATCTAAGTCATAATGTCTACCTCGGAGAGTAGACCCACTCTTCACCAGTGGTTCTCCATTCCCGCCTCCGTCGTGTGTTCTGGTGCGGGGCTGTTGCCACTTTCGTGGTTGCCAGCCAAGCCCGGGAGACAGCCGATGGGTAGTTTGCCTCTCCGAGGAGCCGGTGCATCGGTGCCGTCGCTCCGGCGGTGGCCTGATCCCGACTCTGGTTCCTCTGGTTCCAGGGAATCGTCCGTTCTTGAGCGGCCGGTTCCTTTGGTTCCGGAGGATTTGCGATACAAACTTTTCGCGTCTGCCCGTTCACGTCACAAGATGGTGTCCTGCAGACGCGAACGGCCTGGGTTTGGGGAATTGCTGGAGACCAGCGAGGATGCGTCGGTCTCTGCATGCCCTATGGAAACTGAGGATTACATGGTAGAGGCGGACGGATTCTTGTTTGAAGGCCCAGTGGAGGCGAGTATCCCACCCGTCCAGGTAGCACTGGAGGGGGGTGAAATGTCTCCTTGGGGCGCCTTGTTCGAGGATGTCGGGGAACCACCTCGGCCTCATCAGCAGGATGCCCTGCTATCAGCCACATCAGACTGTGGCTCCTCAGCCGGTCGAAGCCTGCTGCATGTGAGGGATGCGGGTTCGGTGGAGGGAAGTCAGCAGGGGGAACTGCAGGCTTTGTTCCCTGAGCTCATGGCAATAGCGGCCGCTGCAAACGGCGTGCCGCTGCCGCAGCCATTGCCTGCTCCTGCCCCCGATGATCTCATAGGTCATCTCTGGCAGCGTCGCCCGGTGAAAGGGGTGGACGTTGTCTACCCATTTTTCCCCTCAATGGGGGCCTATGTTCGTCTGGGCCAGGTGGTGTCTCACATCATGGGCCTTACTCCCGCCTACGTACCAGTTACGCGGGTGGCGGGGTTGGTCGAAGGTATGAGAGAGGGTGTGCCACGGCTTGATAGGCCGATGGCCGCTCTCCTCTGTCCGGATATGGTGTGGGAACCGTTATGCAAGCCGGTTCTCCAGGGAAAATCGGCTAGGCGATTGGCATATTGGGGTGACCAGTCATTTGTCGCTGGTACACAGTCGCTGGCTGCTGCTTCTAACATCGCACAGCTGGCTAGATTTGTATCAGGGATAATGACGGGCGGCACGGAACTGACCGAGGTACAACACGATCAGATCACCCAGGCGGCAGGAGCTGTCCTGCATCTTACCCAGGTGCAGGCCATAGCCGCTGGGAAAGTGCGCGCCCTGGCTACCCTGAACCAGCGCCACCTTTGGCTGGAGCAGGCCCGTGTGCCAGAGAAGAAGAGAGCCCCTCTTCTGACGGCCAACCTCTCCGATGCTGGACTATTCGGGAAGGCCCTGCAGCTGATGACCTCAACGTGCAGAGAGATGGCAGTGGAGAGATCCGTTCTCCAACCCCATTTTCCGCCTCCCGTCCTTGCCGGTGGAGTCAGAAGGCTTCCACGACGTCAAGCTACCTCCGCCGTGCCTACCACTGCCTCCGCTGCCACTGCTGGCCCATCCAAGAAGGCCAGGAGGAGAGACGGTGCTTTTGCTGCCGCCGGCCCATCTACGACCGGAGGAGATGGTAGGGATCGACGAGACCAGCAGCCGATTGTCTACCGTCCCTCCGGGGCTTCTCGGGGTGGCAAAACCCGAGCGGCTCGAGGCAGCAGACGCCGCTGAATTAGTGACTTTTTCCCCCTGTGGTCCCCTCTATACCCCTCCCCGGCCCTCTCATATTTTGTGCCTAAATAAAAAGTCCCCTTTAAGGGGGACTGTATTTTTTGGCCAAACAAACTGTGTGTTTCTTCACCAATACATATGATGAGGCTGCGAAATGTGAATCTGCATTGTTTACATTGAGGGATGAGTTACGTTCGTGTTATGAGATTAAGCAAGGTCTGCAAGCATACACTCAGTCATAGAAAGGTTCTATCTTAGCCTGACGCTCCACATGCAGGTAGAAGCTGGTTGTATGATCTGTTGCTTACACAAAGTAATGTTGATCCACAACACTGTTGTGTTAGTTGCAGTAATTCTCGTATACACACGTTCCACAGCCTAGCCGTTATACTCTCTGTCAGTGTTTTTTCTATGTACAACATAGAATGCGGGTGTAGGATTTACACACACACACGACTTGGTTTTGTTATAAATCCTGTTCACAGTCTGTGGGTAGCGTGCATTGTATTAGCTTACGCTATGCATTAGCGTTCTACCAAAGGTTTCAAATGCTACAGTTGTTATTGTGTGTAGGGGTAAAGGGTTTTTTGTGAGGGGGTGCCGAATAAACCCCTCCTTCCCACTTGATTGGTCGAGGGGATTTTTTCTCATCTCCTGTTGAGCCAGTCAGGGCCAAGCCGTTCAACGACTTGGCGGGGGAGGGGGGGTTGTCCTGACGCGGCTCCTATTACAAACAGGAGTTGTGTGCTGGGTTTCCCCCCGTCATAGCATATACGTTGCTATGATGACGGCTTCCGTGAGTTAGATCTTTACCTAAGGTCTGTGGTGTCAAAGTGTCGGGTTAGAGCGTAGGGCTTACGGGTCTGCTACGCTCGATTTTATGTGTAAACTTGAGTCAGTTGGTCACGTGACTCACAGTTGACATGTCTTTTTCATACTACGACTCATGTGGGAAGGCTTTCTGGGGATTTTCAATCTAAAACCCTCTAAATAAGGGGTGACTGGATGTAAAAATATAAACAGTTTTTATGTTGGCCGCAGCTCTCAATCCGTGAGAGCTGGGCTTCCTCCCTGGTCCCTTGGTACCCGATGTGGCGATGTGGTACCCCATTGTTGGGCCCTGACTGGCGCTTTGGAATGTCAGTGGCGAGTATATACATTTTCTTTTATGAAATATGAAATTTCATAATTTTTTTTTTTAATTTTTTTTTTACCTCTCTTGTTTCTTGAGAGGTGAATCTTACCCCCCAATCAATCGGGATAGAGGCTTCCTTGATTTTTCATCAAGGCTCGCTGTATCTTTTGGGTCTAGTTGTCATTCTTTGTGGCCTATGGCCTCTCGATGTCTTTGCACTCTGACAGGTGTGTCGTCAGAATCTAATGTAGTGAAGCCCTCGTTTTCCGTCTGAGTCCTCCTCTCTTTCTCTCGACCGCTGTCGGTCAGGTGTCTCCTCTCTGCCATGCCCTCGATCTCCACCGCTGTTCTCCGCCGATGGTCTTTCTGGCTGAGGGCTGCTCTAAATGACAGCCTCTTTGCTGTCATCCGTTGTCTGGTGCAGTGTGCCACCCTGGGACCACCTCCTGCAGTGTGCCACCCTGGAACCACGTGGGCGATCGTGCCAATTGTTGCAGGATCACCAGGTCGTCTCGGCCCCCCAGAGTTTCTGATGCGATGTGGTAAATAGCTCCACCTCTCTTGTCACTGGCTCCACCTCTCTTGACACGCTTTTGTCATCCCCTGTTGGCGTGTTGGGTCGTTGAACCTCTGTGCATGGTTGCCTGGGAGGATCGCCTTCTCTCTGCTCTGTGTAGTTTCCTTGTGGACACATAATTTGTAGAAACTCCTTGGCCATGTTAGTTGTTCCCTAATCTATCTACTCTCACTCTATGTTCATAAAAACAATACTTAACTAACTATAGTACAGCTAATTTCCCGGATGATTCTGACCGGCCCGCCAAAGATTACATGATAATAAAAAAAAATAATAATAATAATAATATTATTATTATAATTTTTTTTTTTTACTTTTTTCTTTTCATGTCAACGTTCACACGCACAATTGAGCCAAAAGTCACTCAATTAATGACAGATTTCATTGATAAATTGAGGGAAAACTTTGCAAGTCGATTTGATGAATTTGACATGTCCAGAGAATTGATGCATTTTGTGAGCAACCCATTTGCCAATGTAGCTGCTATTTCCACAAAAGGACAAGAGTTCCTTGCATCACTTCACATTAATGAAGGTCTCCTGCAACTTGAAATAATTGAGCAAGCATCATCTGCTCTGAAGCAGGCACTTGAGAATGAATCCACCACAACATTTTGGATAAAGTGTATTCATGTTAGGGCTGGGCGATATGGCCAAAAACGTTATCGCGATAAAATTATAAAATTATTTTCATATAACTCGATATCGATAATTATCGTCGATATAATGTCTGTCAAGTTTAATTAACTTCTTATGCCCGGCGGCGATGGACGGGCTATTAATAGCATAGATATATATAATAGACTTGTTTTGCTGCTGCGAATGTTGATGTCGTCATCAGTCCGCGCACGTTAGCAGTTAGCCGACAAGCGGAGTATCTCATGACAGACAATGTACTAAATATTACCCTAAAATACTCTCTTCCGCCCCAATATATTGAAACGACGTCCACTGTATACCCCACACTACTATAAACGTGGCCTCAGAATTCACGACACACACATACTCGGCACGTAAATATATAAAATAGTGCCGCGCAAGCTAGTTATCCTAGCCAGCCTGTTGTGTCTAAGCGGTGTATTCCATGACAATGTAATAAATATTACCCTAAAATACTCTCTTCCGCCCCAATATATTGAAACAACGTCCACTGTATACCCCACACTACTATAAACATGGCCTCAGAATTCACGCCACACACATACTCGGCATGTAAATATATAAAATAGTGCCGTGCAAGCTAGTTATCCTAGCCAGCCTTGTTTACTACTAGAGTCCTACCTCTCTACCCAGAGGTGCACCGCGGGTCTCCTTCACTGTCGGCCATCTCCTTCACTGATTGGTTGTTAGTGCGTGTGCTGATATCCAAGCTTGGAAAATCGATATATCGAAACTTTGCGACCACGTTTCATGTTTATTTCGAGGAAATAATTTATCGCGATAGTTATCGTTATCGTTTTATCGCCCAGCCCTGATTCATGTCAACACATTCCCCAAAATAAAAACGCTGGCAATATCTGTGCTAACAATGTTTGGCTCAACATACACCTGTGAATCCAGTTTCTCTCACATGAATGCCATTAAAACAAGCAACCGTGCCTCCTTGACAAATGAGCATTTGCATCACTGTTTGCGGGTAGCCCTCACTTCCTATGAACCCTCTTTCTCTGCCATTGCCCAGTCAAAGAAGTGCAATCTCTCTCATTAGATGTGTGTATGTAGGCTAGGCCTGTCTGCCCCCCACTAGGGCGGGCCATACTTTTTTTTTTTTGGAAAATTAATCGAGTGGGGTGTCTAAAATACGTGTTTTTTTGTGGGGAATTCAAATATGGGATTATTTTTACAATCGGATAACTCCTACCTACATTGTTTTGGATTTCAAAATGGCCGATTTGACCATTTTTCACCCCTTGGCCATACATGGATGCCAACATGAATCTTAAGGAAATCCTAACATGCAAGGTGTCTAAATGATGTGTTTCTTAATGGG
Source organism: Notolepis coatsorum (assembly GCF_963971535.1). Taxonomy (NCBI): domain Eukaryota; kingdom Metazoa; phylum Chordata; class Actinopteri; order Aulopiformes; family Paralepididae; genus Notolepis; species Notolepis coatsorum. The sequence goes on from NC_140167.1 coordinate 184,351,404, forward strand.
GAATTCAAATATGAGTTCATTTTTGGGATAGGATAACTCTAACCTACATCATTTTGGATTTCAAAATGGCCGATTTTACCATTTTTCACCCCTTGGCCATACATGGATGATAACATGAATCTGAAGGAATTCCTAACATGCAATATGTCTAAATGATGTGTTTCTTAATGGGGAATTCAAATATGAGGTCATTTTTGGGATAGGATAAATATAACCTGCATAATCTTGGATTTCAAAATGGCTGATTTTACCATTTGAACCCATTGGTATTGTATTACAAAATTGCAAAGATAAAAAATATATGGGAAATCATTTATAATGACAAAGCCATCAAATTTATTAACAAGTGAACTGTATATAACTGGATACAACTCCAAAGATCAATAATAATAATACTAACAATAATAAATTGTATTTGTAATGCACACAAACACCTAAGTGCTAAATCTCGATTTCCTGACTTCTTGAACTTTGCCAGGTTCCAATATCTTGATTGGACTCATTCTTGGATGGCAAGATCTCCTACTGTACTGCTTTAGCCACCAACCTACAAACACAAACTTAAAGTCAACGTCAGCCATAAATAGGTGAGCTCTTTCCAGAACTACTCAGCAGAAACCTCTGTAACCATTTTAACAAACGTCTCAATGTAGCCTATTGAGAAAATCCATGGGGCTCCATCAATCATCTATCTTCTTAAATTTGATCAGGTTGCACAAGTCCTGCTTGGATTCATTCTTGGACATCAGCCTCCTGCTGGTCTCCTGAGCCCTGATCCCTCCATCCCTTTTTTCTTATGAAAAGTACTTAGCAGAGGCCTCAGTCACCATTTTAACAACCCTCTCGATGCTTTGTGTGTGGCAAGGCCAGTCGAGAACCTCCATGGGGGTGTTGATGAAGTTCTTCACCTCGGAGGTGCTTAGGGAGCAGGTGAGAGGTGGCTCTGACACATCTTCTGACCAGCTGATTAAGCCACCAATGCTGGAAGCGTCACTATTGATGTGAGGTGTTCTTCTGATCCTGACACAGGAGTCTCCCAGCTGAGTGTCTGGATCCCCCTCTCCCCTGATGGCCAGGATTCTCTCCACCCCCTCAATTCTCTCTTTTTGATCCTCAGAGCACAGCAGTGTTTGGAGGATGGCTTCACTGTGGGCATACCAAGCAGATCTTCTCACAGTTGGCATCACAACATCCAGCACCTCCTTCCTCTGAGACTTGAGGTAGTCCAGCTGAAACAGGATGTGCCTAGGCCCTTCGATCCAGGAGTGCTTGACCTTTATGTTGAACCAACATGGATAATACACTCCAATGATGAATTCCACAATGCATTGTAGATTATTCAGGTTCTTTCTTTTAAGTTGATGCTTTGACACCCAGAGCCTGAGGAGTCTGTTTGCTGTGGTGAGCCAGCGGCTGTGGTTTACCGGTCCAATCTCCAGCAGAGCCAGCCTTGCAGAAAGCACTCCATCCCTGATTGCACAGACCAGCTTATAGCCATAGTGTTGATCAGTTGAGAGATCTTGAATGATCTTCTCAGGCAGCTTGATCAGCGGAGGGCCAAGAAAGATCCTGGTGAAGTTAGGATTGATCTCCAAGTCTGTAACAGAATCAATGAGCTGTCCTATTGGCCCAGACAATTTGTTGTCTGACAGAGTAGCCCCATCAACTTCAACAATGAGACGGCGCAGTGGAAGTTCACCAGTGTGCAGGTTGCACACCAACCAGACCAGCTTTCTCCCCAGGTGCAGCTCCAGCTTCCGCATTATACCTGCCTTCACTCCAGTGTTGACATTGGTCGAGTCTCCTCCAATGGCCCACAAGGTCTTATCAGAACCTCTCTCTTTCAGCCAGGCAAACAGGACCTTAGCAATCTTCTCTGCATGGGACTCCTCTTTAGTTGCTTTCTCTGGTGTAAAGTGGAACAGATAGTTGCTGCCAGGCTCACTAGCAACACTATAGTGTTCTTCCTTGATCTTTGCAGGAAAAGATTGGTCACTGCCCTCAGCTTCCATCATCACATTGGTCATGTCAATCCGCCCATCAAAGAGGATACAGGAGATCCCCCCCTCCTCCCTGCACTTCTCCTCAAACTCTTCCCCCAGCTCTTGCATCAACTTTTCTTGTGCTCTCTTAACCTTGTTCTTATCAATCACTTTACTTGTGTCATCTTCTAAGATGAGTCCTGCATCAATCAGAGCTGCAGTTGCTATAGCTGCAGTTGGCCTTAGACCTATGCCATACCTTACACTAGCAAGGGCGATGTTTGGAATCTCATCATAATTTTTCCGTAGCTTTGCTGAAGCTGCAGGGTCAGTTTCAGGAATGAGCTCAACTTCAGGGACTGTAAGGAAGCTCTCAAAATCCTTCCTGGCAACCTTGTCTGCTGCTGCAAAGCTTTCTTCTTTGCCCCTTCTCCTTTTCTCTGCCTTCTTTTCCATCCCCTGCCTTTCCAATGTTTTCACCTGTCTCTTGTGCTCAGGCAGATCAGCTCCAGCCATTTGGTGTGGTCCTTTACTTCCAACCTTTTCCCTCTGTCCCTTGATGTAGGCAATATCTTTCACAGGAATCTTTTTGTCTTTGCTGCAGCAACAGTTAATGTTCAGATTCATGTTGGCATCCATGTATGGCCAAGGGGTGAAAAATGGTAAAATCGGCCATTTTGAAATCCAAAATTATGCAGGTTAGAGTTATCCTATCCCAAAAATGACCTCATATTTGAATTCCCCATTAAGAAACACATCATTTAGACACCTTGCATGTTAGGATTTCCTTCAGATTCATGTTGGCATCCATGTATGGCCAAGGGGTGAAAAATGGTAAAATCGGCCATTTTGAAATCCAAAATTATGTAGGTTAGAGTTATTCTATCCCAAAAATGAACTCATATTTGAATTCCCCATTAAGAAACACATCATTTAGACACCTTGCATGTTATGATTTCCTTCAGATTCATGTTGGCATCCATGTATGGCCAAGGGGTGAAAAATTGTCAAATCGGCCATTTTGAAATCCAAAACAATGTAGGTAGGAGTTATCCGATTAGAAAAATAATCCCATATTTGAATTCCCCACAAAAAAACACGTATTTTAGACACCCCACTCGATTGATTTTCCAAAAAAAAAAAAGTATGGCCCGCCCTAGCCCCCCACCCCCCTGATGTTTGAGAGTTAAGAGTGGACAATAAGTGCTAATAAGATGCTGTGATTTGCTGTTGTTGCACAGACATTAAGCACTTTTTCATAAGCTCAGCTGCACTATAAATGTGTTTTTTTGTTCAAGTGTTGATGTTAGAATGTTCAGATGCACATCATGCACTTGTTTGTTTTTTATTTTATATTTATATTGAAATGTTGAAGAGGAGATGTTGCAGTTGTTGCACAGTCATAAGTGAAGCACTTTTTGCAGGAGATGTTGTAGATGTGGCACATAAATGAAGCACTTTTTTTGAAAAGTATACTACTTTTGCAATGTAGTTAAATAAAAGTTGTGAAAATGTGGTTGTGTGTTGTGTCAAGTGTACATATATTCATAGCACGGGGAGGCGCTACAGAAATAAATACAGTAAGAATATACTGAGCATACTGAGCATGGGGTAAACAATTTGGTCAATATAATTATAATTTAAATCTAACTAAATGAAATATGAAATATATATTCCAGTATTCAGTGTAACTAGGTGCAGTATGCTTTAGGTAGTGTATTGTCCTCCTTGGGTTCCAATAAGACCTAGATCAATGTCTGGCAGCCGTCGCTGCCCCCTGTTGTGGAGCCTGGAGGCCGCTAGTCGCGTCCTCCTGCCACTATTGAGCTGCCGCTCTGTGCTCAGTGATGCAGTGAGGCACAGTGATGCATTATATAGTCTGATGGCTGTTGGAATGAAGGACTTCCTGTGCCGTTCAGTGCTGCATTTGGGTAGTGTGAGCCTAGCACTGAACATGCTCCTCCTGTCAGCCAAGTCTGTGTATAGTGGGTGGGTGGGGTTTTCCCTGATGGCCTGGAGCTTAGCGAGGCTCCTCCTCTCCGCCACCCTCGCTAGAGAGTCCAGCTCCACCCCAACCACGCTGCTGGCCTTCCTGACCAGCTTATCCAGCCTGGTTGTGTCCACTCCTCTCAGTCCGCTGCCCCAGCAGGTCACAGCGTACAAGAAGGCGCCCGCCACCACCGACTCATAGAACATGCTCAACATCCTTGTACGGACATTGAAGGATCTCAGCCTTCTGAGGAAGTAGAGTCGGCTCTGGCCCTTCTTGTATAGTGCTTCTGCATGTTTTCTGCAGTAAGCATGATCCTTGCATAGGTGCTCCATGCATGACTGATCCTGCTGCAACAGTGAGAGACATGCTCCCGTCTCGCACCTGTGGGATTTGTTTCTCCACTATGTTATCCCCTGGATCTTGACCGGGGGTCCTTACTTCTATTTCCATCATTTGGGCCATTGAGGGCCTTTCGGGGATCTCCAGTCTTTTGAGATGTCTCAACATGCGAGCTAGCGTCTCCTGTGCTAGCATCTCCTGAGCTAGCATCTGCTGCGCCAGCTTCTCATGAGCTAGCATCTGCTGCACCAGCTTCTTCTGAGCTACCTGTGCCTGCTTCTGCTGAGCTAGCGTCTCATGGGCTAGCATCCGCTGTGCCAGCTTCTCCTGAGCTAGCTTCTCCTGAGCTAGCGTCTGTTGCACTAGCATCTGCTGTGCTAGCGTCTTCCGTGCTAGCATCTCTTGTGCTAGCTTCTCTTGTGCTAGCTTCTCTTGAGCTACCGTCTGTTGCACTAGCATCTGTTGTGCTACCTTCTCCTGAGCTAGCATCTCTTGTGCTAGCTTCTCTTGAGCTAGCGTCTGATGCGCTAGCATCTGTTGTGCTAGCTTCTCTTGAGCTAGCTTCTTCTGCGCCAGCTTCTCCTGAGCTAGCATCTGTTGCACTAGCATCTGCTGTGCTAGCATCCTCTGTGCTAGCTTCTCTTGAGCTAGCTTCTTCTGCGCCAGCTTCTCTTGAGCTAGCATCTCTTGTGCTAGCTTCTCCTGAGCTAGCGTCTCATGTGCCAGCTTCTCATGAGTTAGCGTCTGCTGTGCCAGCTTCTCATGAGCTAGCGTCTCTTGTGCTAGCTTCTTCTGTGCTAGCATCTTCTGTGCCCACTTTTTTTGAGCTAGCTTCTGTTGAGCTAGCGTCTCATGGGCTAGCATCTTCTGTGCTAGCATCTCCTGTGCTAGCATCTCTTGTGCTAGCTTCTCTTGTGCTAGCTTCTCTTGAGCTAGCGTCGGTTGCGCCAGCTTCTCCTGAGCTAGCGTCTCTTGAGCCATCAATTAGCTCTGGCTTGTTAGCCTGTTGTGAGCTAGTTAGCTCTTGGCTAGTTAGCCATCAATTAGCTCTGGCTTGTTAGCCTGTTGTGAGCTAGTTAGCTCTTGGCTAGTTAGCCATCAATTAGCTCTGGCTTGTTAGCCTGTTGTGAGCTAGTTAGCTCTTGGCTAGTTAGCCATCAATTAGCTCTAGCTTGTTAGCCTGTTGTGAGCTAGTTAGCTCCTGGCTAGTTAGCCATCAATTAGCTCTGGCTTGTTAGCCTGTTGTGAGCTAGTTAGCTCTTGGCTAGTTAGCCATCAATTAGCTCTGGCTTGTTAGCCTGTTGTGAGCTAGTTAGCTCTTGGCTAGTTAGCCATCAATTAGCTCTGGCTTGTTAGCCTGTTGTGAGCTAGTTAGCTCTTGGCTAGTTAGCCATCAATTAGCTCTGGCTTGTTAGCCTGTTGTGAGCTCCCAATTGGCTATGTAGCCTCCTGTAGTCTCGGGCTAGGTAGCCTCCTGTAGACTCGGGCTATGTAGCCTCCTGTAGTCTTGGGCTATGTAGCCTCCTGTAGACTCCGGCTAGGTAGCCTCCTGTAGTCTCCAACTAGGTAGCCTCCTGTAGACTCGGGCTAGGTAGCCTCCTGTAGTCTCCAGCTATGTAGCTTCCAGTTAGCACTGGCTCGTTAGCCGGCAATGCCAGCCTGTATGGCTGCGCTGATGTCTCTCTAAACTGCCAGACATTTAGAGGGGGTTTTCTTTACTTTCTTTTTCTTTAATCCAATTTTGCGGCCTCAACCGCTCCACCAGCAATGCCCACAAAAACGCTGATGCCTTTTAATTTGCCACTGCTTTCCACTGAGGGCCACACAGATCAATATCCTTTGTCTGGTGTATTCTAAAGCGGAAGGTTTTAGCTCCCTAGGTGCTGATAAGAGCACATTCAAGTAAGGTTTAAACTCACTTTTGTAATCTGTTCATTTCAGGGTTCTCCGTTATCAATATTCTAGTTTATTTTATTTGGCTGTTATCATACCGATCTCAGCCCGAACTCAGGGACGCCATGTTGAATGCCGATGGGTTGTCTCTTATCTATCTCAGATCACCTACTCAAGATAGAACCCTGTGGCCGCCCGATATCCCCCAGTGAGGTGCTAAACTCGCTAGGTTCTCGGGTCAATTACTATTTCTATCACGCTTACTTCATAGTCACTAGTTAGTTATATCCAGTTGATATGAAATATAAGCATAGAAGAGTTGTTAACCTCTTCTTTGTTTGTAATAAACCGAATGTATGTCTGGGAGAACTCTTTTGCCTTATTATAATAGTAATATTATTATCATTATCATTATTATCATCATTTTACGAAAGGCCTGTAATGCTACTCATTTGAAAGCCTGATGATATTACTTCACCGTCACCGCCACTATCCTCATTTGTGAGGAAAGGCCTGTAATGCTACTCATTTGAAAGCCTGATGATAAGTTTTAAAAGTTTTAAAAGTTCTTTTACTACTGCCAATAGTGTAATATTAGCGTACTAACACTTAATCATTATTTGCAAGCCCCAGTACCCCTTATCAATTCGACAGGCCCATCAATCCGTGGTACGGATCGTCAGGTCCTGCAGTGACTAGAGTTCAAGTTCAAGTTCAAGTTCAAGTTCTTTAATAGTTGTCATACAGAAGTACAGAATACTTTCATACAAAATGCTTCTTACTGTTACGCTCCAGAGACTGTGCTAGACAAGATAGTATCAAATAACATAATAACATAATATAGCATGAATTTAGAAGAAGAATGAGGTCACAGTTGTTCGGTATAGACATATGTACAATGTTCTGAGTTACCATATAATATACAATACACAATACTATGCAGTGTACTAATGTACAGTACTATCTAGTGCAAAGCAGAAATGGGATGAGGTACAATTTTAGGTACAATTTACAGTAAGGTGTACGAGTTGTAGTGCAATCCTTCATCCATAAATATAAAGTGTGGGGAGTGGGTGCTACAGTGTGTTTGTTTAAAGTGGGTGTGTGCTATAAAGTGTGTGTAGTGGGTGCTACAGTGTGTTTGTTTAAAGTGAGTGTGTGCGTGTGGATGTGTGTGCTATGTGTGTTTGGTGGTTGTTGTTGTGTAGTGTTCATTCATTGTTCGTTTAGCAGCCTGATGGCCTGGGGATAGAAGCTACTTCTGAGTCTTTCTGTGCTCGCCTTGAGACTCCTGTGTCGCTTGCCTGACGGCAGCAGTTCAAAGAGGCAGTTGTTCGGGTGGCTCGAGTCCTTAATAATTCTCTTAGCCTTCCCCTTGCAACGCTTGTTGTAAATGTTCTGGAGAGTGGGGAGCCCCCCTCCAATTGTGCGTTCGGCTGAACGTGTCACTCTTTGTAGTCTGCTTTGGTCTTTTGCAGTGCTATTCCCAAACCAGGAGGTGATGTTGCCGGTCAAGATGCTCTCTATTGTACATGAGTAGAAGTTCTTAAGGATCTTCTGGCTGACTTGGAACTTCCTTAGGCGCCTGAGGAAGTAGAGGCGTTGTCGTGCCTTCTTCACCACACTGTTAATGTGTATGGTCCATTTCAAGTCCTCGGATATGTGGGCTCCGAGGTACTTGAAGCTGTTGACTCTCTCAACCGGTGCCCCGTCGATGCTGAGGGGGCTGTAGTCCTTGACCCCCGACCTCCTGAAGTCCACAATCATCTCCTTTGTTTTGCTGACGTTCAGGGAGAGGCTGTTTTCCTGGCACCATCCCGCCAGGACCTTGACCTCTTCCAGGTAGGCCCTCTCGTCGTTGGCAGAGATCAGGCCCACCACCACTGTGTCGTCAGCAAATTTGACGATTGTATTGCTACTCCGCTGAGCCACACAGTCGTGTGTGTACAGGGAGTAGAGGAGGGGACTCAGAACACAGCCCTGGGGGGCCCCTATGTTGAGGGTGATGGATGAGGAGGTGCAGTTGCCTGCTCTCACCACCTGGGGTCTGCCAGTCAGGAAGTCCAAGACCCACTGGCAGAGGTCATAGCCCAAGCCCAGGTCCCTGAGCTTGGCTATGAGTATGGAGGGGACTATGGTATTGAATGCCGAGCTGTAGTCGATGAATAGCATTCTCACATAGTTCCCCTGCCTCTTGTCCAGGTGTGATGCTGCTGTGTGCAGCACATGGGATATGGCGTCCTCCGTGGACCTGTTGGGGCGGTATGCAAATTGCAGGGGGTCCATGTAGACTCTCAGTTTCCCACAAACCCGATGGAGCCCGTCGAACACAGAGATACCGGAGCCCGCAAACAACAAACAGTGCCATATATATATATTAGAGCTGGGCCGTTAACGGCGTTAACGTGCTGCGTTAACGCTATACTAGTATCGTGCGATAATATAATTAACGCATTCATCTAAAAAAAATAAAAAATTAATACATTTTTTTTTTTTACCTTTATTTACCCAGGGTAGGTTCGCTGAGCACAGATGCTCTTTTTCAGGAACGCCCTGCTTCACATTCACACAGTTCCATTCACACCTGGGAGCTGCCCAGTACAACCACAGTTGACACCATTGGCCACTGAGCAACTCCACTGGAGCAGTTGATTCAAGCCATGTCACATAGTTCAAGTTTGAAATGATTCTTTCTGTTTTGCTCCTGAGAGTGTGCTAGATACTGTACTGTACTGGTAATATTATTTATTTGTGTTAACTTCTGAATAAAACAACTTATTAAACACAAGTACATCTTATTGAACATTATTTTGATATTTCATTACCAATTATCATAGCAAAACAGCTTTTTCAAACAGTCTGTAATGCATTTTGGAAATGGGAGATGGGCTCATGGTGTAATGGGCCACCTGGCCTGAGAAACATAAGGAAGAAAGAAAAAGTAAGGACGTACTTCTGGTCATTATTTGGGTAGAACACACATATTTTGAATGCCTTCGGCATTTTTTTTTTGTTTTGAGCCATTTTAATCTAGATTAATCTAGATTAAATCCAGGATTGCAGATAGATTAATCTAGATTAAAAAAAATGTATCTATGCCCACCTCTAATATATATATATATATATATATATATATATATATATATATATATATATATATATATATATATATATATATATATATATATATATATATAATATCCTTTATATAACGTTAGCTGAAAAGCAGTAACCAGCAATTGATTCAATCTGCATGGCTTCCAGAATATAGCTATACCGATTTACCTCAGATAAGAGCAGGGCGCGGCCAGCGTCGTGAGACATTGCGATAGAAAGCAGTCCACGAATTCAATAGGTATTATAACAAAGTTATTTTAATTAGAAAAAGCAAGTTACATAGAGACTGCATTGGAAATGTCCAATTCAGTAAAAGTGAGTATAAAACAAAAACATCTCTCTGTTAGCATAGCAAAAACTCTCTTTGTCATTTAGAGATTTAGAGCATCTAAAAAAAACAGAGTCTTGTCATAGGGACGCCACTCTGAAAAATAGACAGATTCCGTTCCAATACATCGCTCAACGGTATCTGCCGCTATAAGAATGGTGTCTGAAGTAAAAATAAAAAACTCCTCGATGAGACTGAAGCTGTGACTTATATACACAGGTCCGTAGCGTCATATAGTAGGCACAGTAAAACACTCCTCCTTCCAACTTGTATCTTTGCCATTGGCTCCTGTCTACTCCACCAGCCAATCAACACACAATTCAGCAAGGATGAACTCTCCTCCCCTTCTAGTTGTTACAGTAACTGGGAAAGTAATAGATTCCTTGTGGCTGTGGAAAAGCCCCTATTACGCCATGTTTGCAATGATCCAAATTCTACAGAAAGCAGATATAGCATATATATACATGTACTATTCAATACTCATATACTTAAACACTGATTGACATGCCCAAACATCATATATGTATTTTGTAGTTTACAGTGTATAATAGTTCTCTGCCTCATAACTGTAAGGCAGTGATTCTCTCCTCTGCTCCTCTGCTCCTGTCAAGGTCAGCGCTCTCTGACCACATTCCTGGCTTCACAGCACAGAGAGGCCCATTCCATTATCCAGGATTACACAAGATATTGTAGTTTGCACAAATGACTGTTTTAGAGTAGCACCCACTCCCCACACTTTATATTTATGGATGAAGGATTGCACTACAACTCGTACACCTTACTGTAAATTGTACCTAAAATTGTACCTCATCCCATTTCTGCTTTGCACTAGATAGTACTGTACATTAGTACACTGCATAGTATTGTGTATTGTATATTATATGGTAACTCAGAACATTGTACATATGTCTATACCGAACACTGTGACCTCATTTTCTTCTTCTAAATTCATGCTATATTATGTTATTATGTTATTTGATACTATCTTGTCTAGCACAGTCTCTGGAGCGTAACAGTAAGAAGCATTTTGTATGAAAGTATTCTGTACTTCTGTATGACAACTATTAAAGAACTTGAACTTGAACTTGAACTATAGTTTATAGTTCTTACAGTTTTACACAAGTGGGAGGAAGAATACACAGACATTCTTCATAATCACAGATGCTTAAGTCATCTCTTACCATATGCTTAGATTTAAAACAGATATATACAATAAACATATGCTTAATCCTTTACATCCTACAAGTGACAGAGAGAACAGGATGTCATAATAAAAAGTGTCACTGGCTGCTTGTGGCACTTCAACACTGCCTCTGTCATCCTGGTCGTCTCTTTCCTCTGTCTTAATAGCGCCTGTACGGGGGGACGAGATGGCGATTGCGGGGTCACGTGGCTGTGACTCTCCACAAGTACCCTCAACAGTATACCCTCAACAGTATACCCTCAACAGTACCCTCAACAGTATACCCTCAACAGTATACCCTCAACAGTACCCTCAACACTATACCCTCAACAGTATACCCTCAACAGTATATCCTCAACAGTATACCCTCAACAGTACCCTCAACAGTATACCCTCAACAGTACCCTCAACAGTATACCCTCAACAGTGCCCTCAACAGTACCCTCAACAGTATACCCTCAACAGTACCCTCAACAGTATACCCTCAACAGTACCCTCAACAGTATACCCTCAACAGTACCCTCAACAGTATACCCTCAACAGTACCCTCAACAGTACCCTCAACAGTACCCTCAACAGTATACCCTCAACAGTACCCTCAACAGTATACCCTCAACAGTACCCTCAACAGTATACCCTCAACAGCACCCTCAACAGTACCCTCAACAGTATACCCTCAACAGTACCCTCAACAGTACCCTCAACAGTAGCCTACCCTCAACAGTATACCCTCAACAGTATACCCTCAACAGTATACCCTCAACAGTATACCCTCAACAGTATACCCTCAACTGTATACCCTCAACAGTACCCTCAACAGTATACCCTCAACAGTACCCTCAACAGTATACCCTCAACAGTACCCTCAACAGTATACCCTCAACAGTACCCTCAACAGTACCCTCAACAGTACCCTCAACAGTATACCCTCAACAGTACCCTCAACAGTATACCCTCAACAGTACCCTCAACAGTATACCCTCAACAGCACCCTCAACAGTACCCTCAACAGTATACCCTCAACAGTACCCTCAACAGTACCCTCAACAGTAGCCTACCCTCAACAGTATACCCTCAACAGTATACCCTCAACAGTATACCCTCAACAGTATACCCTCAACTGTATACCCTCAACAGTACCCTCAACAGTATACCCTCAACAGTATACTCTCAACAGTACCCTCAACAGTATACCCTCAACAGTACCCTCAACAGTACCCTCAACACTATACCCTCAACAGTACCCCCAACAGTACCCTCAACAGTATACCCTCAACAGTACCCTCAACAGTACCCTCAGCAGTACCCTCCACAGTATCCTCCACAGTATCCTCCACAGTATCCTCCACGGTATACCCTCAACAGTACCCTCAACAGTACCCTCAACAGTACCCTCCACAGTATCCCCCACAGTACCCTCAACAGTATACCCTCAACAGTACCCTCAACAGTACCCTCAACAGTACCCTCAACAGTACCCTCCACAGTATCCCCCACAGTACCCTCAACAGTATACCCTCAACAGTACCCTCCACAGTATCCTCCACAGTATCCTCCACAGTATCCTCCACATTACCCTCAACAGTATACCCTCAACAGTATACCCTCAACAGTACCCTCAACAGTATACCCTCAACAGTACCCTCAACAGTACCCTCCACAGTATCCTCCACAGTATCCTCCACAGTATCCTCCACAGTATCCTCATCAGTATCCTCCACAGTACCCTCAACAGTACCCTCAACAGTACCCTCAACAGTACCCTCAACAGTACCCTCAACAGTACCCTCAACAGTACCCTCCACAGTATCCTCCACAGTATCCTCCACAGTATCCTCCACAGTATCCTCCACAGCAGTATCCTCCACAGTACCCTCCACAGTATCCTCCACAGTAT
>NC_140167.1:184369135-184546650 GCF_963971535.1 Notolepis coatsorum
AGGGGAATGCAGGGGTACAGAGTGAGACACCGACTGAACCTAATAAATCCTCAACAGACGTGATGGATGGACTTTTACCCGTTCTAACATCACTGCTTAGTAACCTGCCTGCCTGCCGACCGGCCATAATACCTGACGCTAATGGACTCGCGTTATCGAGCTTTTCACTGCATTTAGAAAGAAATCATTGAACACTAAAGAAGAGGAGTGATTGTTTGAAAGATTTTACACTGTGCTGCTATCAAGCTAATTCTCATCACGTCAGGTTTGATGAGGTGTAGATAATAGTCAAAACCTATATATCCCTTGAATACTGTCAGAGGGTTTTTAAAAGGCATTGCATGTGCATTAATGCCACCATGTGGCGATTACATCCTTGGTGAATGTAGCTCCTTAACAAAAGCCTTTCATTTTATGAGTACCTACAGTGCCCTAAAATTATACCGTGTTCTGAATACATGAATGCATGTACAAATGTATGAAATACTCTATCAATCATGGATTACTCGGTTCATATCTTTCTTTTGTATCTAGCGCTCTACTACCTTTTAAGTGCTTCTTACTGTCTCCCATTAGGATAAATGCCTCTTCCTCAAGCAGACGTGCACCAACAAGGAGCAGGTAATTTGCGGTCTCCTGACCTAAAGAATGATCGGTGGGTTGCTTTAAAATGCCCCTCTGGTCTTATAAGCACTCTGTGTCACATAACCCCCAGCAACGGGACAGATAACAGCCTAAAAGGGTTACTTAGTGCAGCACGTTGCTCTCGAAAGAGTAGCTCTAAACAAATAGTCTTGAAGAGATACACCTCACGGTGGAGAACCTACAGTAGGTTAGGGTTGGAGGTAGGCTACCTCTGGTGGAGGGGTCAGCCCAGGTCACAGAGGTAGCAGTGGGCCACAGTTCCCTCTGGTGTCGGCTTGTTGGCAATGACAGTGGTTTTCCATAATAATATAGGGGCATCTCTGACTGTGACCAATAGATGGCAGGCTACTCACAGAATATAACTTATGTGTAATAAGGTCGTTGACCATTTACACGAGGAGGCGCTGGCAGCTTGACTTTAGAGGCAGTCAATATGACTAAGTAAAATGGAATTAAACGCCAGGGCAGTCGGGTGAATGCATTTACCGTCGGTGGCCACAAGATGGTGATGTTTCATATTTTTTGCTAAACAAACACTGATTATACTGAAATTATAATAAGATGTGTGGACACCTGATCAGATTCACATGCAGTACATCTTCAGACTACATGAATTACATGCTTTATCGTGGCAGTTCTTATGTCATGCTTTTGATTACAGTACATTCTATCATATCCATAGTACATTGTTATAGAATAAAAGGAAACATAGCTTGTTTTGAGACCACAGTCACATGGATGGACACATTATCTCACAGGAATCTGTGTTGTGGGTGTGTTTACATATTTATGTATCAACCCACACATGCAAAGTGTGTGTACAGTATACCCATGTTCATGTGTGTTTGTGTCAGCATGTGTGTACATATGCATATGTGCACATGTGGATATTTGTGTGTGTGTGCGCAGTTTTGCGCACACACACATATATATGTCTCTAGGGAACAGAGCCCCTTAATTCTACACCTTAATAAACCCTTAAATAACCTTATTATTAAATAAGAATTAAGAACAAAATTAAGTAGAAATGTGCATGGTCTAAGCAAAACCCCTGAAGTTTACCCTTAAAAAACCCTTAATTAAAATGTAACTTTCATTTACCCTGACATTACTGAATAAGATGTTTAACCCCTGACTGAATGAAGGCATGTTTGTGGGGTCTGCAATATTACAAAAGTATCTGCAGTAACATTCCTGCAAAGTACCCTTTGATTTGTATTAAGGGGTGTGTGTATACTAGGCATCTTTAAGTGATTTCTTAAGTGATTTATAATGCATTTTAAGGGGTGATTGTTCCCTAGTGTGTACTCTGTGTGTATACAGGTATGTGTGTGTGTGTGTGTGTGTGTGTGTGTGTGTGTGTGTGTGTGTGTGTGTGTGTGTGTGTGTGTGTGTGTGTGTGTGTGTGTGTGTGTGTGTGTGTGTACAGTACTGTACAGGTTTGTTGGTCTTTGTGGCTCTTTACAGCTATATTGTAAACAAGGTTCTGACCTCTCCGTCGCAGGAAAGCATTCCTGTGGTAATTGTGTGAAAACAGAACAACCCTCTGCGACGGCCCCGTTACTCTACGGAGGTAAAGAACAGAAGCCGCGATCTCTGTGTGCTCAGTACGCTATTCCCAGTGGGCAAACATCGGCAAGATATTCTGGTAGGTAAACTGTGAATGGTTTGCATTGTTTTGAAGATGGTTAAGACTTCTCTTTTCATGTAACCACCAGCTCCTTCAGCAATCCACACAGTCGACTCTACTGGATAACAGAACTGCTCTTAACCCTTTCACTACCACACTACAGACGGTTAACCTTTCACTACCACACTACAGACGGTTATATTATCGTACTTGGCCATCGCGTCCCGCTCTTAAGCCTATCGAGATATACCTCATCTCATGTACCTATTGTACTCCATCAACGAAAAAAACACGTACACGTACACCTGCCGGGTCCCGCCCCTATGGAGGCGTAGCCTATAAGACAGTAGGCATGGTCACCAAACACTCTTCCTCTATTTTCGTTTCCATCATAACGGTTGCAGTGCACCTTATGTAAACTAGTTGTTATGAAAAGATTAGAGAAATTGCGTAATGTTGAATGCTTACCGGAGGTTTGCTTACCCCTGGCATCTTCGAGGCATGTTTCAGCGACACGTCGGGCCTGTGTTGATGTTCCCTCGTCTGACGGCAGCAGACCAAGGGGCAGCGTACAAGGTTTGGCTATCGAGCCGGCTTGTACAAAGGTAGGCCCTGTGTCATCAGGCATTAATGTTGGTATTGGTAATGCTGTGGAGTATGTTTCGGCGCCAGGGTCGGGCTGGCTTGGTGAACGTTCCACTGCAGTGGACGATTTCCTGGCGATCCTGGAGCACGCTGCTAACGCTAATGCTACTAATGCTAATGCTACTAATGCTACTGCTAATGCTAATGTTGATGCTGAAATGGGTTGTTGTTCTAATAATCCCCGCCGCGGGACATTGCCGCTTTTCCCTCCTCTTGCCCACTTCATTGATGAAGGTCAGTCGGTTGCTAATGTGGGGGGTTTCGCTGAGTCCTATTTACCTTTTTTACGGGTAAACGGGCTAACAACAGGGTGCAGGCCGGGTGTACCGTGGCTACGTAGCCAGGTAGCTTTGTTCCTGTGCCCCGGCGGGGATGAACGATGTCCCACCCGGCCGATGCTTGAGAGCGAATCGGCTCGGAGGGTGGCAGTATGGATGGATGAGTGGTATACTGCTGCAGGATGGTTTGTAGCGGCGGCCAGTGTTATGGCTCAGCTGGCTAGTTTCCTATCCACATTGGCGTCGGGTAGTAGGGCTATGGGTCCAGCCGACATTGTAAACATGTTGCATGTTTGTGGTGTTATAGAGATCTTGACTCAGTCGCAAGCTATAACTGCAGGGAGGATTAGGATGCTATCAACGTTTGTTGTTAGGCATGTTTGGTTGGAGCACTCTCCTCTTGGGGAAGAGGATAGTTTTTCTCTCCTCACGACTCCTTTTTCCACGGAAAGACTTTTTGGTCGTTCTGTGGAGGCGCAGGCGGTTGTTGATCTGGGTCCTACACCGCCTCACGCTGTGCAGCCAGAGGTGGGAGCACGGTCTCGTCAACGACTGTGGCGAGGCCCTCGACAGGCGGCCATGTTTCCCCCGCCAGTGGTGTCCTGGGCGGAGAGTCAACAGGGTTCCACAAGGCCGACAGCCTTGGCAGCCGAGGGATCGGCCATTTTGGGTGAATTCGGCTTGGATAAAACAAGCCGTCGTCACTTTGCCGCGAGCAGCCCGCTCCCCGTTCAATCCTCTCTCTGTTACCCACGGAAGCGGGGCTCTGATCGTTTTCCTTTGGCTGCCGGCCGCAAACCTTCTTTGAATCGCATGCGGCCCCATTCTTCACTTCTCATGGGGACAGGGGCTGACACCCAGTTGATGGCTGAGCCTGGGTCTGTCCGTGAGAATGTTGTGCTGTCGCGTGGCTCCTGCACCACACGTTGTGTGATGGATGAGCCTGGTGTTACAGCTGCCACTAGCTACAGTGGTCAGCAGGGGGACTCGAGGCCTCTTCTGTTGAATGCACAGCAAGGGTTACCCCGGCCTCGCCTTCGCCAGGCGGGGTATCACGCTGATGCCTCCCACTCCCGTGAGAGCGGCAGTGGTCTGCAAAGAAGAGGCAAGCGTGATTTGGGTGGTAGCAATATCACTGCAGGGCTTCGGCGTGTAGGAGCCCATGGGGTCCTCATGCCTTGCGTGTCTAGCTGCGGAACAACTCCTCGGCATGCGCTAGAGGGGTGTTCAGGGGGGGGGGTGTGTGTCAACCAGTTGGATGACAGCTTCTCCCGTATCAAACCGGCCCTTTCTGTCGAGGTCCCCCCTTGGGAGGGACCGGGCCAACTATCTACTGTTCCTTGCGGCCCAGCGTCAGTTGACGGCGGGTGCACTGTGGGATTATTTTCACATATGGCGACAAGAATGCCGTTTGGAGGGGTGGATAGAGAGAACGTTGAGGGAGGGGCTTGTTTTGCAGTTCGCACAACCCCACCCTCCGTTCTCAGGTTTGGTGCCGACCCTATTGTCAGGGTCAGAAGCAGTGACAGCCCTGGCCGACGAGATCCAATCTCTGTTGGCGAAGCAGGCCATCGTTGTGGTTCCGAGAGAGGACGCGATGTCAGGCGTCTACTCCCGTTATTTTCTGATACCCAAGAAAACAGGGGGGGTCAGACCTATACTGGATCTGTCCGCGTTCAATCGGTTGATTGTAGTGAGACCGTTCAGGATGTTGACCGTCAAACTCCTTCTGCTTGCTGTCAGAAGGGGAGACTGGTTCACCTCCATAGACCTGAAGGATGCGTATTTTCACATCCCGATTTTCCCTCCTCACAGGAAGTTCCTACGGTTCCTGTTTCAGGGCGTAGCGTACGAGTACCAGAGGCTGCCGTTCGGCTATTCTCTGGCTCCCCGCACATTCACCAAGTGCGTGGCGACTGCGCTGGAGGCTTGACGTTGAGGTCGAGGCCCATGATTGTAACCCTCTCGGAGCAGCGCCGGGTGTCTATCATTCGCGCGCTCTGGGGTTTCCATCTGGGAGGGACGGTCACGGCAAGTGATGCGTCTGCTCGGTATGATGGCATCTGCTCACACGGTGGTTCCTCTTGGCCTCCTCTTCATGAGGAGGATACAGAGGTGGTTTTTCTCTATGAGAATAAATCTGGTGAGGGACAAATGGAAACGGTTGACGGTTCCTTTGTCGATATGGGGAGATCTCGCCCATTGGAAGAGGCTGGGTATCCTCACCATTGGGGTCCCCATGGGCAGCAGACGCTCACACGTCACGGTCTTCACTGACGCCTCTCTCACGGGTTGGGGAAGGACATGTCGGACCCACGCAGTGGGGGGCAGCTGGACGGAGGTTCATGCTGGCCCGTCTACCCTGCACATCAATGTGTTGGAATTGAAGGCGGTCCTCCTGGTCCTCAAACGGTTCGACCACCTGGTGGTAGGCGAGCACGTTTTGGTCAGGACAGACAGTATGACGGCAGCGGCGTATATCAACAGGCAGGGTGGGACTCGTTCCATCCACCTGCTCCGGCCGTGGTCGAACTTTGGCTATGGGCATCTCGCAGGCTGCGCAGTCTGAGGGCGCTCCACATCCCTGGTGCAGAGAATATGGGCGCGGATATGATGTCTCGGAGCGGTCCTCGTTACGACGAGTGGGAACTCCGCCCCGACATAGTCAGACAGATCTGGGATCGGTTCGGGGAGGCCTCGGTAGATCTGTTTGCGAGCCGACGCTCTCACAAGTGCCCCTTGTGGTTCTCGGTCAGTCGAGGAAAGATCATCCCCCCTTGGGGGTGGATGCCTTCTCGACCTTTCCATGGCCGCCCGGTCTTCTGTACGCCTTTCCTCCTGTACAGCTGTTGAGTCAGCTGTTGGAGCGGATACGGAGGGAGCGCAGGACGGTGATCCTGGTCGCGCCGGACCGGGGCACGGCAGTGTGGTTCCCGGTCTTGATCCAGCTTCTGGTCGCTCCTCCTTGGGTTATTCCTTGGTCGGCGACGGCCCTCTCACAGCACAACGGGTCACTGTTCCAGTACCCGATGTTGGGCCAACGCCTGTTGGTGTGGCTGGTGGGAGGGTAAGTCTGGAGAGGATGGACCCTTCTGTGGTTGATACCATCCGGAATGCACATGCTCCCTCCACTGTCGCGCTTTACGCGGGCAGATGGCGTATGTTCCAAGAGTGGTGTAAGGCGGGGGGCCGGGACCCAGTCTCCTGCCCCCTGGATGCTGTCCTGGGTTATCTCCAGTCTCTCCTTGGTAGACTGTCGGCTTCGACGGTGAGGGTATATGCGCTGGCTATATCCTCTTATCATGAGGGGTTTGAGGGGAATGTCTTGTTCAGCCACCCTCTTGTGAAGCGTTTCCTGCTCGGCGCTCGACGCGTTAAGCCGGTGCAACGCTCTTTGGCTCCGACTTGGGATCTTCAATTGGTCCTCGGTCGGTTGTCCTTGGCCCCGTTTGAGCCGCTCGAGCAGGCGCCGTTGGGACAGCTGTCTTTCAAGACCGCGTTCCTGCTGGCTGTCACCTCCGCTAAACGCGTGAGTGAGCTCTGTGCTCTTTCGGTACGTCCAGAGTGCCTGTTTTTTCGGGCCGATTGCGGTGCCACTCTGCGACCTAATCCTGCTTTCATGCCTAAGAATATCCGGAGTTCCTTCCGCTCCCGGGATATTGTGGTTCAGGCGTTTCGTCCTCCTCCTCACACTATGAATGAATGAATGAAAACTTTATTTAACAGATTGCAGAATGGGTACAATACAGTATGGCTCAATACATACAATTGTTAAGGGGATGCAGACCTGAGAAAGACGTTTGTCTTGTTTCCATCAGGGTCCCCCATTTTCAATTCATATAGACATTTATGACATACACAACATACATGACATTTATGGACATATAGGTATTTAGTACTGATACATTTGTGACATAAACGGTATTCAAATATACAGTACTGTTACCCCTAGATCCTGACAGACTATATACATATGATGGGGAGGGGACTGTACATTAGGAGGGGGTGGGTGGGTGGGAGAGAGATATACATACGGCGGGGAGGGAATATATACATGCGGTGGGGAGGAGACTGTCTATTAGGAGGTGGTGGGGGTTTTGGGCATTTACGGTGGCCAGTTTCGAATTGCAGCCTCCCGTAGGTGCTCTTTAAGAGCGGTTTTGAATGTGGGCAGGGATTCACATTCCTTTACAGCTTTGGGTAGGGCGTTCCACATTGTTGTGTGGCATAATTGCGAAACGTGTTTAGTCCCTTGTTTGATCCGAATCTGGGTTTAACATGATTTGTTGAGCTTCCTCTGGTGTAGTGGTTGTGGTATTCACTGACCTTTGGGAAGTATTTTGACATGTACATGGGCACCCCGGTCGTATAGTGTATCTTGTAGACCAGGCCCATTGCTGTACTCTGTCGTCTACTCTAAGCCATCCTAGGTTGTCAAAGTGGGCAGGGGTGAGGTGGGTTCTGGGGTTCAGGTCAAGTAGTAGTCTGACCAGTTTGTTTTGTGATGTTTGTAATTTTGTTTTAAGCGCCTTTGAGGTGCTTTGGTACCATGAGGTGCATGCATAGTCATAGTACCCTTGAATGAGTGCTCCTGCCAGAGTCTTCAGGGTATTCTTGTTTACCAGAGAGGAGATCCGGTACAAGAATCTAGTTCGTTGGTTGACTTTTTTTATTACATTGGATGCCATTTTGTCACAGGAAAGATTTGCCTCTTGGATGGAACCCAGGTAGGTAATTTCGTCTTTCCTTGTGACAATATTGTCACCCACTGTAACTGAGAAGCCGTCGGTCTTGCTGAGTTTGTTATGTGAACCGAAGAGAATGGACTCTGTTTTGCCCATGTGTAATGATAGTTTGTTATCAGCGAGCCATATGCAGATTTTGCCTAGTTCCGAGCTGAGGGTTTTTTCAACCTGCAACTTGTTCTTGTCAGAGACCAGCAGGGCTGAGTCGTCCGCAAACAGGAACAAGTTGCAGTCACAGGCTGACGACATGTCATTTGCATAAATTAGGAAGAGTAGCGGTCCTAGTATGCTTCCTTGTGGAACACCACAGCTCACTGTGAGGGGGGGGGGGGATAGAGTACCGTTTACCTCTACCATCTGTTCTCTCCCCTCCAGGTAGGATTGCATCCAGCTCACTGATAAGCTATCAAAACCAATTGCTTTTAGCTTGTCCATTAGAATGGAGTGATTGACAGTGTCGAAGGCCTTTTGTAGGTCCAGCATGACCATGCTGCAGTATTTGCCCGCGTCCACCTCTTGTTTGATGTGGTCGTTCAAATAGAGGAGGCATGTGTCAGTGGAGTGGGACGTTCTGAAGCCAGATTGGAATTCGTAGATTAGATTTTTTTCCGCCAGGTACTTTTCGACCTGTTCGTAGACTATTTTCTCCATGACTTTCGAGATGGAGGTAAGAATAGAAACAGGGCGGTAGTTGCCTGGGTCTAATTTGCTGCCCTTTTTGTGCAGAGGGGTCACTCTCGCAATTTTGAAGTCCTTGGGGACGTGCCCCTGTTTTATAGAGAGGTTTATTATGTGTGTGATGACTGGGGTGATGGCGGCTGCTGCGTCTCTGAGGAATTTGGAGGGGATGTTGTCATGGCCACTGGCCTTGTTAGGTTGGAGGGCGCTAAGTTTTTTGAGTACCTCATCGGTTGTTACCATTTCAAGTTTGAAGTCGTCTTTGTGGACCCCTAGGTTTTTGTAGTATGCTACTATGTGTTCTACCCCATAATGCCCTGAGTGGGAGGGTAGTTTGTTTACCAGTGGTGTGGCTATGTTTGTGAAGAAGATGTTTAAGTAATTGGCTACATCCAGCTTGTCTGTGATGAGCGTGTTGTCCGTCTTTATGTTTATGTTTGAGAATCTGGTTTTAAGTTTTTTACTGCACCCTAGTTGATTATTGAGTAATCTCCAAAGTTTGCGGGGTTTGTTTTTGTTTTCCTCAGTTTTGTCGTTGATGAAATTTCTTTTTGCGGTTCTGATCATGGTGTTTATGTAATTTCTTAGTCTGTTTCTTTGAATTTTTAGTTCAACCACGTGGGCTTGGAGTTCACTGTTTGAGCTTTTGGAAAGCTTTGTCTGACTTTTATGAAGTTCAGAGCATTTTTTGTCTCTGGTTTTCATAGCGGCCAGTATTTCAGTGTTCATCCATGGCTCAGCGCGATTTTTAACCCTGGTGGTTCTTATGGGTGCCATTAGTGAGTTAGATGCGGGCCTTCACCTGTCATGTCCGGTCCGTGCTTTGGGAATTTACCTCAGCCGTACTCAGGACTTCAGGGTTACCGATCAGCTTTTTGTCTGTCACGGTGGTTCTCGTGCCGGTAAGGCACTGTCGAAACAGCGCCTGTCCCATTGGTTGTGCGAGGGCATTGCCCTCTGCTACATGTTGGCTGGGCAGGATCCCCCTGGGGGCGTCAGGGCGCACTCCACTCGTGGGGTGGCTGCCTCTGCCGCTCTCCTGGGTGGGGCCTCGGTGGAGGACATCTGTGCTGCAGCTTCATGGTCCTCCCCGGGCCCCTTTGTAAGGTTTTACCTCATGGACATGACCGGGGGTTCTGTCTCCCAGGCGGTTCTGGGGTCTGTGGCCTTTCCTGCTTCCCGTCCTTTGGTAGGGTAGCAGGAGTGTGTGGGTATGGGCCACAGTGTGTTAGGTCACACGTGGTTCCGCCTGTGCTGTGTGTTCAAGGGGTTCTAGTTCCCTCTTGCTCACACTCAGGTGGAGTTGACTGCGCCCCCCCCTTCATTAGGAAGGATGGGGTGACGGGGCTCCCCAAACCCCTTGATGTGGGCTTATGGGTCCTCAGGGGGTGCATCTGTCGGGCCTCGCGTCCGCTCTAACCCATATCTCGATAGGCTTAAGAGCGGGACTCGATGGCCAAGTACGATAATATAACGTAAGGTTATGTATATAACCTAGTTATATGAGTACTGGCTAAGCGTCCCGCTCTTAAGCGGCCCTGAGTTCCCTTTTGAGGGATCTTTTACTGGAAAAGGGATTTTTGGCGAGGAAGAGTGTTTGGTGACCATGCCTACTGTCTTATAGGCTACGCCTCCATAGGGGCGGGACCCGGCAGATGTAGGTGTACGTGTTTTTTTCGTTGATGGAGTACAATAGGTACATGAGATGAGGTATATCTCGATAAACAAACACACTGTAGCACCCACTCCACACACTTTATAGCACACACCCACTTTAAACAAACACACTGTAGCACCCACTCCCCACACTTTGTATTTATTGATGAAGGATTGCACTACAACTCGTACACCTTACTGTAAATTGTACCTAAATTGTACCTCATCCCATTTCTGCTTTGCACTATATAGTACTGTACATTAGTACACTGCATAGTATTGTATATTATATGGTAACTCAGTTACGTCTATTCTGCATCGAACATTGTACATATGTCTATACTGAACACTGTGACCTCATTTTCTACTTCTAAATTACATGCTATACTATGTTATTTGATAGTATCTTGTCTAGCACAGTCTCTGGAGCGTAACAGTAAGAAGCATTTTGTATGAAAGTATTCTGTACTTCTGTATGACGACTATTAAAGAAACTTGAAACTTGAGGCTTAAGAGCGGGACGCTTAGCCAGTACTCATATAACTAGGTTATATACATAACCTTACGTTACCGTCTGTAGTGTGGTAGTGAAAGGTTAACCGTCTGTAGTGTGGTAGTGAAAGGGTTAACCTTCTGTAGTGTGGTTGTGAAAGGGTTAACAATTTTGTTGTGTGGCAGTGAAAGGGTTAACCTTCTGTATTGTTGCCGTGAAAGGGTTAACCATTTGGTAGTGTGGTCAGCAAATTATTCTTGTGACTGTGACAATGCAAGGACAAATCTGTGGTAATAGCCTTCATTACTGGGTTTAGAGATAGTATAGTACATTATAGTATAGTACAGTACAGTACAGTATTGAGGGAAATCAGTGGTTTTTCAATGTATGTGATGTATAGATTGGGGGGAGATGACCACATCTAACGGTGCCGGGTCAGAGAGATCGAAATGTGCATGGTTTGCCTTAGAAGAGGGTGGTGGAAGAGGTGGTTCAGAGCGAGCAGGAGTCACTGAATAGCAGCACACTGACCGAGCGGGATGGTGACATTCCGATCTGGAACAAGCTGATACGGCGGGCACAGAAGACAGCAGAGAGCAGAGCGATGGGGGGGGGTTTTGACACACAGTAATGAAACGTTTTGATGTGTGAAAGGTTATAAGCAGTTGTCATGACAGCGCGTCGCATGACAACCAGAAGAGGGGCGGGCCGTCGTTGCTATGACGAAGATCATATAAATCTAACAGTGGTTCGTGGGGCGGCTATGTGGCGTAGTGGGCAAGGCGCTCGCCACGAATACTGGAGACGCTGGGCTCGCCTGTTAGAGCCCAGCGCTCCACATTGCTTTCAGTTTAGCTGGTCGTCCGTACTAATACACATTAGTGTTGTCAAAAATATCGAAGTATCGATACTGAATATTTAAAACGGCTTCAATACTCATTTCCCGAAGTACCGATACTTTCTGCAGTATCGGTACCAGCTGGCTTGCTCCCGCAAGTTGTTGACAGACAGACGCGCTGCCAGAGCCTTGCCCTTCCGCCTCCTCGCTCAGAGCAACAGACACAAGCTGCTGCAGCCTCCTCGTTGGAAACGGGGTAGTTGTGTCGAGTTCATGCGTGTACTGGTGTAGTGGGCTCGGCTTGACGTTACTCCGTTTCCATGAAGTAATAGGTGGCCAGCTAGCTAGCATTAAGCTAACGGAGGAACGACAGCTAACGTTAGCTAATAATAGCGTTGTTTACAAACTGAAGACAGGGCTGCCTGCCCGGCTGTGAGGGGGAGGAGGAAGAGAGAGAGAGAGAGAGAGAGAGAGATTTCTCCGGAGCTATGCTATGCTATGTAACGTTAATAAATGCTCCGAGCATAGCTCCGGAGAAATCTCTCTCTCTCTCTCTCTCTCTCTCTCTCTCTCTCTCTTCCTCCTCCCCCTCACAGCCGGGCAGGCAGCCCTGTCTTCAGTTTGTAAACAACGCTATTATTAGCTAACGTTAGCTGTCGTTCCTCCGTTAGCTTAATGCTAGCTAGCTGGCCACCTATTACTTCATGGAAACGGAGTAACGTCAAGCCGAGCCCACTACACCAGTACACGCATGAACTCGACACAACTACCCCGTTGCCAACGTTCGGTCGAGCGGAGCCGGAGCCCATCCTACACCAGTACACGCGTAACGTTAATAAATGCTCCGAGCATAGCTCCGGAGAAATCTCTCTCTCTCTCTCTCGCTCTCTCTCTCTCTCGCTCTCTCTCTCTCTCGTCATAACTAGGAAGGTGCGCTCAGTAGACCTAAAATCTCCAGCAGCCACTCTCTCTTTCTCTCTCTCTCTCTCTGATCTAAAGATAAACAAAGGGTTTTAAAAGTGTATTTATCTTCTCGTATAGTACCAGAGAGAAGCTGAGGAGAATCAACCAGCAACAAAAGCAAAATTTGTTAAAAGAAAAAGAAAAAAATTATAATAAAAAAAAATTATAATTTTTTTTTTTTTGGTATTGAAAGTATCGAAAGTATCGATACTTTTCAAGGTATCGTACCGAAGTCGAAATTCCAGTATCGTGACAACACTAACTGGGAGTGATCAAAATATTCGCACTAATGAGGGCTTTTGTTTTAACAATCATTTTCAGTTATCCAGATCTATTTTTATTTATATGATTGTGTCCTTTATTTTTTCCACTCTCTAGACCACTAATTTGATCTGAAGGTAGCCATGTCTGAAAAAACATAACCCATTTTCTACCTGTATTTATTGGAATTCTTACAACAAATGGTATCAGCCATTATGGGTGGTGGAAAAATTGGATTGTAGCTCAGCCTAGTTAGCCATACATTCCCTCAAAAAGCAAAAAAAATCTGCAGACCTACATAAAGACATATTGTATATAGAGACCTTTTATAGCAAGATCTAGTAAGTAGGGATGGGTACCTTTCACATTTGAACCGGTACCGGTACCTGTGAATCGATACCGGTACCCAACGGTACCTTTTTTCTGTACTTTAGTCTCAAAAAAATTTATTTACCTACCTCAGTTGTAAAAAAAAAATCAAAACTTCAAATAACTACAATTTCAACCTTTTTCGGCTTGCCATTGCTCCGACTGCTTTGTTGTTGAATCAAGTCAAATCCTAGGTAAGCATATATTGTGCGTGTGAACGTTGACATGAAAAGAAAAAAGGTAAAAACATTTATAAAAAAAAAATTATAATAATAATTCGGTATCTCACTTGAATCGATACTCGGTAGTACCGACGTGTTTCGGTTCGGTACCTTAAAAGTACCAAATTCGGTACCCATCCCTACTAGTAAGGTGGTTGGATTTACACCATTATGATCTGCTCCAAGCTATATTTGTAATGGGAAGGTAAATAATTTGAATGCAAATGCTGGTGGTTTGTTACGATGGGGTAGGTAGAATACAATAATACAGAAAGGGAAGGAATGGAGGAGGCAGAGGCGAGGAGTGAAGCTTGGAGAAGGGTGTTTACTGTAGAATCCAGTGCAAACAGAAACTACATAACAAACTTCACAATACAAAGCAACAAACACTAAGACTTACTGGAGGGAGAACGGTGCGACACGACGTGGATAGGAACAGGGGGTAACTGGAGGTATGTCGCCACACCGAAGGGAAGACAGACAGAACCCTATATACCCCAACTAATTAACAATTAAGAACACCTGGCCAACACAGAATCACAAACAACACCTAGACAATAAGCAAAGAACAACTAAACACAACTAAACACAAAAGCAACTCCTAACAACCCAAAACAGTGCATGACATCACACCAGGGAAGGGAAAGACAATGACAGCACACACCAGGACACCACATTGATTACACAATTAATTACTGTTAATACAGTGGTCAAGATACTTGTCATTGTAGCGTGCACCAATTGTTTGTGACCACTAGAGGGTGGTAGGGCGCCAATGTCAGGCCGAGGGCCAATGTCAGATGGAGGGCATTGCCCAAAGTCAGGTGGAGAGCACTGCTCAAAGTTACCATCCTGACCCGTCCAACCATGACCGGGCCTAGGATCCTGACAGTACCTCCCCCTCAACGGGGGGCTTCCAGACCCCCGAAGACAACGTCCATAGCCAGGCGAGGGAGGAAGCTGGAACCCCGGAGAGGATCCAGGGAGGGGACCCGAAGACCAGGGGCCGGGAGGCCGAGCGAAAACCCCAGGAGGGGCATAGCAGCCAGGGAGGCTGAAAACGGGTGCAGATACCCGGAGAGGGGGGGTGAGGACGGGAACAGAGACCCGGCGAGGGGGAGTGGGGATGGGCGCCGAGACCCGGGTAGGGGGGCTGGTGGACCTGGGAAGAGAGGCCCGACGAGGGGGGGTGGGTACAGGTGTAGAAGCCCGGGAAGGGGAGCTGGACCCTGGAGCAGGATCCCGGGCGAGAGACCCTCCAGCCGCCGGACCCGGGACCGGTTCAGGAGAGCCGGACCGGAGGTGCAGCGGCGATGACCCCTGGAGCAGGATCCCACGCAGACCACGGCGAAGACCACGGCGAAGACCACGGCGAAGACCCCGGCGAGGACCACGGCGAGGACCAGGACGCTGATCACGGCGCAGAGCTGGACCAGACGGGGAGTCAGGATCCGTCGAGGAGCAGGGCGGCGGCACCGCAGCCGGGCCAGGTGTAGAGGCCGGGCAGGATGTGGAGACCGGGCCGGTCTCGGCGGCGAGGCGTGGTATAGGACCCGGGAATGAGGAGCCAGGACCCAGAGCAGAGGCTGGACTGGGCGTGGAAGCTGGACCAGCTGTGGAGGCCTTGCTAGCCATACTAGCCTCGGGGGCTAGGATAACTGTGAGCCCTGGACTCCCTGTGAGAACTGTGCTAGCTGGGAATGCCTGGCTAGCTTGGGACATCTGGTCCGTCTCCGGTACTAGGCTCACCCTGAACCTGGAGCCTAGTCTGGCAGTGGAGACTGTGCTAGCTGGAAACGGCCGGTTAGCTATTGAAACGAAGCTAACGGGCGGAGCTATGTTAGCTGGGGACGGCTGGTTAGCTATTGACACGAAGCTAACGGGCGGAGCTAGGTTAGCTGGGAGTGGCTGGTTAGCTATTGACACAAAGCTAACCGGCGGAGCTATGTTAGCTGTGGACGTCTGGTTAGCTGTCTCGGGCGTGGAAGCTGGACCAGCTGTGGAGGCCTTGCTAGCCATACTAGCCTCGGGGGCTAGGATAACTGTGAGCCCTGGACTCCCTGTGAGAACTGTGCTAGCTGGGAATGCCTGGCTAGCTTGGGACATCTGGTCCGTCTCCGGTACTAGGCTCACCCTGAACCTGGAGCCTAGTCTGGCAGTGGAGACTGTGCTAGCTGGAGACATCTGGTCTGTCTCAGATACTAGGCTCACCCTGAACCTGGAGCCTAGTCTGGCAGTGGAGACTGTGCTAGCTGGAAACGGCCGGTTAGCTATTGAAACAAAGCTAACGGGCGGAGCTATGTTAGCTGGGGACGGCTGGTTAGCTATTGACCCGAAGCTAACGGGCGGAGCTAGGTTAGCTGGGAGTGGCTGGTTAGCTCTTGACACAAAGCTAACCGGCGGAGCTATGTTAGCTGTGGACGTCTGGTTAGCTGTATGAGCGGAGCTAACGGGTGGAGCTGTACCAACTGGAGACGTCTGGCCATCTATGGTGGCGGAGCTAACAGGCGGAGCTGTGCTAACTGGGGACGACCGGTTAGCTATTGGCACGAAGCTAACGGGCGGTTCTGTGTTAGCTGGGGACGGCCGGTTAGCTATCGGCACGAAGCTAACGGGCGGAGCTATGTTAGCTGGGAACGTCTGGTTAGCTGTATGAGTGGAGCTAACGGGTGGAGCTGTACCAACTGGGGACGTCTGGCCATCTATAGTGGCGGAGCTAACAGGCGGAGCTGTGCTAACTGGAGACGTCAGAACAGCCTCAACGGCTGTGGGGGGCTCTAGGCTGACCGTAAGCCTGAGAACAGTCGGCAGGCTAGCTACCCTAGCCTCCGACTTGTGCTTCTCCATGAGGCCAGCAACATGTTCAGCCATCTCCCACATCGCTGGCTCCAGTGTCGGATTCTCCATGGCGACCTGGTCGATCTTCCGGAGCAGGAACCCCCACTTGGCCAGTGAGTAATGCTTCATGTCAGTCTCACCGGCCATCAGGCTCAGGACGACCCGAATGGTATCGCTTGCCCTTCCTGCTGTATTCGTTATTGGTGGCGACATTCTGTTACGATGGGGTAGGTAGAATACAATAATACAGAAAGGGAAGGAATGGAGGAGGCAGAGGCGAGGAGTGAAGCTTGGAGAAGGGTGTTTACTGTAGAATCCAGTGCAATACAAGGAACATACAGAAACTACATAACAAACTTCACAATACAAAGCAACAAACACTAAGACTTACTAGAGGGAGAACGGTGCGACACGACGTGGATAGGAACAGGGGGTAACTGGAGGTATGTCGCCACACCGAAGGGAGGACAGACAGAACCCTATACCCCAACTAATTAACAATTAAGAACACCTGGCCAACACAGAATCACAAACAACACCTAGACAATAAGCAAAGAACAACTAAACACAACTAAACACAAAAGCAACTCCTAACAACCCAAAACAGTGCATGACATCACACCAGGGAAGGGAAAGACAATGACAGCACACACCAGGACACCACATTGATTACACAATTAATTACTGTTAATACAGTGGTCAAGATACTTGTCATTGTAGCGTGCACCAATTGTTTGTGACCACTAGAGGGTGGTAGGGCGCCAATGTCAGGCCGAGGGCCAATGTCAGGTGGAGAGCACTGCTCAAAGTTACCATCCTGACCCGTCCAACCATGACCGGGCCTAGGATCCTGACAGTGGTTGGTGTCTGCTGGTCCACTCCTCTGGTAGTCTTTCATTGCCACTTGCCAGACCTCTTCAACTTGCGTTTTAATGCTGTGCATGTGCAGGAGAAACAACTGGCAGAGCCCAGTATCATTGTTGCACTAGGGAAAAACATTTTCTGGGTTTTCTTTAGATGCAAACCACCTCTATGACCGGTAATGTCAAACTCATTCAATCAGTCATTCACTCACAATTAGCCACTCTGCCCCTAGTGGCGGCTCACATGCATGGCACTTTGTGTAAGACCAGTTCACGCTATGCGAGAATGCTTCGCATCTATGGTCGCTTTCACACAGGGGCTGTTTGGTCCGGACTTTCGGACCAGAATTCGATAGTCCGGTTTTTCGGGTCTGTGTGAATGCGCGTCGAACTCGGTTCGCGGACCAAACAGTCGAACTCTGGTCCGCCTGAAAACGTCGGTCTCAGTTCGGCTTCATCGAACCAAACGCGAACCAAATATAGGAAGTGATTATTATTACCACTGCTCGCAGCACTCACTGCAAAACAAGCACACTGCATCTAATCTATCTATCTATCTATCTATCTATCTATCTATCTATCTATCTATCTATCTATCTATCTATCTATCTATCTATCTATCTATCTATCTATCTATCTATCTATCTATCTATCTATCTATCTATCTATCTATCTATCTATCTATCTACCTATCTACCTACCTATCTATCTATCTATCTATCTATCTATCTATCTATCTATCTATCTATCTATCTATCTATCTATCTATCTATCTATCTATCTATCTATCTATCTATCTATCTATCTATCTATCTATCTATCTATCTATCTATCTATCTATCTATCTATCTATCTATCTATCTATCTATCTATCTATCTATCTATCTATCTATCTATCTATCTATATATCTGTGCATCTTGGGAAGAAGGAAGAAAAAACGCGGCTTATTATTATTACCGAGGCGCCCGGCTTATTATATTATTAATAAAACAGCTACTTGTGGGCACTCATAAAAACACTGTGGTCTACAAGTTGTTTAGCGAGAGGATGGTGGTAATGTTCTTCAATAGAACAATGGATCAATGCCATGTCAAAACTCGGCTCCGCTGATCTGGAGGGCTCCGCAGTCCACACACAGACACACACACACACGCGCGCGCGCACACACGGGATCGCAGCCACACACACATTTCCACTGTCCAATAGACAAGCGCCCTTTTCGACCGTGTGACATTGTTCAGAAGGTCTCGGTCCGCCTGACAGATTTCTATGTGAATGCAGGCGAACCAAATGAAGAATGCAACAATGTTGCAACTTCACCCCCAGAACCGCACCGAGTCCACCAAAACTATATGTGAAAGCGACCTATGACACTGTGTCCTCACTGTGTTCTCAAACCAATCACAACAGGGTTAGAAATTAAAAAAAAAATTCAAGGGCTTTTTTTGCCCCCCTTAATTGATTTTCAGGGGCTTTTTTTGTATTTCGGGGGCACAGAATTTTTATGATGAAAATTAACATAAAGATTATAAAACATTGTTGACACTTTTTTTTACAGTCTTCGTCCCTATGTTTGATAACGTAATGTTAATATCTCCATATATAGGGCTCTACGCTAACCTTTTTCCCAAGGAGCACATGTGCTCCTAAATAAAATGTTAATAAATAAAATCTAAATACAAATTTAGGAGCACACAAAGAAATTTAGGAGCACAGTGAAAATGTTTCAAGTAACACACACACACACACGCACACACACACACACACACGATGTGTGACATGGCTTGGTTTCATGTTTTGAGGTACCTTCAATTATCTGTAAATAATACATACATACTGTATCTAAATAGATGAAATATTATTGTCCCTGAGGGCAAGTTGTGTTGTTGTCTTGATATATCTACAAATAGCAGACGAATAGCCGGTTGCCTCTGGATCAATGAATGTCTAATATTGAATAATATTATTAGCTATTTTTAACATCCCTAATTCCAACGGTCAAGAGGCTTGTTTCAAATTGATACATGAAAAACCCCACACACTCAACAACATCCACCTCAAACACAACAAAAGAACAGAGCATCTCATGAACTTATGTCATGGACTTAAAGTCTTTATTTATGGACTGTCAGCTGAACTTGCACCAATGCATAGGGAAATAGTCAGACATCCCAGAATTATTTCATAACACAAAGTTTTGAATGGACGTTTGGATTAAAATTATCCCGAAGACGGCACTGGAACGTTTGAGTATAGCCGGCTCTGACCAGATCTATCAATGAAATACGTTGCGCGCTCAGCGCTGTGGAATGAAGGAAATGCGCATCGGGATCAGATTTGGATGTTATTCTTTGGAGTTGTGTTACAAATGGAACGGTCTTTCCCTGCGGAACACAAGTTACTTAACGTTACACAGGTCGCGCTATGCAGATGCTTAGCTTGCTAACGTTAAGATAGAAGTGTAACTTAATGTTACACTATGCATGCTTGATGAGAGCAGAGCTCTCTGTCTGTCTGTGTTCGCACCTCTCAAGTACCCTGTAACACGCAGCGGGCCCCGCCTCCCTCCCTCCTTGCATTCCACCCAAAAACCGAATTTCAGTCCAGTTTCTGAACTATTAACAGCGGAGCTGTTTTGTAATATTCACTCGTCTCGCACACACGCATATTATTAGGGGCAAATACGAGGGAAATGCTCGCACTGTAGAGCATATATATAATTATATATATATAATTAGTAAACTGTCGGGGGCTTTTCTTGCCCCCCTTAACTGATTTTCGAGGGCATTTGGTCAATTTTCGAGGGCATTTTTGCCCCAAGCCCCCGTTAATTTCGAACCCTGAATCACAATAGTTTTAGGGCGGTGCTAACCCCAAAATGCACCTTGCAAAATGTCACTGGGGGGAAATGTTTTTGTCATTCCAACATAATATTGTTGATGTTGATCCTATAGTATATTGAAAATGATAAACGGGGATGGAGAATTCCGAGTGAAACAGTAAGCAAGCGGAGGCTTATACTTTTAACATCCTGTGAGTCAGACTGCTCATCTGGTGTCAGATCTCAGTTCTCGCTGTGGTTTTTCGGCTACATCAATGTAGCTTCCTGTCTGTTTAGTCTGCCAGAACCCCCCAGACTCCTTGTATTTAGGCTGGTAAAGATATACCTCCTAAAGTTTGAAAACGGAAGTACAGGAAGTACCGGCTACAGGCTTTCCGGTTTCGACAAAACAATTATAGAAACGTGTGAAGTGCACAATATTTCCTCGTTTAAGCCACTGCAACGGCTTTGCCTGAAGAACGCTCTAGCTTGTTTGCCGACAGGATTCGGGAAAAGTTTGGTCCGTTCGGAGGCAGCTTCCAGGGGAAGTACATACACCGGAAATTCTACGGCATACACACTTTCGGCCGCAGTGCTTTACCAGGCTTTATCTCACGGAGGAGATAAAACTGGGAATGAGGTTACCTTGTATTACTGTAATTTCAACATAAAACACACACACACACACACTAGTAGGGATGGGTATCGTTAGGATTTTATCGATACTACTACTCTTATCGATACTGCTTAACGGTTCGGTACTTTATCGATACTCTTATCGGTTCTTTTTGATAATTTTTTAATGATTTTTATATTTGCAGTTGAGAGCATTGGTCATCTCCCTACAGTAAAGATTAGAAATGATTGAATTATTGTAAATTTGTGTGGAGTGGTGGGAATAGCTGCTTCAATAATAACTTATAACAACAACAGACAAGTTAGACAACTATGTATACAAAAAAAACGATATACACTGAATGATTAGTTGTTACCTAAAGTCCTTGGACTCCACTGTAGAGAACGGGTGCAGGTCTTTGACAACAAACTTTGTCACAGCCCTGTGACACTCGTTCACCCTATCCTCTGTCATCTTTCCTCTAGCTGCTAGGGAGAAAGGACTTTGGGTGGTGGAGGTAGAGGGAGGATGTGTGGTGGGCTCACTGGCCTGGGACACATTGGTGGCTGACGCCTCAGCTTGACGATCTATAAAAAGTTTTTAGATTGTAGTATTTGTAGCTAAACAATTATTTTGTTTATTAGCCTATTTGTAATAATTCGTTATTAGCCTAGGAAACTCCGTATCTTGGCTTACCGGCTGCAGTGGACGTGGATGCAGATGGACCACTGCGCGCAAGGCAGTCGAATACGGCGCATTTCTGCACACTAATATCGTGTTTTGCCAACAAATGTTTTGATAGATTGCTCGTATTGCCACCCTTACTGGCAAATGTTTTGTTGCACTTGTGGCAACGTGCGTTGTCGGCATTGACCCTTGTAAAGTATATCCATACTTTAGAACGCTTCGCTCTATCCGCCATCACGACTCAGTGCATGCAGACTCAGAGCTGTCTGTGTGCAGCGCGCTTCAGCACGGAGACAGCGCTTTCATTAAGGAGTACCCGTATGTATAAGAACGAAGTACCCGTATGTGTAGCGCGACTCGTGAGGAGTGTGTGTAATAATGACTCGCTGCGGCTCGCTTCTCGTGCAGAGACAGAGAGGAGAGATCGTTCGCAACTTTTAAATAATAATAATAATAATAATTTCTCTAGAGTATCGATAGCAGTACCGAGGACGTCGGAGCTTATAAATACTCTTTTTAAATAATAAATAATCTTTTTCCCCCTCCATTTTCCTCCGATTTTCTCCCATCCCAATGTTAGTTGTATGCCAATTCCCAATCCCTTCCTGGTCGCTGCGCACTTACCCCCCACAGTCAGATCATCTGGGAGAGTGGAGGCTATCACGTGCTTCCTCCGACACACATCCAGCCAATCAACCGCTTCTTTTCACCTGGCAGCGCGGATCCTCCCTGATAGGGCGTAGCGTGTGGAAGGATCACACTATCCCACTCGGGTCCTATCCACGACCGAACTGTAGGAGTCGCTGTTTACAACGACCCGGACCCACCCCGCCAGCTTCTCCCACCCTCTAATACAGCCAATTGTATTAGTGTGAACGGCCAGCCAAGCTGGTGACAACCCCGGAGCTGTGAGCTGGATTCGAACAGGCGAATCCAGCTCACAGCTTCGGGGTTGGTGACGAACGCAATCTCCGCTACGCCACCTAACCGCCTTACTCCGGTATTTTCTAATATAGTACCGGTTCCCGTTTAAAACCGGGGTCCGGGGGGCATCCCTACACACTAGGGATGGGTGTGAGTAATTGATTACTCACCGTTTCAACTGAATTAAAAAAATAAATTGTGCCACTGAAACGGAAATCTCGCTCTGAAATCCTGTGAGGCCTGAGTTACTGAAAAGTTTGTTTGGCATTGGAATACAGCTAGCGTTATCTAAAAGATAAAAAAAAAAACAGCGGTTTGTGTATTTCCAAACAACATGGTGCAGCATTGTTGCGTAGCATTCATACACTATTGATACGAACACGCGCCGTTCCATGAGTGGAGAGACTGCTGCAGACAGAGTGGAGATAATATAATTATTACAAATGGTAACTGACTGTTTTCACTCACAATACACATTAAGCATTGGGTATATTGCTGTGCATTATGTCCGTGGAGCAAGACATAATACAAATAGGTAATGTATGTGTGTGTGTGTGTGACCGGCTGCGCAATATCTTGTTGTTATTGCCGCTGCTATGCGCTTCAAGATGCATTCTAAAAATAGATTTCCCTAAACAATTACTCTAGCACTACTCGAGTAATTCATGTGTCAAGTCAAGTCAAGAGTTTTATTTGTCTCGGCATACAAGTATACAATGAAATGCGGGTGGTCTTGCCCGCAACGATGTGCAATACAGTAGTACAACATATAATAGAATCCAATAAAACATCATTGTGCAATAAACAGGTAACATAGTAGGGCATATCGGTATTTGTACATACGTTATTTACAGAGCATGGAGGACATGCTAGGTCCTTTGGTAGTGCAATACACTGTTACTGTTGCTATACTATTTTTAAAGTGACCTTTCCTTTGTGGCCATAAGTGTGGGCGTGTGCAGCATGAGTGTGTGCTTGCTCATGTTAAAGTGGCTGCTAGTGTGTGAGCGTGTACAGTGTGCGTGTCGTGTGTGTGCTCATGTGTGCTTGTGTGTGGAGAGTTCAGTGTTCTGTGGCACTCAGTGTTCAGTGTTCAAGGCTCTGATGGCCTGGGGGAAGAAGCTGAGCCGAAGCCTCTCTGTCCTAGTAGCTGGGGTTCGCAGGCGTCTGCCTGACCTCAGCAGCTGGAACAGGCTGTTGTTGGGGTGGTGAGGGGCTTTCATTATTCTGCAGGCTCTGGATTTGCACCTCTTGTTGTATAGAACCTGCAGGGGAGGTAGTGCAATACCTGTGGTACGCTCGGCTGAGCGCACCACTCTCTGTAGGGCCTTCTTGTCCTGTGCCGTGCTGTTTCCATACCAGGCAGTGATGTTTCCAGTCAAGATGCTCTCTACAGCTCCGGAGTAGAAGGACTGGAGTATCTTCCCAGATACTCTGAACTTCCTTAACTGTCTCAGGTGGTAGAGGCGCTGCTTCGCCTTTTTTACGACCGAGTCTATGTGTGTTGACCATGTCAGATCCTCTGAGATGTGGACCCCCAGGTACTCGATCTGGGAAAACATTACTCCTGGCCATCCCTAACGCACACAAAATTCCTCGATCTCTTACTCCCTTTAATGGCAACACATTGTGGGCTATCGGAGTGATTTGTATCACCATTATTTAAATCAAGAGCCCCAAATTTGACATGAAGTTGGCACCCAGGGAGGGAGGGAAAACATGCTCCTCATGTAGGGAGGAGTTGACTGTCTCATTGTTTGCCTCATTATATCCATCTGGAAACCTGTCGTAGGTGTCAGACCATCCATAATGCTACATTCTTCTCATTTAACCACTTATGTATTTCTGCTAGGGGTATACAGTATAAACGGTATGAATTTGCGCTACGGTATGGATTTTGACTATACCAACGCCAGCCCACCGAGAAAGGGCTCCACAGTGTGGCTATTTCACTCGGATTTCCCCCTAAAAATGGATATGTACGAACTGGAAAAATTATTTAGGAGCACAGAGGCTTTGCGTAGTGGGCGTGTCAACGCACAATTGTTATTTCATAATAGACAAGGAACAGAGCGGACCTTCAATTCTAGAAGCAAACTAGCACTTCAGCCCTGCGTTGCATACAGTCTATGTGTAATGTAAACTCTGCGACAGGTCCAATCGTCTAACATGCTTTGCATCCTCGCCATTCTGGAATGCCCACGTCGCGCTAAAATCTTAAGTAATGTTAAATGTTGATGTAGCCTCAGAAAGCTAACGTTAGCTCTACTAGCAGCCTGTTGATGTAGTGTCGTAAATTAAATTGATCAAAATGACCCGTATAAGCATTACAGGAGGGATCAAAATCATCTAGCGGTTTCTGGAAAAGGCCATAGGAGAATTCAGTCAAAGGCTAACAGTGCAACCCTTCACCCTTCACCTAGCAGCTATAGGAAAAAGCCCAGAGTACCATAAAAATAAGAACAGATCAAATGGCAAACAGATGAAACCTCTTTCCCCACACAACAAAGTGGGAAGGAAGGCCCAATACTTAACTTCAAGTCAGAAAATTACGGCCTGAAGGCCAGCACCAGAGTTCTGTTTACTTTCCGCGGGATACCAAGCAAGCGCCGAAAACTGGAGAAGGGGCACCACCGCACGACAAGAATTGGAAGAACAAATGAAAAAAGCAAAGGATGAAATCAAAGCGTTGAAAAAGACGGAAGAAAAAAGAGTGACCAGATCCAATACCCGAGAGCATACGGCCAGCATGCAACCCTTGATGATAAAACATCAGGGATTGGAGTACCAGCCATGGAATGCTTCAGACATGTCCCAAATATCGGAGAAGTTGCCCTCCCTCCAGAATGGGGCTTTTCCATGGATTGCCAAGCTGGAGGAAATGATGGTAGGCCAACAGCTGGCTATCGGCGATGTCAAGCGACTACTCTCTCACAAAGTAGGAGTCGCTGGCATGGAAGAACTACTAACCAAGGCTGCCATGGTGCGGTATGTAGTGTCTGGAGCCCACGACCAGGACCTCTTCGCCGCTCACAGAGGAGCACTGTGGCGGGTCCTGCGGGAGACCTATCAAACCCTGATGCATCCAGACAAGATCCACATTGGTGCGTTGGGACCTGATACCCCCCCCAGAGAGTATGTGGCACAAGCCTACGCCACCTGGAGAGACATGACTGGCCAAGACCCCGCACAAAATCCAATGGGAGAGGCGATGCTAAGAGAAAAAATACAGAAGGGCCTCTCCAATGAGGTGAGACAAAAACTGAACGAAGTGGTATGCCTGGGAAGCCTTCCTTTAGATGCATACATGGAGAACGTGAGCCATCAAGTGGAGCTGCACAGGAAGAAGGAACAACAGGCCAAAGACAAAGAAACGGCAAGTCAGCGAAAGCTCATGTACCAACAGCCGGTCGAGGCAATCAAGATGGTAGAGTACCTCCAAGCCATGGTACAAGCCACACCGCCCAGAGCCGAGACGGGGAATAGTGGACAACTGAACAACCAGGAAACAGTACAGCCCACCAAACAGGAAGCACCGGCAACCACTCAACAACAAAATCAGAGGGGATCAAACGGGCAGTCACGAAGAGGAAATGGACAGCCAAGAAGCGGACCCCTGGAATGGCCGGCGTCGGCGGAGTGTTGGCATTGTGGAGAAATCGGACATTTCGCCCGGAACTGTGAAAAAGGATGGCGAAGCCAAGGACCCAGCAGCAGGGGTCGAGGAAATAACAGAGGAGGTGGCCGAAGAGGTTATGGCCGATCCCAGGAGCAGTGGTACGGACCCAACCAATACCAGAACCAAGACCAAGACCAGATGCAAGACCAGAACCAGCAACAGAACAGGGGCCCAGTGAATCCATCCAGAGGGCCGGAACAGGAGTTCTGACGAGGCCCAGAGAGTTCAATGGGGGGGTGCCAGCTGTCATTGTCACACTTAAGGGAGGAACCGATAGTGCACGTAGCGGTGAATAATAAATCTGTCAGGATGATGGCAGACACCGGGGCGGCGTACACTGTGGTCCAACCTAAAGATGCGACACACCTGCCCATGTCCAGTCGATATGTACGGACCATTGGATTTGAAGGGATAAAGAAGCTGATTCCAGTGACAGAGCCTGTCACCCTGAAGTACAGAGGCAAAGAGGCGACGGTTTCCATCTTGGTCTCCGACACCGCACCCATTGGCTTACTGGGCAGAGACGGCCTTGGTATGTTGGGGATGAACATTCTATGCACGCCTGATGGTTGTGTGATCGACGTCCCAGAAGACCAATACTACGAAATGATGCAAAGAACAGACCCCCGACCCCCGGAAGTATACTGGTTGGGGAACCTAAGCCAGGAATTGCTCGGACCAGCGTTGGAATGGGAGACATTCATCACCGCCAATATGCCAGCTGCAAAGAACCCAGAGACACCATACCATTGCACACTACAGTACTATAAAGATGCGGATGAAAGACAAGCCGAGGAGTGGATGAGAAATCAACCAGAGGAGGTGCAGCTCAACGCCACCAGCATAGTGATGGGTCCCCAAGGAGCAGCAATACGACTTGCACGGAGCAACTATCTGCAAAAGGAACACGAGATCACAGACAGCATTCCCCACGTGACGCTAAAAGTGACCGACTCGTGCGACCAACAACACATCGGAAGGATGATGAAAGAGGCAGAAGGAATAAAGTTCGAACAGACGACGGAGAACCGACTCATATGGATAAGCCCGGACAAACGGTTCGTCAAGATAATGATTCAAGGCACAGGGATGGGACGTCCCCAGACGGTGCAGCTGTCACAGGAGACAGTAGAAGAAAACCCCCAGAAATTGAGCCTCCAGGAGGAGATGATGGGGGCCATACCAGAAGTGCTGTGGTCAAAACATAGCACCGACATTGGACTGATCAAATCTGCTCAACCAGTGAGGGTGGAGCTTAGACCAGGAGCAACCCTGCCCTGGAAAAGTCAGTACCCACTGAAGGAAAAAGCGGTGGCCGGAATCGAGCCACAAATCAAAGGACTTCTAGAAGCCGGAGTACTACGAAAGTCAAAGAGCCCCAAGAGCAACACGCCGTTGCTGCCAGTGGAGAAACCTGACACCTCGTACCGTCTGGTACACGACTTGAGGGCCGTCAATGAGGTTTTAATTGACTATCCCGCCGATGTCCCAGATCCCCACACACTACTGACATTCATCCCGCCGCAAGCTGAGTATTTTACGGTTATAGATTTGTGTAGCGCCTATTTTAGCGTACCTTTGAGCAAAGAGTGCCAGCATTTTTTTGGTTTTACCTATAAGAATGAGCATTATGAGTACACTAGGCTCCCACAGGGATTAAAGCATTCCCCACACATCTTTAACAAGATCTTGAGAGAGGATCTGGACGGGTTAGACCTGAGATTAAAATCCAGAGTCATTCAGTATATGGACGATATTATCTTGTGTGCCGACGATCAGACAACATGTCATAAGGAATCTATCGAACTATTGCAACTACTAGCAGAGAAGGGACACAAGGTGTCTTTGAAAAAATTGCAGTACTGTCGACCTAAAGTAGCATATCTAGGTCAAACGATTTCTAAAGGCCATCGAGCTATTACAGAGGAACATTTGGTGGCTATTAAGAAAGCTCCCAAGCCAGTGACTGTAAGACAGATGATGATGTTTTTGGGAATCGTCGGGTATAGTTCCACTTGGGTGGAGAATTATACAGAACTAGTAGGGCCCTTAAGAGCTATGATAAAAGTTTGCGGAAATGATAAGTTGAGTGCTAAAGTAACCTGGACTGAGGAGGGCCTGAGGGCATTTGAGACCATAAAGACCCGTATGTTAGCTGCCCCGGCCTTGACTTTGCCTGATTATACCAAGCAGTTCATACTGTATGTCTCTTCCTCTTCAGATCAGAGGTATGCATGCGCAGTACTGGCACAAAACACCGGAGTGGGGATCCATCCACAACCAATAGGATACTACTCCATCGCCTATTCAGAGGTGGAAATGGGAATGCCTCCGTGCTACCGAGATTGCGCCGGAGTCTTCCTGATGTACGAGAAAGCTGCAAGTATCATGATGGGGTATCCAGTCAATATTATGGTAGGACATGCGATCCAAAATTTGTTGGAATCTGGTAAATCTGCACTAACGATACCCCGTCTGAAAAATTATTACAGGATTTTGGAACAGGAAGATGTTACTTTGACTAGGTGTTCCATAGTGAACCCAGCGCAGACCCTTCCTAAGCCTGAGGATGGAGAACCTCACGACTGTGTGGCGGAAGCTGAGAGGTACTCCAGACTTAGAGCTGACTTGCAGGCTTTCCCGTTTAGCAGTCCTGATTTGGAACTATGGACAGACGGCTCATGTTACAGAGTTGGAGAGGACCTAAAAGCAGGTTACTCTGTAGTAAAATCACAAGGTGATGGGTTTGTCGTAGAAAAGGCCGAAGCCTTGACACAACCCTGTTCAGCTCAGCTGGCGGAACTAGTCGCTCTGACTGAAGCGTGCAAAATGGCAGAAGGCAAGAGCTGTAATGTCTATACAGACAGTAGCTACGCGCAGAACATAGCCTTTCTCTACGGAGCGGTGTGGAAAGGGCGAGGTTTTAAGAGAGCAGATGGTACCGCCATAAGACACTGTAGTCAGATAACCGATTTGTTGCAAGCAATAATGAAACCCAAACAAATTGCGATTATCAAATGTGCTGCCCATCAGTCTGATGAGTCTAAGGTGACCAGAGGTAACAACATGGCGGATGTCGCTGCCAAACAAGTGACAGGTGCGGACAGAGCAGGTAAGGTATTGGTTATCACACATGAGGTGGAGTTGGAAGATAAGATTACTTACAAAGATGTTTTGACCTTTCAGGAAGAGGCGAGTCAGGTGGAGAGAAATCTCTGGTCAGCAAGGGGGGCTAGTAGGGATGGGGCAGGTTTGTGGCGGAACCATGAAGGACTTGTGGTTGCACCAACGGGCCTGGTCGGACTGCTGATCCAAACTGCGCATGAGTTCTGTCATGCACACCGGAGAGAGGTGAGTAGGAAAATAGAGGAGTATGGGTTTTGGGCGCCAAACCTGCTACGGCAGATTGATTGTGTAATAAGTAGATGTGCAATTTGCTTGAAGAACAATGCACGCAGAGGGATCGTTGTGTCTCCGGGACACATCCCCACCCCAAATGGCCCAATGAGAGAACTTGTGATTGACTATGTAGACATGATAAAACCGATTAACCAAAAAAGGTACATTCTTGTCGTGGTGTGTCGATTTTCGAAGTGGGTAGAGGCTTGCGCGACTAAACATAAGGATGCTGCCTCAGTGGCTAA
Organism: Notolepis coatsorum; assembly: GCF_963971535.1. Taxonomy (NCBI): domain Eukaryota; kingdom Metazoa; phylum Chordata; class Actinopteri; order Aulopiformes; family Paralepididae; genus Notolepis; species Notolepis coatsorum. The sequence goes on from NC_140167.1 coordinate 184,398,631, forward strand.
GTTCTTATGCCGTGAGGTAGTAAGCCGTTACGGAATTCCAGATAGGATCTCGTCAGATAATGGAAACGAATTTGTGGACAAAACTGTACGTTTAGTACTCCAACAGATGGGGATAAAACAGCGTTTCGGGTCCGTTTACCACCCTCAGAGCCAGGGGGCTGTGGAACGCATGAACGGGGTACTTAAGAACTAATTGGTTAAGATCTGTCAACACACAGGTCTAAGTTGGCTGAGCGCGTTACCGTTGGCACTGATGGCGTGTAGATCAAGCGAGATCCGGGGCCTGCGTTTAACTCCGCACGAGATGTTGTTTGGCCGATGTATGGTTGTGCCCGGATTGCGCGCAGCAGGAAAAGGTCCGAGTTTGGATATTCTAGACCACGAGATGCGTGAGTACGTGAAGTACATGTCAAAGCTCCACGGGGCAATCTATGATTATGTCTCTAGTAAACGAGAGACAGAGGAGGAGGAGGATAGGCGGAATGCTCCCCAGATAGTACCAGGGGACTACGTTTATGTCAAAGTGTTCAGACGCAAGTGGTATGGCGCGCGGCGGGAAGGACCGTACGAGGTCGTAAGAGCTACGGAAAGAGCTCTACAGGTAAAAGGATCTTCAATGTGGTTTCACCTTTCGCATTGCGTAAAAGCCCTGCAAGATGGGCAAGAATTGGAATCCAAACCCCAGAATTGGAATCCAAACCCCTGTTCAATGATCAAGAACAGGAGGAAATGCACGACGAAGGGGAAAATGAAGGATTTTTGCAGGAGCCAGACAGAGGAGATCATGAATTGGAATTGGAAAATGATGATTTTTCCTCTGTGGATTTTGGCGGAGTACCAGCAGCGGAACCGAGGACGCCGGAGGAGAGGGCGCTTAGCGCAAGTGCAACGAAAGAGCCACGGCCAAAAAGGGTTATCAATAGACCTCAGAGGTTTCAATGAGGATAACTGGTAGAATTGCAGCTAAGAGGGAATAGACCTCAGAAGGTCTTTTGCAAAGGAGAAATTCAGTCTTTTATATGTTTATGGTTTAAGTCTCCTTCGTGTTTATTAGAACTGTTAGTCTTATATTGGTGTGAGGTAATAATCTTTTCTTGCAGAGTCCATTACACAAAATAGACATTTGGTTAATTACATGGATAAAATAGTCTAAACAAAAAAGCTGTTATTGAAAGAGTGTTTCCTTGTAAAAACAGGAACAGCTTTCTTAGTCTGAAGTCATAATAATAACTGATAATGTGTATAACTGTGCAAGAAGAAGAAGTAAGTGGAATTTTGGAATTTTTTGGATTTTTGGATAAAAAAAAAAAAAAATGTTTATATTTTATGGAAATATTATATCATTTTGATTTTGAAATTTACTGGTTACATAATGAGGGTAGACCCCTCAGAGAAGGGATTGTCGTAAATTAAATTGATCAAAATGACCCGTATAAGCATTACAGGAGGGATCAAAATCATCTAGCGGTTTCTGGAAAAGGCCATAGGAGAATTCAGTCAAAGGCTAACAGTGCAACCCTTCACCCTTCACCTAGCAGCTATAGGAAAAAGCCCAGAGTACCATAAAAATAAGAACAGATCAAATGGCAAACAGATGAAACCTCTTTCCCCACACAACAAAGTGGGAAGGAAGGCCCAATACTTAACTTCAAGTCAGAAAATTACGGCCTGAAGGCCAGCACCAGAGTTCTGTTTACTTTAGCTAAGCAGTCCAAACAGACCATTCTGGGATACCCACTGTTAGGTTGAGTGGGTACTATATTTCCATCTGTATGAGGGTCGCATTCAGGGACACTTGGGTAAATCATTCTAAAAGGAAACTAGTTCACATCCCCTCTGTAAGGTCACCTTGTAACGCTGTTTCGCAAGACCCAAATCACTTAGAGGGGAGACCTTCTAGCCAATAGGAAAGCAGGCTCTCTGGGGTGACGGCACGGGATGGCAAGGGCGGGGGGGATTCTCTCTTCTCTTATAAAACCTGCAGGTTGAATGATGGAGGGAAGACAGAGACACGGAGACACCGAGACGCAGAGAGACACGCAGAGAGAACTGAGAAGCAGAGACGGAGAATCCACCCCACCAGAGTTCGAGAACAGAGCCGAGAAGAAACCTTCGAGACGAGCTGATTAGAAATAGAAATAATTGATTGCTGTAAACCTGATTGATTAAGCTGTTGGATATTCCAATAAAGCAACGGTCAGACCGTTTTCACCCGCAGCGCTGGCTCCGATTCCAAATCTTTTATAAGACAATTGAACAAACGTGTGAGTACAATTAGCAGAGATACAGTAGCGATCCACTATACGATCCTGAGACTTTAGCAAATAGAATCATTGAAAAGACACGTTAATCGCTTCAGCAAGCTGACGTTGGCTACTCCTAGCAGCTCTCTCTCTCTCACTCTCTCTCCCCCCCTCCCTCCCTCCCTCTCTCTCTCTCTCACTCTCTCTCTCTCTGCTAACAGTCCTGATTCGATTCTTGAACCTACTTCATTCCAAAGGAATATATTGATGGACATTAGCTATAGTATATAGCTCAGCAGCTGTAACAGAATACTTTTTTTTTGTTTTTATTATTTATGTTTTAACGATGACAAAAAAAAGCCAGCGGTGGACCGACATAGCAAACGCTGTCACTGTTTACTTGTGTAAGGAGGACATGGTTCCTTTTCAAACTGTCGATCGAAAGGGCTTTAAAGACATTGTCAAAACACAATCCAAGATATGCGTTACCTGCCTGCAGACACCTGAGAAAAGGTTTTGCATTTTTCTATTGCAGTTTTGCACAATACATTTTCTTAAAATACCTCTGTACTATGTGAAATATGTCCTAGTAATACAAGAGTACAGTAATAGCTGCCAGTGTTTTACCCCTTCAGAAGCATGTATATAGACATAAAATACCGTGATATATACCGTTACCGTCTACGCTTCAAATTATACCGTGATACAAATTTTAGACCATACCGTCCAGCCCTAATTTCTGCTTGAATATTTAGAATAGTTGCCTTACTGCATAACTCTTTTGGCATGGCTACAGGTCATGGAGCACATGTCCTGTCATTCATCCGTAGAATTTGAAAGTAATAACATAGAATTCACTGATTTTCTCGTAATGGCAAGGTCACCAGGACCAGAGGCAATAAAGCAGCCCACAGAAATGACACTCCCATCACCATGCATAATGATAGGTATGGTGTTATAATGGAGGATGACAATGTGAATAACACGCCTCTTGTTATGGCAATGTTTCTAAATATTCAAGCAGAAATGCATAATAGTGGTTAAATGAGAAGACCTGTAGCATTATGGATGGTCTGAGATGATACTGGGACCTTTGGGAACATGTAGAAGTTGTAGTGAGTTCAAGCAAAGAATCCCCAACATGTCAGTGAATTGAGGGAGTTCAATGATAACTAACCAAAATCCATCAAAGCATATGAAAGAGACTAGTATTCAACTCTAGAAAAGGTCTGGGAAAGGTTTAGTTGAAGCCATAGGTGCCAGCAGCTGCTGGATCCCAAGGGTTCACATACTTGTGCACAAAAAAAAAATATATATATATATATATATATAAAAAGAGGGTGTGGAAGGGGAGGAGACTGAATAGTCGGCCAATGGGAAGCTTATATGCGTGATCAACATCCTGTAAGTCAGAAGAGGTCGAGGGTAAATTCACAAACTTGCATTGATGTACAGATGTTTAGACAAAACCCATGTGGCTGTTGTATGAAATGTATTCTTCTTCTTCTTCTTCTTCTTCTAACCCTTATTTCCACTCACCTCCAACCTGTCTGCCATTCCTCCTGTTTAGGCTGTTAGCTGCTATGATGCGCTCATCCTGAAAGCAGAGGGAAAAGTGGACCCAGACATGTTCTGTCAGCTGGGCCACTTCAACCTCTTACTGGAGGACTACCCAAAAGGTACACACACACACACACACACGCACGCACACACACACACACACACACACACACACACACACACACACACACACACACACACACACACACACACACACACACACACACACACACACACACACACACACACACACACACACACACACACACACACACACACACACACACACACACACACACACACACACACACACACACACACACACACACACACACACACACACACACACACACACACACACACACACACACACACACACACACACACACACACACACACACACACACACACACACACACACACACACACACACACACACACACACACACACACACACACACACACACACACACACACACACACACACACACACACACACACACACACACACACACACACACACACACACACACACACACACACACACACACACACACACACACACACACACACACACACACACACACACACACACACACACACACACACACACACACACACAAAGTGTGTTCGATGTTCTGTCCATGTTACCCTAATTCTGCGATCTGGTGATAAGAGAGACTATCTACAAAACTAGCAAGTTCACAAGTTTGATCTCTGCAACAGCTAACCTTTCCATCCTTGTCAAAGTGTCTTTGAGCAAGACACACCCTCCCCCTCCCTACCTGGAGAAATACCTATGTTTCAGAGGAATATGCAAATGAGTAAACTCCTGATCACACTGTTTGGTGTGGCCGTCAATAGCTATGAATGCAGGGCTGTACAGTGCAACATATATATCGCACGTGCTACAGCAACAGCGGTCTGTGCGATGGATGGATTTACTTCAGTAGCACTGGTGCGATAGGGATTCGGTTCATATAGATACTCTTATTTTGAAAATCCTGTAGCGGGTCTCATTTCTGCCCACGCGCAGCTCCAGCTAGGCTCCGAAAGCTAGCAACGTTCAGGTGCATATGATTTTATTTTGAAAAAACTCTTGTGACAACTCGACGAGTCATATCCGCCCTATCCGTGCTTCTGCAAGCAGAGCAGCGCGTTGGTCGGTTGGTGCGCACTGCTGCGTTAACACAGCAGTGCGCCTACACGTCCCGAAATAAGTCCGTGGTGTTTTTTTTTTCTCGCAACGGGTCAAATGCATCTACATGCTTTGCACCGTCGCCATTCCTTTATGCGCACATCGCCCGAAATTAACGTTTATGTACCATTACAATCACTACAACGTTAGCAAGCTAACAAGCTAATCCTGATCAGAGGCAGAGGCGCAGAGCAGTGTGGACTGGGGAAAGGGAAATGGGGGGGCACTCTCTGATTGATTGATTGATTGATTGAAAACTTTATTAACAGATTGCAGAATGGGTACAATACAGTACAGCTCAATACACACAATTGTTAAGGGGATGCAGACCAGAGAAAGACTTTCGTCTTGTTTCCCAACCATTCCTCTCCCCTTCCCTGTGTGTGTGTGCGTGCGTGCATTTGGAAAGACGATGAAGTCACTAGTCAGGACTCAGGACAGGAGTATATTATAGTAAACTGAGGATGGACAGATAATGTTGATATTCAAATATAAACAAGTTTCGAGAGGAGTGGAAGTTTGAAGACAGACTAGACTAGACTACAATATGATGCGGGGGTGGTGAGTTGAAACAGTGTGTGAATGAATGAATGAAAACTTTATTTAACAGATTGCAGAATGGGTACAGTACAGTACGGCTCAATACACACAATTGTTAAGGGGATGCAGACCAGAGAAAGACGTTTGTCTTGTTTACATCAGGGTCCCCCATTGTGTGTGTGTGTGTGTGTGTGTGTCCCAACCGACCCCACTTCTATGTTTCAATAAATTATTTGCATTTAAAACTATTAACGCTGACTCATTCCTTCAGTCCACTCAAAATTATGCTAATATTCCTTATGTTGTTTATGATATTAATTGAAAATAGCATATGAGAGTATCATAGTAATAATAACACATGGCGATATACTAAATGACAGCCAAACATGGCACTGGAACTAAATAACACAAATACAATAGGCACATTTGTGACTGTTACAAATATAACACGTTTTATACTTGTGCTACAAGATTTTGGCCTGTGCTACAAAACTATCAACCTCTGTAGCACCAGTGCTATGTGCAAAAAAAGTTAACGTACAGCCCTGGAATGACTAAAATAATTCTGTGCTTAAACCGATGGGTAATTGCTAACTGGTCATCAGAAGCCCTCAAGCCACACGAATGCTCTGCCACTCTGTCTACAAGCCACCCGAATGCTCTGCCACTCTGTCTACAAGCCACACGAATGCTCTGCCACTCGATGCATTGCCTTCCCCTCATAACATTTTATTGCTGTCTAGAAAGCATCTTTTTGGACGTAGGTAATAGGGGTGGGAATCACCAGAGGCCTCACGATACGATACTATCACAATACTTGAGTCACGATACGATAGTATTGCGATACTAAATATATTGCCATATTAATATTGCGATTTATTACCTTTTTTCAACTGCAAAGTAAAACTTTGTCAACATGTTTTATCTAATCAAATAAAGTTCAGTCTGTTCATCTCACTTAAATAATTTTTATTGCAGAACATGGTATTTCTTACATACATACCGTAGTCATATTCCAACTTAACTGAATGCACGTGTGTGTGTGTAAACTACTGTACTATTACAGGTATTGAAATGAACAATGCAACTTCCTTATAAAAAAATAATAATACATTTATTTATTTTAATTGAATTTTTTAATAAATATTTAAATATCGATACTTGGAGTCCCTGTATCGATACAGTATCGCCACGCAAAGTATCGCGATACTACTACGTATCGAGTTTCCCCCCAACCCCTAGTAGGTAATATGAAACTATTCCCCAAAGACAATTGAGACTAGATGAATCGGGAACAGTTGGAAGTGGAGCCGGTTTGAATATTTAGAGTATTTGTGTTTAGACATTTTGACATCTGTTCCACATCTTCCCATGTCTCTTTCCGTGTCTTATTCTTTCCATCATTCTCTCTTGTTCTCTCAGCATTATCTGCATACCAGAGGTACTACAGTTTACAGTCTGACTACTGGAAGGTGAGTTCACACAGCATCTCTCTTAAAAGGAGTACGCCGGCAAATAATCTCTTTCGACTTGCTGCTTTGAGACGAGAAGACCTGCGTTTGTTTCATCCTCTCATGCCCGGTAATTGCCGTGCCACGGTCCACGCTAACGTTTTAGCATGCAGTGCCTGTTTATTGTTCGGCACAAACTAGCTTAGCTGTGTTAGGATCTTGCCCTGACTGCTGAGATTCAGTGAGACAAATGTTACAGCTGAGGTCTATCAGTAGGGGAAAGTAGAATTCCACACTGTTTTGTGGGATTAACTAGTTATATATTAGTTATGCGTCTAATTTAGCAATATTCTAAACTAGAACACTTGTCGGGTTTACTTTTTTTATCACAAAACATGATTGACCATCCCGGGTTGAAGTCGCAAGAAAGTCGATTGCTGCACTTTTGAGATGATGCTAAAGCAGCCAAGCTAATTTGTACCGAACCGTGTGCTAAAACGTTAGCATGGACCGTGGGACAGCAATTACTGGACGCACGAGGGTGAAACAAACACAGATTTTCTCTTCTCATAATGGTGAGTTGATAAGAGATTATTTGCCAGAAAGTCAACATACTCCTTTAACACATAGTTGTTAGCGTTCAGTCATGCAACATTTTACTTTTGGACGACAGAAAGTACATTGATTTCAACAGTTGTAATTCTAATTGATTTTACATTATTTTACTTGCATGGGATTCACGTTCTCCAAAGTCGAGGACACAGAACTAATTTCATCTCGCCTACTGCCCAGCCAGCAGTCTCGCATGCACTTCAAAAGTGACAGACAATTAGCAGAACAGCGTCATGTTACTTCACTGAAACAGACGATGACCACAGCAGATGATTGGTCGCGTTTAGCATATTTTTTACTTTTGATGCGCCAAATTATTCTGGTTAATTATTTAAAGAATTTTTTTCAAATGAAAAAACAACTTTCAGCATTTGTTCAAAAGGGCCATTGTCCATGCCGCTATCTGAGTCTCTAATTGAATCTGCTGCTTAAGCTAGACTTGAGTGTTGGACCGTCTCTCTATCTCTCTCTCTCCACGTCCAGTATAGGCTACAGTAGATGATGACATGCGTTTGAAACAAACCACTCCTAGTCGTATTTCAAGAAAAATATGCCTCTATTCAGAAAATCAACCAGTACCACAAGCGGAGGAAATGGAAAGACTGAGTTCAATACCGCCACCTGGTGGCCAATTGGCGAGTTGCCAAACCGGAAATGCCCGTTTCAGCTCGGTCCGTCCCCTAATTCCGTCCGGCCACTCGTTGATCGTCCCGGGACTCAATCCACACACCGTGGACATGGATCGTTGCCATAACTCAATAAACAACATGATTTGGGCGTATATTAGTATTATACAAACCGGAACTGGATCGCCTCGATCCCCACCACATAACTGGGATCTGTTTGTTCCACTCATCGCCCAACGGTACGAGGAGACTGACGTGAGTTTCAGCGTTTTTCTTTATCATTTTTGATACAAACTGCTCTGATCAATATATCACCCATACTACATAAATCATTTAACTTCGGTCACGGAATTATAAACGACCCCCTCCCCCCCCCCCTTCCGTTCACCCGCAGATGATAAGTCATAACGTTTAGGACCATGTACAGTTGACATTTTTAATATAGCATGGATCGGTATCAAACTGCATTTGATTATCTAATATACCGTAATTCCTCTAATAGTAACCGGTATTCAATTAAAAACCGGGTCTCTATTAATGACCGGGTGCGCTGTTGAGCTAAGCAATTATCAGCCGGCCTCCTAATTAGGGTTGGGCATCGTTTGGATTTGAACGATTCCGGTTCCGATTCTCCATATCGATTCCTGTTCTGAACGATTCTCGATTCCGATTCTTTGAGGTGCAGGTCACAGCTTATTTCGCAGGAGAACAATTTTTTTTTTTTTTTTTTGAAAATTTTACATTTTTTTCATACTACTTCACATTTTCAGTTGACTTGATACAGTTTAACACTTTAAGTGCAGAAAACATGTTTAGGCGTCTTTCCTAGCCATGCTAAAGTTGCTGAGGACGCCCTAACTCGTCTTTAATATCAATATTTCAAAAATCATATTTCCCCTCTGCAGCCTTCACACACAGTTCTGAGCTCCTCTCAATCCTCTAGCGGTTCAAGAGCGCCATCTGGTGGCCGATCGGCAGAAGCGCCAAACAGGAAGTCATGTGGATGAAGTGGTGATCACCCATATTACTTCCGGGCACTCGCTATAGTTCCCGGGACTCGAGCTCAACACAATACATAGCGATCCGTTGCCAATAACTCGATAAACAACATGATTTGGACGTATATACTATTATACAACCTGGAAATGGACCGGGTATTTCGACATCCCATAATGGAAAACTGTCTACCCCACGCTGATCGCCCAACGGCCCGCGGAGGCTGGGGTGAGTTTTAGCGTGTAGTATTACCGTGTTCGACACTAACTGCTATGATGAACATTTGACCCACATTAGATGAATGGTATAACGTTGCCCACGGAATTATAACCGATCCCCCGCCCATCCGGTCATCATCAAGGCGCTCCCATAGTCCAGCAGACTGTACACAGAGCAGACTCCGCGGAGGTCCGCGCGGACTCTTGAGCTTTGATCTCAGCGGACAGCAGACCCACAGGTGCGAAGCTCCAATTTTCTGATGCGCGGACATCCGCGCCGCTGACTTGGTGTCACACAAAACGCTGCTCAGCGTTTTGGTTGACATCGAACTGCATTTAATGTGACGCCGATCTGCATTTTACTCTGAACACTCGCTCCGTGCCAAGAGAGATGTTTGAATGGCGTTTCTAAATGAAGTGTGTAAAATTGCCAGTTTTATTTCGAAATATTGGAAACGGAGATAACATAGAATGTTATCTCCGTTTCCAATATTTTGAAATAAAACTGGTGCTTTTATTTCATGCAATGCGTGTCTTTTCAGCACCACTCGCTGTCCACCTCAAGCCTATACGGTACATTGCATCTCGCTGCCTGTTATTCAAGTGCGTAAAACTGCCCGTTTTATTATCGAAATATTGGAAACGGAGATAACATACTCTTTATTTTGACATCGGATGACGACGACATGACAGAAGTTGAACAGCGTGGGGACAATTGTGTAAACTGGCGCATGACATCTAGGAAATTGGTCCACGGAGGTCCGCTCGACTATGAAGGCTCAAAGAGTCCGCGCGGACCTCGCGGAGTCTGCTCTGTGTACAGTCTGCTGGACTATGGGAGCGCCTTCAGATGATACGTAGAAACTTCTAGAAGCACGTCCACTTCTAGAAGCACGTCCATTTGAAATTTTTCATCTGGCACCGATCGCTACCAAACTGTATTTGATCATCAATATAATGCATTTGGGGCTATAAATCACGTTCTGGAGAAAGCTGCAGAAAGAGATGAAAACATACTTATACTTTAGATCATATTTTAGTATGAATATGTGAATGAAAAAGTTTAACGTTCATACACCCTGAACAATACATATAGGACATTGAATGGGCCCTAATAATGGCAATCTAGCAATATAATTTAAAAAGTTATAGCCCTGCAAAGAAGGGGAACTTCTCCATAGACAAATAGAGCTGGCAACGGATGGTATATCATGAATTTAACCTTAGGCAATCAAAGTGTTAATTTGGTTGCTGTACTGTAACTAGGGTATTAATTAACAAAGTAAATTTTTTTTTTTTTAAGAATCGAAATGCAGGTACCGGTATGTTACTTCCGGTTCCAGAACCGGAAGTTAGGAACCGGTTCCTAATTAGAACCGGTTTTCGGTGCCCAACCCTACTCCTAATACAAGCCGGGTTTCATGTATATTAGAGGAATTACGGTATTTCCCTCAACAGATTTACCATAGGCAATATATTTAGTTATTGTTGTTATATGCTGGCCTGGCTGTGCAGTAAATACAATGGTATGGTGTTAATGTTTACCAAGAGAGTAAGCCTACCTCAGAATTGTATAAAACGAAGTTATTATTATTATTATACCAGTATTGTGATTGCACTATTTTACTTTATTTTACTTTTTTTGACCACCTGTAATTGCACTGTTTACTACCGTATTTCATACAGTACTTGGTTTAAATAAATGAACCCAGTACATTTTACTGGGTTCAAACTGACACAAAATGTTGATTTATTCATTATGATCTGTTTGAAAATTAGAAATATAGGCCTCCCTTATACATGCCTCCTCCTAATACAAGCCTGGTATCCGCTACAGTTGAAACAAATACAAGCCGGGGTTACTATTAGAGGAATTACGGTATGCATTTATGCCTATATCTCACGTTCTATGAAATACTGCAGAAAACGATAAAAACATATTTATACTCTAGACGGTATTTTCGTATGAATGTGTGAATGAAAAAGTTAAACGTTCCTACATCCTGAACGATAGATAATTGATGTTGAATGGGCCATAGTAATGTCAATTTAGCAATACAATTTAAAAAGTTATAGCCCTGCAAAGGCGAACATCTCCATAGACAAATAGCGCTGGCAGGGAATGGTTTAGGATGATCAAAGTGGTGGCAGAGAATGGGTTAACGTTATGTCGAGTTCATACTACACTAAAAGTGTTTAATTAGCAGCAATCTGTTGTTGAAAATGTAACGTTAAAAATCTCCGTCCATAGCACCGGAAACGTGAGGACAGGAAGCCATCATGAAATCATTGTAGTCATATTGTAGTCTTTTAGTCTTATTAACTAAAAGATTTTAACAAAATAAAAAGCAGCAGCACTATTAGATAACTGAGTCATGTTTGCTATGTATTTCTTTCTTTAGGGGAGTAGGACATTTGTTTCACAGTTTTAGCATGATGTTTTATAGATGGCTAGGTTAAACACAGGTTTTTGTTTTTAAGGGGGGGGGTTTGATTTGATTGAAGTTTATTTCAAATATGCAACACAACAAACAAACATCAAGTACAGATATGGCCTTAAGATGTTCAAATAATAAATGTATAATTATTTTTTTAAATAATAATAATCAAATAGTATCGATAAAGGACCGAACTGTTAAGCAGTATCGATAAGAGTAGTAGTATCGATAAAATCCTAACGATACCCATCCCTAGTGAGGACACGGGGACAGACAGTGAATCGTCCTTCCTGGCAATGTTTATTTTTTCTTGCAGGGTTTCAATGGCTAAATTACAACAACTAAACAATTAAATCCACTGTACGATGTTTAGTGCAGCCCCTGGTTGCAGGCTTTCAGAGACGGGACAGAAGGAGCAGAGCTGAGGGGCTGTCCCCCTGGTTGCAGGCTTTCAGAGGCAGGACAGATTTGACCGAAGGAACAGAGCTGAGGGGCTGTCCCCCTGGTTGCAGGCTTTCAGAGGCAGGACCGAAGGAACAGAGCTGAGGGGCTGTCCCCCTGGTTGCAGGCTTTCAGAGGCAGGACCGAAGGAACAGAGCTGAGGGGCTGTCCCCCTGGTTGCAGGCTTTCAGAGGCAGGACCGAAGGAACAGAGCTGAGGGGCTGTCCCCCTGGTTGCAGGCTTTCAGAGGCAGGACCGAAGGAACAGAGCTGAGGGGCTGTCCCCCTGGTTGCAGGCTTTCAGAGGCAGGACCGAAGGAACAGAGCTGAGGGGCTGTTCCCCTGGTTGCAGGCTTTCAGAGGCAGGACCGAAGGAACAGAGCAAGAGAGCGCGGGTTACATGTGTAACTCTGGTTATATGATCCAAGAGATGCAAGTTTTATGAGTCAACACTCAACACATTAGGTTATTTTATGTCAACATTGTTAGATTATATAACAGAAGACAGCTCGTGGCAGAGAAACATAATATTCACATTTAACCTAACCCTAGCAATATTTTCAGAAAATATGCCAAAAAATACCTAAGTAAATGGAAGATTCTACGAGGTCCATTTCCATGTTCTTGGTATCTAGGGACATCTATGGATCTCACAGAATGTATTCCCAGTGTCAGAAATTAGGCTTGAGTAAGTGTCTCTTACTAGGCTTGAGTAAATTGTAATGAACCAAAGGAGAATATAAATTTTTTCCATCTTTGACGGTGAATAACACCATGCTAAAATTCACCAGACATGAAAAATCTGAGCTCATTCAGCACCTTCTTGAGATCACATGTACAAAAAAGCTAAGAAAATGAATAAAGGGCAGATGATTAAACACAAGGTTTTGTAGATACAGTACTGAATTCTGCCATCCATGCAATTTGAAATATGATTATAGAATATTGAATATTGGGCCTATAAATTACCTTATTATGGCCAAGTAGCACATCTATGGACCGGGTCAAATCTCCCCTTTCCAATGGCAGAGTTAAATCTGGATTTAGTATCACCAGGCGTGAAGCAAAAACCGTGAATGAAATCTACTGTAAGTACAGTTACTTTTTTATAATGTAAATTTATCCGCCATTTATCATCAGATTGCAACTCCGTTTTTTGCTAGACGTTCACAGAAAGGTAGATAAACTAACTGCGTTCTAATTCATGGCAATAAACGTTGAGGTTTGTTCCACCCGTGATAGGATCCCAAAGATGAAGAGGGAAAAAAATTAAAAAGAAGTGATGATTGACGGGGGCTGGCGTGAGCTGGGATGTTTTTTTTTTTTTTTTTTTTTTTTTTTTTAAAGCCCATCGAAAGCCCTGGGTCTCTTCTCTCAAAAGTCTATACTCAAGTTAGGTTGAGCCAAATCCTCGCGTCAATCCTCGCCTTTTTCCGACTTGATGCCCAGAGATTTCTATAAACTAATACTTCACTAATAACACTTAAAATCATTGGTAAACAAAGGTAGTGCTGAAATCTGAAAATATACACCTAGACTGCTGTTTTGACAGGGTTATGGTCTTTACTCTTGGCTACATTTGAATTAAAAAAATGCAATATTAGTTCATACATTCTGTAGAGATGGATTTATTGTGTGATGTCATTCTCGTACCGGACCGCTCTGAAGGTTAAATATTTAGAAGTCTTTAGTCACTGTCAAACGTCAATACAAAACTAGTGTATGTAAATGAAGACAACTATTGATCAGCATGCAAGTTCATTGATTAATGATTGTACCATGCTGTACCAAAAACAAAAGTGTGACCAAACCATGTGCCTGTGCAAACAACTGCGAAATTGTTAGTCTGGAGCCCTGTGTATTATTGCTGCTTGAATCGCTCCTGTCACATTTATTGAAATTAATGGAGCCTTCAGATCAGGGTTCGAAATTAAGCGGGGCTTGGGGCAAAATTCCCTCGAAAATTTACCAAATGCCCTCGAAAATAATAAGGGGGGCAAGAAAAGCCACAGACGGTTTACTAATTATATATATAATTATATATATGCTCTACAGTGCAAGCATTTCACTCGTATTTGCCCCTAATGTGTGCGAACCGGAAAAATAATTTACTTGCAGTGTGCGAGTGAAGATTACAAACAGCTCCGCTGTTAACACTTTGAGTGCCAACGACGCTATATGTCATTAATTCATGCCGACCGTTGAGTGCCAGTGAGGACAAATAGCGTTTTTTTGTCTTTTTTTATTAGCGATTTGAATTCATATTTCATCAATCTAGTCTCACGTTAGTGCTGCAAACTCTCTGAGCTCCATTGGGAAAATACCGCCCCCTATCGTCTCTCCCTGTTGTACTGCACCCCATTGGATTAGACTGAATGAAACACATGGGGGGGGGGGTAATCCATCTTCCTCATTTTTCTTCTCCGGCAAGCCATCCGAGAGGATCCAAGTCATTGCCGAGCCGCAAAACAGTGTGGAATACATATTTCCAGTACCCAGCGCTGAATCAATAAACACGATCGATATTTGGAATGGCGTTCAGGAATTGGAATACCGGTAATCTTTTTGGAGAACATCTGATCTGAGGTAAGGAATCTATTTTACCAGTCTTAGGATAATCAGACCTTTTTTCACAGATATCAACGTGTGTGTGTGTGTGTGCGTGTGCTGATCAGGAAATAAGACATTTGATTTTTCAGCTCTTCATAATCTATCGATAATCTAGCGTTTATTTGAAAACTATTCATAAATAGGCCGAACAATTACAGTTTTTGTATATTCCAGTAAAGGGCGATTATCACAGAATCTTTATATTTTCCTGAAACTTTCAAGAAAAGGGTTTTTCAAAATGGTATAAAACGGGAATGAACCGATTTAAGAAAAGAAAAAAAAATCTGTTTCGACTGTTTACTGCAAACAAGTCATTGCTAAGCGACGGCCAGATTAGACACATAGCCATAATTTAAGACATAGTTTATGCGTTCACAAATATGAGAG
Organism: Notolepis coatsorum; assembly: GCF_963971535.1. Classification (NCBI taxonomy): domain Eukaryota; kingdom Metazoa; phylum Chordata; class Actinopteri; order Aulopiformes; family Paralepididae; genus Notolepis; species Notolepis coatsorum. The sequence goes on from NC_140167.1 coordinate 184,413,950, forward strand.
AGCTATCATTGAAGTGGGTGGTGGCATTCAACGGGGGTAAGGCGCACTGCATGGCTGGTAATCAAAGTGTTAATAGTTCAGAAACTACAAGTCCCACATTCCACAAGGCGCATAAACGTCCAATCACAGTAGAGTTTCCTGAGGTGACGCGGCTGGTTTCATGCGAGTGAAAGGAAATGAGAACACAGTACGTGCTGGAAGACACAGTCACGGTACCGGCATAGGCAAGTTATACATTCAGAATCAGACAACGCAAAAAATTCAGCCAGCCATGAAGCCCATTCATTTTTATTTTGAGCAAAAGAGAGACTAGGAGAAAGAGGACTCCGGCGAGGCAGCTAATGTTACTGAGGCGGATAACGTTAGCGAAGTTAGCACACGCACATACACGCACACTGTGGGCCAGCCAGTGACTTTGGTGGTGTGTGCTATTGCACAGCTGTGTGTCCCGTTTGCACACGCACATACGCACATAGTAAGCCATCACTGGGAACGCTCCTCTCCTCATAAGCACCCTCAGCCTGCCATTAGTGGCGTTTTTCAGGAATTTGAGTATGGTTGGGTCGAACCTGAACAGCTTGACACGCTGGGAGTAGAGGGCCTGTTCGTCCTCCTCACCATTCACCAAGTACCTTATCTGGCATCGGAACTACAGGGTACAGGCTCAAACTGAATGTCGTTTTTCTACTCCGTCTTGTACATGTCTTCTTCGCCCTGGTCGGCTGTGTCGGCCTTATTGGGGGTTGCCTGGAGCGATGGGAACAGCTGCTCACCAGCACGAGAGAAATCTTTGAATTCTGAGTCTGTCTGGCCAAACTGGAAATCCTCTCCAGTAGTCTGTGCCAAATCTGCAAAACTGAACGTGTTGGGTTTGCCAGTGAATAGTGGATTTTGATCTTCGGCGGTTTGATCTACAGATGATGTAGAAGTGGTAATACTGGACTCCTTTTCTTTCTCTCTATGCTGGTCAGCTATGTTTTTCAAAAACATGGAGGCAGACCCTGATGCAGGTGTTTGATCATCGGCTGCAGGAGTTTCCGTTTCAGTGTCCTGTGTGCCAAACTTGAAGCCGCCTGGTGGGACGGTGAAGGCAAAACCTGGAGCGCTGAAGGTGCTGGACCCAGATGGTGGGGCCTCAAATTTGAAGGACTCAGCAGAAGGTTTATCTTGGCTAAGGCCAAAACTAAATGGGCTTCCAGTACCAAATGCAGCTGTAAAGCCAGTTTCAGCAGGTTGGCTAGATGAACTCTTACTTCCAAAGCTAAAGCTAAAGTTTCTTACAGCACACGTGTCACAGTCCCACTGTCCTGGCTTTTTGCCAAACTGAGCCCCAAAAGCAGAGCCGAAGAATGTGAAGATGCTCGACTGGCTGGGAGGCTGGTCGTGAGCCGGAGGCCTCTGCTCAGGAGGTCCATCTGTTTCACTGGGAATGTCTGACGTCAGAAGACCAAGCAGACTCTCGCTATGCTTGGCCTGAGAGCCGCCTTGGAGGGTGAAGTCTCCATCATTAGACTTGAAGTTGGAGTTGAATTTAAACGAAGAGGAAGGTGTGGACTGGGCAACGATGCCCGCTCCAAAACTCTGCACTTTGAGGGCCTCTGCGGGGGCCTGCTGGCCGAAAGATATCTTTCCAAAGTCTATGGGTTTCCATTCAATGTTCTTTGGTGGCTGGAGAGGGACAACAGATGGCTTGGTGAAGTAGCCAGGCTTGGGGAGGGAAGGGTTGGTGGTGGGTTGGGTTACGCCGTGTCCATAATATTCCTCACTGTATGGGGAGAGAAGGCTGGTGGCTGGAGACTCAAAGCGTAAAGGTGGACCAAAGACTTGGTCCCGAGGAGGGTAGATGCATGCTGGAGCTGTTGGCAGGGGAGGTGTCTGGGTGGGCGGCTGGTAGGCGTACATATGTTGTTGCTGTGGTGGTATACGGTTCATACCATACATCGGGCCCTGTGAAGAAAGGAAAAACAAATCAGATAAGGCACACGGTAGCCTCAGAAAAATTATATGAATCTCTTAAACAGTTACCTTTGCAGCTGTGCGAAGTAGATATTGGGTGGCAACTGAAAAAAGGGAAAACAATCATTAAAACTAACATACTTATATACATATATATTTTTATAAATACATTTTTATTGTATATATTTATATTGTATTTATTTATTTGTACACAGTTCTGGACTTGTAGTTTTATAACTAGCAGGCTCCATTGTGGGCAGTACACTGACCTGTTAGGGGGGCTCCATGGAAGGACTGGGCCGGAGGGTATGTTTCCTGCAGGCCCTCTGCCCCATAACTCTCCCTGTACATCCTGTGGTGGGGAGAGCCTGTGTTCTCAGAGGAGTTCTGCCTCAGGTCATGGACCTCATTCTGTAATGCAAAGAACTTAGTGAGAACAGACAGCATTTACAACAATCATTCTATGTACTTAACACAGGATCTAAATTAAATATGTTGTGGGCCTTCACTCCCAAGTTCTTGATACCATAGAAATTAGCAGAGGAATAATAATAATAATAAACACTTGTTCAAACGGTGAGACTGACCTTGAGAGCTTCTACTTGCTGGCAGAGCATCTGGAGGAGGGTCTTCTGGTCCTCCACCCAATGGGGTGGAGTCTTGGGAGAAATCTGGATGAAATAGGAGGGGACAGGAGGAGGGGGGAGAGTTAATTCCAATCTATATTTCCATCACACGTTTAGCAAAATTATTCTGGGGTTTTAAAACCACGCAGAGAAATGACCAAGCGGGTAGCTTGTATCCTTTCGGCAACCAACCCTCCCTTCCGCGTTGCTCTGATAGGCCTGCGCATGAGCCGCGATAAGCCCCTCAGGCAGGCAGGAATACTAAACTCGAGTTAACCTCATTTATACAAATGGAAGTATTGATTTCGCCGTAACGAATCATTAAAGAAATATACCGTTAACTGGAATATGTTGTTTCTTTACACATATGTTGGATTATGTGATTGGTTTGTCATGACAAACTAATAAAAAATCGCGAATTAACCGGTGGTTATCCTATTATATTAACATAGCTACAACAACACACAGTAACGTTAATATAATTACATGCATCATTGTTTACAATGAACGGTGGGGCTAATGGAAAGGACTGGACACGGACAAGTTAAACAGCAATCAATTAATTTAATATAACGGGTAGTTCGAGCTGCATTTTCGTGCCTACAACCACACCACAGCCACAAGGATATTAACCACCAGTTAATTCGCGATTTATTTATTAGTTTGTCATGACAAACCAATTAAATAATCCAACATATGTGTAAAGAAACAACATATTCCAGTTAACGGTATATTTTTTTAATGATTCGTTACGGCAAAATCAATACTTCCATTTGTATAAATTAGGTTAACTCGAGTTTAGTATTCCTGCCTGCCTGAGGGGCTTATCGCGGCTCATGCGTGGGCGTAGGCCAATCAGAGCAACGCGGAAGGGAGGGTTGGTTGCCGGAAGGATACAAGCATCCAGCTAAGCGATGTACTGAGCTCACCAGGTGTCTCTTGGAGGTAGAGACGATGCTCTTGTTGGGGGAGGGGCTGGAGAACATGATGTGGGAGATGCTGGCGGCGGTCTCTGTAAGCGGAGTGGGGATGGAGGTGGCGGGTGCTCCTCCACCCTCCTCTTCCTCTTCCTCGTCCATGGCATCACCACCCTCACCCAGCTGCTCGTTGAGCAGGTCCATCACCTGCTCCATGGACACGCGTAGCTGGGGTACGGAACACACATTCAATGGTTCATCAGAACTCATTGTAGGTCATAATCCATCTAATTAGAAACAGTTTCGCAAGACTTAAAGGACCCACACTAACAGTAAGGAATGTATATGGCCAACAGAGAATATTTAGGATAGACTAGAATACAGGCCTTGCACAAAATGTTGGTGTAGCGGTCTTCCAACATGGCTGCCTGTAACCATTGGTAACCACTTTCGGAGGAAAATGTATGTTCAGTAGAGTAGGTAAAACATTAGAAAAGCGTCAGAGGGAGGGCGGTCAGGTGGCGTAACGGAGATTGCATTTGTCACCAACCCCGGAGCGGCTGGATTCGCCTGTTCGAATCCAGCTCACAGCTCCGGGGTTGTCACCAGCTTGGCTGGCCGTTCACACTAATACAATTGGCAGTATTAGAGGGTGGGAGAAGCTGGCGGGGTGGGTCCGGGTCGTTGTAAACAGCGACTCCTACAGTTCGGTCGGGGCGCCTGCTAAGCGCGGATAGGATCTAAGTGGGATAGTGTGATCCTTCCACACGCTACGCCCTCTCAGTGAGAATCCGCGCTGCCAGGTGAAAAGAAGCGGTTGATTGGCTGGACGTGTGTCGGAGGAAGCACGTGGTAGCCTCCACTCTCCCAGACCGACTGTGGGGGGTAAGTGCGCAGCGACCAGGAAGGGGATTGGGAATTGGCATAACGACCAACATTTGGATAGGAGAAAATCGGAGGAAAAAGGAGGGGGGAAAATATAATAAAAAAAAAAAAAGCGTCAGAGGGAAGCAACAGTTGTGATTGGAGGATCAAGAAAAGAGGACGGGGTTTGCTTCAGATAGATCAATTGTATTTGTGCATTATGTGTCTGTAAAATTTGTTTATGTTGGTAATGTTAGTAAACACTGAAATAGACCAAGACACCATCTTATTTTCATCTACAGATCAAACTCTTCCAGAATGTATATATCCCACATTCTTATGGTAAAAAGAAAGCACTCATTAGTCGTGCAAGAGAGAAAACAGACTACCGTTATACTACTGTGACTTGGACCGTGACCCACCTTCTCGATCTCATCTGCATTGGCGTTGTAGATCTTAGACAGGTGCGTCTTGAACTTCCTGAGGAACATGACGCATCTGTCCTGAGTCTCCTCCATCCCGTTGCCTGCTTCCTCAGACAGCCGCTGAAAGATCTGAAAAGGACATCCACATATGAAAATAAACCATCATCATCATCATCATCATCATGACCAGGTGCTGGAGGATGTATTCAAGTCATCCACAAAATCCTCTATTGGAACCACCAAGTTGCATCTTTGTTTACCTACCCGTGCCAGATGCCAGTTGGATGAGGTGTTATTGATGGTTTCCGTCTTGCCCTCAATGTCCAGGAGGGTGGCGATGGCTATAATGGCCTCTTGTTCATAGCCCTTCACCACCGAGATCTAACAGTAGATAAGATATGCAATAGTAAAATGATTAGCAGCCCCCCGAACCAACTAGTTAATTTAAGCTGTAATTTGTAAGTACTTTACTAGCCATCTAATCACCATTGTTTCCCCTACCATAGGTATTAGTGAGCGTGATGCAGTCGCACCAATAATAGCTGTGGGTAGGGTTGGGTACTGTTCACATTTGAACCGCTACCTGGGAATCGTTACCGGTACCTGGCGGAACCTTTTTTGGTACTTTCATAATAGCAAAATTGTATTTGTTGTAAAACTAAACTAAAGTCTAAACTCCTCAATTTCAACATTGTTATCACACCACACAAACTAAAACCCCTCCCTACGCCCCTCTCCAAAACCGTTCCTACAAGCATTTTTTAATGTTGCATGATCATGTATACATTTATTATGTATTTTTTAAGTTTAAATATCAACATTATCTCGCCATCCTCAGTAAATACTATCAAACTCCTCTGACCTCATGGGACTTGCGCGCACACACACACACACAGAGAAAGGGAGAATGGCTTATAGCAGACTTAATGATCTTAAAATATTTCAACTAATGAAGTTAAATGTTTATTATAATCGACTATCTAGTTTGTTTTTATAGTGCAACGTTCGGCTAATTAAAACAAATTGAACATATAGAGACAGCCCCCCCCCCTCACTATTGGAACGAAAGTTCAGTTTGAAACTGAAGTCACAGAGTGTGAGCGTTTCCAGGGTTATCTTAGCTTAGTTAGCAGCAGCTAACGTTTGTTAAGGTTTTTACGGCGACCTGGGCATACAGGAATGGCGAGGATGCAAAGTATGTTAGACGCATTGGTCGCTGAGTTTTCATGGCACATAGAAACGGCACGACTCGCGAGGAGTTGTCACAGGGCTGTGAACGCAGGGCTGAAGAGCTAGATGTCATAGCTTCTAAAATTCAAGGTCCGTGCTAGTCTGTGTCTATTATGAAATGACAATTGCGTGTCATTGAAGGTCCACGCTGGTCTGGGTCTATTATGAAATGACAATTGCGCGTCATTGGAATTCTGATTCTGACAGAGTTCGGTACCCAACCCTAGCTGCGGGTAGCGTGAACACTGATGCAACAGCTTCGTCTACACTTCAATCAAAATCCAACCCATAGCATATCTTACCTACATTGGAATGCTTTTACTCGCCTACATTGGAATGCTTTTACTCATTTTAAATGTACTTAAATGTGAACTGTGGTGTGCAGATGTATTATCTAAGAAAATATAAATATATGTATGAACATACTCAATATTAAATGACTGATTAATGGGGGGGGGGGGGGGCGTTCTGATTAAAGATTCAACAATACTTAACCTCTTAACACTTTCCCGGCCACTTGGATGCGTCTATCACTCTAGACGGCCAGCATATCAAAACAGACTTGCATAGTTCGTGAGGCTGTTTGTAGAGCTAAATCTATACTTTATAGTATTGCTATCTGTCCATTCTCATTGTCAATTGAGACCATAAACCGTCCCTTCAAAATGGCTTAAAGAAATAATTTTCTCATCAATACGTTCTCATTTTATAGCGTCTTGAATATAAGCGTTATAAGGGATTTGGTCTAGTATATTTCCTGGAAGGCTGGATAAAGGGCTAATAGCTACTAGGGGTGGGAATCACCAGTTTCATCACGATACAATATCGATTCTTTGGACAACGATACGATATTATCCGATATCACACAGTCTGCCACGTGTATCGTCCCACCCCTAATAGCTACTAACGTTATATCCAATGGCATTTCGGTTATACAGAAGCTACAGTTAAAACTCAAAGTGCATATGATCCGTACGATCCTCAACCATGAATGCATGAAAGGGGGGGGGGGGTGTGGGGGACGTCGTTTCTGATTATTGATTACCATTAACCTTGTGCGGCTCAGTAGCCACATTCATTGATCGGCTGGTTGAGTATGATGACAAGGCCTGATCAGCGTGTAATTTAAGTGAAAAAGATCTTACCATGAGCCGGTTGGATCCCCCAGACCATTTCCCAGTTATCGATCGCCATCTGGTAGATCGATATGTCCATTGGTTGATGATAAATTCCTTTACTGCACACTGAAATCCGCGATCCAAAACGTATTCCAAGCTACAGGCTGCACATCCAGAATCCAGCTAACTGGAAACTCCATTGAAAAAACACGGATATACGTCCTTGGCCGCCATTGTGTTAAGCCGGAGCCATATTTAAAAAATGTTTTCCCTAAAAGTACATACCCAAGTAAATGGAAGATTGCTCCACTTCTACAAAGTATATTTGCATATTCTTGGTATCTAGGGACATCTATGGACCTCAGGGAATGTATTCCCAGTGTCAAAAATAGTGTATTTGTTACTATGCTTGAGTAAATTGTAATGAACCAAAAGGAGAATATAAATTATAATATTACATTTTTTACTTTGACGGTGAATAACACCATGCTAACATTGACCAGACGTGAAAAATTCAGCACCTTCTTGAGATAAAGTGTACAAAAAATCTAAGCAAATGAATAATGGGCAGATGATTTACAAGGGGTTTTGTAGATACAGTACTGAATTTTGCCATTTGAAATATGAATATAGAATATCAGGCCTATAAATTACCTTATTATGGTAAAGTCATACATCTATGGATCGGGCCAAATCTCTTTCCAATGGCACGTCTTTTTCATTCACAGAAAGGTAAAGAAACAATATACATTCTATTTTATGGCAATAATGTTCAGGTTTGTTCGACCCGTGAAATATAAATCACGAAAATCACGTTCAAAAATAATTTCACATCAGAAGTTTGACAGGGGCTGGTGTGAGCTGGGTAGTGTTTTATGAAAATCGAAAGCCCTGGGTCTCCTCTTTCATAGGACTACAAACATGAATGACGGCGGAATCTCCTCGCGTCTATATTCGACACTTTCCGATGCAATGCACAGACAATTCTTTAAACTCATATTTCGCTAATAACACTTAAAATCATTAGTAAACAGTCGGGGCTCTACAGTGCGACCATATTGCTCGCATATGCCCCTAGAAATGTGTGTGCGAAACGGAAAAATCAATTACTGAAGATTACAGCCCAAGTCGTTCTTTTTTTCTCCGGTGATAAATTGTTAAAAAACTACAAGTCCCACATTGCACTCAAGCCAACGGTCCAATCACAGTAGAGCAGGGTTAGAAATTAATATTTTTTTTCCAAGGGCTTTTTTTGCCCCCCTTAACACTTTGATTGCCTAAGGCTAAATTCATGATATACCATCCGTTGCCAGCTCTATTTAACATGGAGAAGTTCCCCTTCTTTGCAGGGCTATAACTTTTTAAATTCTATTGCTAGATTGCCATTATTAGGGCCCATTCAAGGTCCTATATGTATTGTTCATGGTGTAGCAACGTTACACTTTTTCATTCACATATTCATACTAAAATATGGTCTAAGGTATAAGTATGTTTTCATCTCTTTCTGCAGCTTTCTCCAGAACGTGATTTATAGCCCCAAATGCATTATATTGATGATGAAATACAGTTTGATAGCAATCGGCGCGATATAAAAAATTCCAACTGGACGTACTTCTGGAAGTTACTACACGTCATCTGATGTTGACCGGATGGGCGAGGGGGCGTTTATAATTCCGTGGGCAGCGTTATACCATTCATCTAATGTGGGTCATATGTTCATCAGATCAGTTAGTATCGAACATGGTAATATTACACGCTAAAACTCACCCCAGTCTCCTCGGGCCGTTGGGCGATCAGCGTGGGGTAGACAGTTTTCCATTATGGGATGTCGAAATACCCGGTCCATTTCCAGGTTGTATACTAGTATATACGTCCAAATCATGTTGTTTATCGAGTTATTGGCAACGGATCGCTATGTATTGTGTCGAGCTCGAGTCCCGGGACCTATAGCGAGTGCCCGGAAGTAATATGGGTGATCACCACTTCATCCACATGACTTCCTGTTTGGCGCTTCTGCCGATCGGCCACCAGATGGCGCTCTTGAACCGCTAGAGGATTGAGAGGAGCTCAGAACTGTGTGAAGGCTGCAGAGGGGAAATATGATTCCGATCACAGATTTTTGAAATATTGATATTAAAGACCAGTTAGGGCGTCCTCGGCAACTTTAGCATGGCTAGGAAAGACGCCTAAACACGTTTTCGGCACTTAAAGTGTTAATTGATTTTCGGGGGCTTTTTTTTGTATTTCGGGGGCACAACATTTTTATAATGAAAATGTACATAAAGAGTATAAAACACTTTTGTTGACACTTTTTTTTACAGTCTTCGTCCCTATGTTTGATAACGTAATGTTAATGTCTCCATATATAGGGCTCTACGCTAACATTTTTCCCAAGGAGCACATGTGCTCCTAAATAAAATGTTAATAAATAAAATCTAAATACAAATTTAGGAGCACACAGACATTTAGGAGCACAGTGACAATTGTTCAAGTAACACACACACACACACACACACGCACACACACACGATGTGTGACATCATGGCTTGGTTTCATGTTTTGAGGTACCTTCAATTATCTGTAAATAATACATACATACTCTATCTAAATAGATTAAATATTATTGTCCCTGAGGGCAAGTTGTGTTGTTGTCTTGATATATCTACAAATAGCAGACGAATAACCGGTTGCCTCTGGATCAATGAATGTCTAATATTGAATAATATTATTAGCTATTTTATTTTTAACATCCCTAATTCCAACAGTCAAGAGGCTTGTTTCAAATTGATGAAAAACCCCACACACGCAACGTTTGTGAGTATAGGCTCTGGCCAGATCGATCAATGAAATACGTTGCGCGCTCAGCGCTGTGGAATGAAGGAAATGTGCATCGGGATTGGATTTGGATGTTATTCTTTGGAGTTGTGTTACAAATGGAACGGTCTTTCCCCGCAGAACACAAGTTACTTAACGTTACACAGGTCGCGCTATGCAGATGCTTAGCTTGCTAACGTTAAGATAGCAGTGTAATGCTTGATGAAAGCAGAGCGCTCTGTCTGTGTTCGCATCCTCTCAAGTGCCTGTAACACGCAGCGGGCCCCGCCTCCCTCCCTCCTTGGAACAAACATTCCACCCAAAAACTGAATTTCAGTCCAGTTTCAATCTGAACTATTAGCAGCGGAGCTGTTTTGTAATCTGCACTCGTCTGTCTCGCACACTGCAAGTAAATGATTTTTCCGGTTTGCACAGACACATATTATTAGGGGCAAATACGAGGGAAATGCTCGCACTGTAGAGCATATATATAATTATATATATAATTAGTAAACTGTCGGGGGGGCTTTTCTTGCCCCCCTTAACTGATTTTCGAGGGCATTTGGTCAATTTTCAAGGGCATTTTGCCCCAAGCCCCCGTTAATTTCTAACCCTGCAGTAGAGTGACGTGACTGGTTTCATGGGAAAGAAAGCAAATGACCAATCGGAAGCTCTCATTTAGCTTGTTTACTTCCTGAAAGTTCGCCATTGCGATATGCGACAGTTTCCCGAGACATGTAACTTATTCTAATCTAGTCTTACCAATAGCAATAGATTTTAGAACACCTAGATTTAGCGATAGCAATAGTAATATAACGTTAATGCAACAAAACGAATGCCTTGCTTTGTTAATCATAACGTTGATGCAGTAGCGTATGTCTTTGTGCCGCACACAACAGCAGAGGTGGGCAATAGGGTCCAGCTGCAGCGCCGGACGGCCGGAGTGCAAGCGGTGTGACATAATTGGCAGAATCGACTGTCAATCAATGGTCTACCTGACACGCAAACTCATAAACAATGTTTCTGTACTGGAGGTGTACAGTATTTCAATAGGCAACCCTGAAAGGAAAATTTTTCTAGAAGAGCACTCTACATCTCTCTTTCTCTCTCTACATCTCTCTTTCTCTCTCTACATCTCTCTTTCTCTCTCTACATCTCTCTCTACATCTCTCTCTCCTGAACCTATTTCATTCAAAAGGAAGACATTGATGGACGTATAAATTATAGCTCAGTTGTCATTACACACACTTCTGCAGTCCCTCCCGCCGTCTCTCTCTCTCTCTCTCTCTCCCCCTCCCTCCCTCCCTCTCCTCGCTAGTTCTCTCTCCGTCAAACCCCGTTTGACGAAGTGTCGGGTTACACTATGCCTACTTCCCCGACACATGCAGTCAAGTTTGTGTATGTGTGTGTCCCCGACGAGGGAGAGAGAAGGCGCACACACATTACACACACTTCTGCAGTCCCTCCCACCGTCCCTCTCTCTCTCTTCCTCTTGCTCGTTCTCTGCCTGTGAAAACCCGTTTGAGGAAGTGTCGGGTTACACTGCACTACAACCATAGAGGGGGCGTTACTGCAGATCAATGCTATGTCGACGTCACAGAAACCGTCAAATCAGAAGTTTAGTTGAGTGAGGGAAGATCTCGTGGACTCGAGACTAGACTGATGAGTTAATATGGTAATTAGAGACACAGACCCATTGATACTAACCTGTATTACTATAAAACCATGCTAAACACAGAAAAAAGGCATTTATAATGCATGTCTCCTTTAAATCAACTTTCCAGCCCCCTGTCAACTGTCAAATGATGTCTGTCAACCTGAATTAACATTCAGTATTCAATATGGTCTGATATTAACATTCAGTATTCAATATTGTCTGATTCAATATCAACATTCAGTATTCAAGTAGAACAGCTAGCTAGCTGTTGTGGACACTCACCTTTCCACATCAAAACGGTAGGCAAGGCAACTTGGTTGAGAAATGCAGGTTTCAGTCTGTGTTGTAGGATAGACAGTCTATCTATCCTGTCTCAAGATGCACAATGAGATTGTGAGAGAATTGTTGAATATATATATAGAACACAAATGTTCCAGAATGTTCTATTATGACATCATACTGTGACATCACAAATGTTCATCGAATGTTCTATTATGACATCATACTGTGACATCACAAATGTTCTAGAATGTTTGATTATGACATACTGTGACATCACAAATGTTCTAGAATGTTTGATGACATACTGTGACATCACAAATGTTCTAGAATGTTCTATTATGACATACTGTGCCATCATAAATGTTCTAGAATGTTCTATTATGACATATTGTAGGGCTGTCAACGAACACAGACCCATTGATACTAACCTGTATTACTATAAAACCATGCTAAACACAGAAAAAAAGGCATTTATAAGGCATGTCCCCTTTAAATCAACTTTCCTGCCCCCTGTCAACTGTCAAATGATGTCTGCCAACCTGAATTAACATTCAGTATTCAATATTGTCTGATTCAATATCAACATTCAGTATTCAAGTAGAACAGCTAGCTAGCTGTTGTGGACACTCACCTTTCCACATCAAAACGGTAGGCAAGGCAACTTGGTTGAGAAATGCAGGTTTCAGTCTGTGTTGTAGGATAGACAGTCTATCTATCCTGTCTCAAGATGCACAATGAGATTGTGAGAGAATTGTTGAATATATATATAGAACACAAATGTTCCAGAATGTTCTATTATGACATCATACTGTGACATCACAAATGTTCATCGAATGTTCTATTATGACATCATACTGTGACATCACAAATGTTCTAGAATGTTTGATTATGACATACTGTGACATCACAAATGTTCTAGAATGTTCTATTATGACTAGGGATGGGTACCTTTCACATTTGAACCGATACCGGTACCGGTACCTGTGAATCGATACCGGTACCCAACGGTACCTTTTTTCGGTACTTTAGTCTCAAGAAATTTAATTTACCTACCTCAGTCGTAAAAAAAAAATCCAAACTTCAAATAACTACAATTCCGACAGTTTTCGGCTTGTCATTGCTCCGACTGCTTTGTTGTTGAATCAAGTCAAATCCTAGGTAAGCATATATTGTGCGTGTGAACGTTGACATGAAAAGAAAAAAGTAAAAAAAAAAAAAGTACAAAAAAAAAGAAGAAAAAAAGATTTTTTTTAATTTTTTTTTTAATTTTTTTTTCCGGTTTCTCACTTGATTCGATACTCGGTAGTACCGACGTGTTTCGGTTCGGTGCCTCAAAAGTACCGAATTCGGTACCCATCCCTAATTATGACATACTGTGACATCAGAAATGTTCTTGAATGTTCTATTATGACATATTGTAGGGCTGTCGACGAACACAGACCCATTGATACTAACCTGTATTACTATAAAACCATGCTAAACACAGAAAAAAGGCATTTATAAGGCATGTCCCCTTTAAATCAACTTTCCAGCCCCCTGTCAACTGTCAAATGATGTCTGTCAACCTGAATTAACATTCAGTATTCAATATGGTCTGATAAAACACTTTGGGTGCCATGGGTTAAATTCATGATATACCATAGATTGCCAGCTCTATTTGTCTATGGAGAAGTACCCCTTCTTTGCATGGCTATAACTTTTTAAATTATATTGCTACATTGCCATTATTAGGGCCCATTCAAACTCCTATATGTATTGTTCATTGTGTAGCAACGTTAAACTTTTTCATTCACATATTCATAGTAAAGTATGGTCTAATGTATAAGTATGTTTTCATCTCTTTCTGCAGCTTTCTCCAGAACGTGATCTATAGCCCCAAATGCATTATATTGATGATGAAATACAGTTTGATGGCAATCGGGGCGATATAAAAAATTTCAATTGGACGTACTTCTAGAATGATCTGCGTATGATCTGATGATGACCGGATGGGCGGGGGATCATTTATAATTCCGTGGGCAGCGTTATATCATTAATCTAGTGTGGGTCATATGTTCATCATAACAGTTTATATGGAACACGTTCAAAAATAACGCTGAATCTTACCGGATCTTCCTCGCGCCGTTGGACGATCAGCGTGGTGTAGACCGTTTTTGATTATGGGATGTTTATCCTAATGAACCATTTCCAGCTTGTATAATACTACAGTATATACGTCCAAATCATGTTGTTTATCGAGTTATTGGCAATGGATCGCTATATATTGTGACGAGCCAGAGTGCCGGGAGCCAAACCGAGTGCCCGGAAGTAATATGGCCGACCAGCACAACCTCCACAGCACTTCCTGTTTGGCGATTGCGCCGATCGGCCACCAGATGGCGCTCCTGAACCGCCAGAGAGCTCAGTGGGTCCTCCTGGTGGATCTCAGGCCAGCGGAGGGGAAATATGAATCCGATCACAGATTTTTTGAAATATTGATATTAAAGACGCTGTAAAGCGTCCTTCAGCAACTTGAGCATGGCCGGGAATGACGCTGTAAAGCGTTTTCCGGCACCCAAAGTGTTTTAACATTCAGTATTCAATATTGTCTGATTCAATATTAACATTCAGTATTCAAGTAGAACAGCTAGCTAGCTGTTGTAGGCACTCACCTTTCCACATCAAAACGGTAGGCAAGGCACCTTGGTTGAGAAATGCAGGTTTCAGTCTGTGTTGTAGGATAGACAGTCTATCTATCCTGTCTCAAGATGCACAATGAGATCTTCTTCTTCTTTTTTAGAATTTCCGGCAGTGTAGACTCATCGTGGCGTATTACTGCCCTCCGCACTTCTTTTGATGGTTTCTTCTTCTTTCTTGGCGTATTTCTTCCCTCCTCAGTTCTTATACTTGTTGAATATATATAGAACACAAATGTTCTAGAATGTTCTATTATGACATCACAAATGTTCATTGAATGGTCTATTATGACATCATACTGTGATATCACAAATGTTCTAGAATGTTTGATTATGACATACTGTGACATCCAAATGTTCTAGAATGTTCTATTATGACATACTGTGACATCATAAATGTTCTAGAATGTTTTATTATGACATCACATTATGACACCTACAGGGCTGTCAACAAATATTTAGTGACACTATTGTAATCTATACTATTCAGGGCTCTACGCTAACCTTTTTCCCAAGGAGCACATGTGCTCCTAAATGAAAAATTTTAGGAGCACACAAAGAAATTTAGGAGCACCCAAAAATATTTAGGAGCACAGTGAAAATATTTCATGTAGCAAGAATTTTTTTTTTATTTTTATTTTTTTATAAATAAATAAATGTATATTTGTACTCTGCATGCATGTGCAAACGGGAACGGGACGCGTGTATCCTTTCGGCAACAAACGTTTCCTTCCGCGTTGCTCTGATTGGCCAGTGATCTACGCTCGTTTCGCCCCTACGCCTGTAGCGCGCGCATGCACATTTTGTTTTTGCCCCCACACGCTCACACATGCAGGTTTTAATAATAATAATGCAGGTTTTGCCGCCACGCCGGTAGATAATAATAATAATAATACTTAGACAAACGCACGCAATTGGCACAAGTGTAAATTATGCATTTGTGATGCCCACTAGAAGTGGTATCATGTTAATATCTTTAGATTATGTGTCAAAACAGTGTGAACATATTGATACAGGATTACCTCCATCAGAAACAAGTTAGAACAGTCATTTATATGTAATGGGAGACATTAACATAATCTGGTCAATAGGTGGCGGTATAGGACTGGTGTTTAGTGGCTTCGCCTTCCAGGGAACCGTACTGTGTGCTTAGGAACGCACAAGGCGATCTCAGCCTCACAACCGGGAGGAACCAGAGTCAATAACATCGTGTCTGCACCTTCCTTTGTCAAATGATTAACTACAACCTGTTTCATAGGTGGGTAATATACTACAAAACACACATAAAGGTTAACAAGGATACATGCAATGTCGAGGGTTCAAATTAAGTAACTATTGTCGATGTTTGAGTCAAGTTTAAGAAGTTTAAGACGACAAGTAACGTGGTTGAGAAGCAGACCGTCTATTGATGGCGCCACGTTTCGTTGGTACATTTAAATAGTGTTGGAACACAATTGTCCATTTAAGCACTAACGTGTCGAAGTTAAGTATCTCCAAGGGGATTATAAAGGTTTATGTTTTGAAATACATACTGTGTTGGGTTGAATTGCTGTGTAGTAAATGTGTATATTGTGTACAAGATGGTTAGAGGGAAATTACTTTAGCTTACCCTACCTAGAAGGTAGCTAAACACCGGAGCTGTACCACATGCTCTCTCTCTCTCTCTCTCTCTCTCTCTCTCTCTCTCTCTCTCTCTCTCTCTCTCTCTCTCTCTCTCTCTCTCTCTCTCTCTCTCTCTCTCTCTCTCTCTCTCTCTCTCTCTCTCTCTATTGCGCCCTCCGTTAAATGTAAATATAAATCTATTCCCTTGAGTTATACCATGGTCACGGTTTAGCAAATTCCTAGTAGGGTTGAGAACGGCCCGATACATATATAAATATAAATGTACTTGCAGTGCACATTTGAGTTTCAATAGAACTTGAGACCGGAACACAACTATGGATAACACTGAGGTGTGGAGGTATTTCGGTATACTAGAGAATAGTGGATATGACAGATGATAAGTGACTGATGATAAAGGTAACACTTATTGGTGATTTAAGGAATTGTTTGACAGACAATGAGAATGACAGTGTTGGTTAAAAGACATACGATGGTCCCTTCCAACATGCCTAGACATGTCTAGACAGAGGTTAACAGGATAATGTTTCTCTTCTCACGTGCTTATATTTAAGACGCCAAATATGTATAAAGACATAAGTAATCACAATGTACAGTATATAATACTGGATAACTACATTTAAAAGGAAAATGCTATTGAAGTGAACCAGGGTATCCTAAAAGGGTAGAATGTGTGTTGCAATGATGAATATGCTTTTGAATTAATAACAAGTATGGGATTATAATTGAATGTATTAAAGTAATGTAACTAATTGAACTGGATGATTATACAATGATGATACAATGATTATACAATGATGATACAATGATGATACAATGATGATACAATGATGATGATGATTGATTGATTATTCTGTTGAATGAATAAACGTTGTTGAAATACACAACCGGGAGGAACCAGAGTCAATAACATCGTGTCTGCACCTTCCTTTGTCAAATGATTAACTACAACCTGTTTCATAGGTTAAACATATATCTGCTATCAGGTGCCATATCCTGGTACCTGTAACAGTTTATTGGGGGCTCGTCCGGGATCAGCGCCACCTGCTGGATGGGAGCTGATCCAGAGATCTTGACACCTGGACCAACCGCGACCCGATGAACCAGGAAGCAACGCCCGGTGTAAAGGTCGTCGAATGAGGGATTGATCTGCGCAGTATCGACAGCAGTGAAGTGCCTCATCTGATGCCAGACGACAACGAGAGCTGCGTCCACTACTCTACCTGACGAGAAGGAAGACCGGTGTCGTGTAGAGGAGATCCACCCACCACGGAAAGTCGTCACAGTGATCCTGAACTGAGAGCCAAGTGCGAGGAATCGGGAAGTAGCCATGGGAGACAGCGAGAGGAAAAGCTTGGTGTGGGACATCAAGAAGAGCCTGCTCACTCTACCTGCGGATGAACTGTTTCGCATTGCCGAGGCATTGGAACTGATACCAGGACTGGAGACGTCTGACCGAACCCACCTTACCGTAGACGACGTGGAGGGGTGCTTCAACTTTATCAACGACTACCTGTACAGTAAGGTTTTACTGGAGTTAGAGGATACAGGGTTGTCTTATTTATTACAGATAAAAGATGTGACTGATGGACTTATGCAGAGTGAGGTGGTGGGTCTAGAAGAGGGTAAAACCGAGGGCCTACGGTCCACCAGTCAAAGTGATGCAGTACCAGTCGACCCCGTTAGCGTCTTTTATGATGTAAGTGAAACCATTGAGGGTGTGCCCACTCCAAAAGTAAGCAACCAGGTTTTACAGTGCCTGCCCAGTGTACTACCACCCACAGCTCAGGCTGTGCCATTGAATAAGAGTGTACCAGACACCGAAAGTAAACAGGAAACCCCTGGTGTGTCGCCAGATAAACTAATATCTTTAAGAGAACTGTCGTACCTTCACCGCAGGGAGTTTAAGCTCCAGGGAGGTCAGATAGGAGACCAGGGATCAGACATTAGTTACAACAGTGTCTGCAAACAGATCGACGAAGGTCTGAAGGAGCAATTCAGCGATGCAGAGGTTGTTAGAGCAGTCTTGAGAGTGATCAAAGCTGGCAGCTTTAAGGATATGTTAATGGTAAAAGACGATTTGACTATCGATGAGCTGAAGGGTTTTCTCCATTCTCACCTCGGTGAACAAAGTAATACCGAGTTGTTTCAAGAACTCATGTGTACAAAGCAAAAGGATAGTGAAACACCACAGCAGTTTTTGTATAGAGTCATAGGACTCAAGCAGAAGATTTTACTAGCATCAAAATATGCTGCTACTGACGTTAAGTACAACGAACGAACCGTTCAGGATGTCTTTCTCCACACTGTATATCAAGGTTTAGGACACAAACATGATGACATTCGTAGGGAACTCAAACCCTTACTTGAAGACAGAGTACCTGATGAGGCCATTCTCAGACAGATGAAAAAGGTCATGAGCGATGAGAGTGAAAGACAGCGACGGTTAGGGCCTACCAATCGCAATAGACCTCCCCATGTACATAGTGCAGGTGCTGAGGTGAAGGGAGCACAGTGTCCCCCCCCCACTAGGGAAGAAAATACAGGAAAGAAACTTAAACTAGACCCGATCCAGCAGTTAACAGAGAAAGTAGAGAAACTTACCAATCTAGTGGATCTCCTGCAACAACAGCCCCAGGTCAGAACAGGGAGGATAAATAGGCAGAGGGACAGGCCATATGGCTGTAGCAAATGTGTAGCACAGAATTTACCTAATTGCCCTCACTGTTTCCATTGTGGCGAAGAAGGCCATAGAGCGTTAGGCTGCCAAAAGAGACCACCACGTCAGGGAAACTGAGGCCGGTCACTGCAAGAGGACAACCATTGACCGGTTCCCCTTTACTGTCCCAAACTGACAACCGTCGTACTAGTGAGCCTGAGAAGGAAAGAGTAAGAGAGGAGAAGACTGCACCTAGAACAGGAACCAAGACGGTAAACCAGATACAGAAGCACACAGACCCCCCTAATTTACCAAACACTAAGAGTGAATGCCTCGCCAAGCTAGTAGGGAGAAGAGCTCTCACCCATTGTAACCTAAACGGTTTAGCAGTCCAAGCCCTGCTTGATACAGGGGCCCAAGTAAGCATGATTGACAGAACTTGGAAGAATAGATACTTACCTGACATGCCAGTCAGACCCCTTAGCGAAATCATCGAAGAAGAAGAGGAGTTGAAAGTCTACGCGGTAAACGGTGAGGTCCTCCCATTTGATGGTTGGGTGGCCCTTACAGTGAACTTAAAGGGGAATGAAGATCCTAACCTGTCAATCACTGTGCCTTTCCTTGTAAGCAGCCTTGTCCTTGAGAGACCCCTACTGGGTTTTAATGTGCTGGAAGTGATGATACAGGAACAACCTGGAAGACTGATCCCAACTCTCACCAGCCTGCTCTGTAACGCCATGGTGATACCAGCCGAGAAGGCAGAACTCCTGGTGAGTTATATCCAGACTGACAGACCCCCTGTCCAGGTTGGTCGCCTACGAACAGGTAAACAAGCCACTGTCATCCCCGGTCAAGTGGCCTGGGTCAAGTGCCAAATCCCCCCCCACGTGGACCTGTCTGACCCCACCTTCCTGTTCGAACCAGATGACAGCAGTTTAGCGCTGGCAGAACTGGATGTTGGAGAAGGCCTGCTGCAAGCGCAAAACCCCAGGAAGCCGTATCTCACCGTGCCTGTGGGAAACAACACAAGGCATAACGTCACTCTCTCCAGGAAGACAGCTCTGGGCAGCATCCATTGTGTTGGGAAAGTCATCACGACAGACTCCCCACGGCAAACCCCCATCCCAACCTACTCACCTGAAATCTCCCAGCCTACGGTACCCCCCAACCGTGCTGCTACAACGTCAGCTGTGCCCAGCTCCATCCTGTTCAAACCCCCCGTCGATCTCAGTCACCTCGACGACGAACAACAGACAATAGTCAACCGGATGCTTTGTAAAGAGGCTGGGTCCTTTGCACAAGACAGTGGTGACATTGGGTGCATCCCGAGCCTGCAGATGACAATCGCTCTCCATGATACTGTCCCGGTCCAGAAGACGTACTCATCAGTACCAAAGCCACTGTTTAAAGAAGTAAAAGAGTACATACAGGAACTGTTAATGAAAGGTTGGATAGTCAAGTCAAAGTCTCCATATTCTGCCCCAGTAGTCTGCGTCAGAAAGAAGGACGGCAGCCTACGGCTATGCATCGACTACCGCCTCCTGAACAAAAAGACTGTGCCCGATCGTCATCCACTACCTAGAATACAAGACCTGACTGACACGCTTGGAGGCTATACCTGGTTTAGTATCCTAGACCAAGGGAAAGCCTACCACCAGGGCTTCGTCGCCGAGGGTTCACGACCCTTCACCGCCTTCATCACTCCATGGGGTCTTTACGAGTGGGTGCGCATCCCATTTGGACTCTCGAATGCCCTTGCAACGTTCCAACGGAGCATGGAGGAGATGCTAGGTCCCCTCAGGGACGAATGCTGTATCCCGTATCTTGACAACGTACTCTGTTACGCAAAGACATTTGAAGAACATGTAGAGACCCTCCGCAAGGTTCTCCAAGCCCTTCAATGTCACGGAGTGAAATTGAGACCTGAGAAGTGTGACCTCTTCAAGCAAGAAGTCAGATACGTGGGTCGCCTTGTGTCAGCAGAAGGGGTCAAGATAGACCCACGAGACATTGAAGCCGTGAAAGCCCTGTCAAGTAAGACACCCAGAACTGTCGGCGAAGTGAGGAAAATAACAGGATTCCTGGGATATTTCCGTTCATACATTCAGGATTTTTCCCGAATTGCCAGACCCATCTACGAGCTACTCCAAATCAAGCCAGGAAAGACCCCAGCCCCAGCGTGGAGTAAGAACATCAAACGCCCCCAGTTGCCCTCCAGAGAGCCCATAGAGTGGACCACGGAACAGCAGAGAGCACTTGAACAACTGATTGACCTTCTCACAAACCCCCCTGTCTTGGCATATCCTGATTTCAACCTACCCTTCAGGTTGCACACGGATGCCTCCGACCAAGGCCTGGAAGCTGTTCTGTATCAACATCAAGATGGAAAACTGAGAGTCATCGGGTACGGGTCAAGAACATTGTCACCAGCCGAACGAAATTACCATATGCACAGTGGGAAACTGGAGTTCCTTGCATTGAAATGGGCTGTGTGTGTGAAATTCCGTGACTATCTGTATTATGCCCCACACTTTACTATCTACACCGACAACAACCCGTTGACCTATGTAATGAGTACTGCCAAGCTCAATGCAGTCGGTCATCGGTGGGTTGGAGAACTGGCAGACTTCCGGTTTGACATCAAATACAGACCCGGAAAGTCCAACATAGATGCAGACACACTTTCCCGCCTTCCCCTGGATATGGAGAGATATGAAAGGACCTGCACAGAAGAGCTCTCTAATGAAGCAGTACGAGCAACGTGGGAAGGAAGCCAAGCAGCTGAAAGGAAAGACGTGGCATGGGTTGCGGCGCTCAACATCGCGTCCCCAGACTCAAACCAGCAGTCTCACCCACACCTACAAACAATCAGTCACGATGAACTGGTGAAGGCCCAAAAAGAGGACCAAGCCATCAACACGATCAGGGAGTTGAAAGAGTCGAACACGAAATTGTCAGACGACGTACGAAGAACCGTAAGCGCAGCAACCCGAAAGCTACTTCATGAATGGAGCAGATTACATATTGAAAATGATCTCCTTTACAGAAAGACCAATCAATACCAACAGTTGGTCCTCCCTGTAAAGTATAGAACACTTGCCCTGAAACATCTACATAATGAGATGGGTCATGTTGGAACAGAAAGAGTGATCCACCTCGCAAGAGAAAGATTCTACTGGCCTTTCATGTCCAGAGAGATTGAAGAATATGTGACCCGAAGATGTCCTTGTATCAAGTCTAAGAAGCCGGTCACCCATGTCCGAGCTCCCATGGGCAGCATTACCTCCAACTTCCCATTAGAACTTGTGTGTATCGACTATCTACATCTGGAAACCAGTCGTGGAGGGTATGAATATATCCTAGTGGTGATCGACCATTTCACTAGGTTCGCCCAGGCATACCCCACCAAGAACAAGAGTGGGAAAACAGCTGCAGAGCGTATCTTTAATGACTTTATACCCAAATTCGGTTATCCCTCGAAATTACATCACGACCAGGGTCGAGAATTTGAGAATAAACTGTTCCAAGCACTGCAACGGCTGTCTGGGGTCGGCCACTCTAGAACATCACCCTACCATCCACAGAGCAACCCAGCGGAGCGGCTCAATCGGACCATACTACAGATGTTGAGGACATTGACTGAAAATGAGAAATTGCGGTGGAAGGACCACCTCCCGCATGTGTTACACGCGTACAACTGTACCAAACATGAATCAATGGGTTACTCACCCTTTTTCCTCCTCTACGGTCGTCATCCACACCTCCCCGTTGACCTGTTGTTTGGGTTAACGAAGAAAGAGGAACCGTACTCACCCAGAGGATACGCGGAGCAATGGGCTGAGAAGATGTCTGAAGCCTATCGGATTGCTTGCGAACATAGCAAAAAGTCCAGTGCAAGAGGAAAAGTAACTTATGACAAGAAAACAAAAGGAGTAGTACTGCAGTCAGGAGACAGAGTTCTGGTGAGAAACCTCAATCAGCATGGAGGACCAGGCAAGTTGAGATCGTACTGGGAGAAGGCGATCTACGTGGTCAAAAGCCAGCTCGCTGAGAGTCCAGTATACATTGTCTGCCCTGAACATGGAGACCAGAAAAAGACCAGAACACTACACCGAAATCTCTTACTGCTGGTAAATGATTTGCCCGTGGAAATGACTCCACTACCAGCCAGAACTGTCCCTGCGAAGAAAACGAATGACAGACCAAGACAAGGAAGAATGTCAGACACACAAAGACAAGTAGAGACAAGGGACAGTAATGACAGTGATTCGGATGATGACAGTGACAGAGGATACTGGCTAAGGATACCTGTTGAAAGGACAGAGGAAAGATCACTTGGACACCGTGAACGACGACCTGAAGTCATGCCAGGCCTGCGCCCTGAGAGTGAAGACGACAGGGGAGGAAACACGGATGGAAATTTGCCTGTCTTGGCCAGACCGGAGGGAGATGTTAGTGAATCAGGGGAAGAAGAAGAAAGGGAGACCCCCCGGGCTCACTCTCCAATACCCCAACCCCATCCCCGAGCTCACTCTCCAATACCCCAACCCCATCCCCAAGCTCACTCTCCAATACCCCAACCCCACTTCCAAGCTCACCCTCCAATAGCCCAACCCCAACCCCAAGCTCACTCCCCCGTAGCCCAGCTCAATCTCCGAACCCCTCCACTCTCGCCGGTAGAACAAGTCCAGTCAGAGGTTAGGAGGTCTGCCCGTGACAGAAGGCCTAAACAATGTCTCACGTATGATATGCTAGGTGAACCGTCAGTGCAGAACAAGGTGACCGTGAATTCAGTAGTACAGTGGCCACCGATGGTGCCCGCACCACACCACAGTCCACTACCACATCAATTGATACCCTTCGTAATGCCATGGTTGCATTCAATTTTTTACAGCCTTCCACAACATGGCCAGTATGCTTACCGTCCAGCCGTCACCCACGGTCCACCCATGGGGAGTTTGTTAGGGGTTCACGCCTGAGGGTGATATTGGATGGGTGTATTTAGTGATTTTCGGAAATGTCAGGAGCCATTTTTTTAAGGTCAGGGAGTGTGTGATGCCCACTAGAAGTGGTATCATGTTAATAGTTCAAGTTCAAGTTCTTTAATAGTTGTCATACAGAAGTACAGAATACTTTCATACAAAATGCTTCTTACTGTTACGCTCCAGAGACTGTGCTAGACAAGATAGTATCAAATAACATAATAACATAATATAGCATGAATTTAGAAGAAGAAAATGAGGTCACAGTGTTCGGTATAGACATATGTACAATGTTCTGAGTTACCATATAATATACAATACACAATACTATGCAGTGTACTAATGTACAGTACTATCTAGTGCAAAGCAGAAATGGGATGAGGTACAATTTTAGGTACAATTTACAGTAAGGTGTACGAGTTGTAGTGCAATCCTTCATCCATAAATATAAAGTGTGGGGAGTGGGTGCTACAGTGTGTTTGTTTAAAGTGGGTGTGTGCTATAAGTGTGTGGAGTGGGTGCTACAGTGTGTTTGTTTAAAGTGAGTGTGTGCGTGTGGATGTGTGTGCTATGTGCGTTTGGTGGTTGTTGTTGTGTAGTGTTCATTCATTGTTCGTTTAGCAGCCTGATGGCCTGGGGATAGAAGCTTCTTCTTCTTTAATATCTTTAGATTATGTGTCAAAACAGTGTGAACATATTGATACAGGATTACCTCCATCAGAAACAAGTTAGAACAGTCATGTATATGTAATGGGAGACATTAACATAATCTGGTCAATAGGTGGCGGTATAGGACTGGTGTTTAGTGGCTTCGCCTTCCAGGGAACCGTACTGTGTGCTTAGGAACGCACGAGGCGATCTCAGCCTCACAACCGGGAGGAACCAGAGTCAATAACATCGTGTCTGCACCTTCCTTTGTCAAATGATTAACTACAACCTGTTTCATAGGTGGGTAATATACTACAAAACACACATAAAGGTTAACAAGGATACATGCAATGTCGAGGGTTCAAATTAAGTAACTATTGTCGATGTTTGAGTCAAGTTTAAGAAGTTTAAGACGACAAGTAACGTGGTTGAGAAGCAGACCGTCTATTGATGGCGCCACGTTTCGTTGGTACATTTAAATAGTGTTGGAACACAATTGTCCATTTAAGCACTAACGTGTCGAAGTTAAGTATCTCCAAGGGGATTATAAAGGTTTATGTTTTGAAATACATACTGTGTTGGGTTGAATTGCTGTGTAGTAAATGTGTATATTGTGTACAAGATGGTTAGAGGGAAATTACTTTAGCTTACCCTACCTAGAAGGTAGCTAAACACCGGAGCTGTACCACATGCTCTCTCTCTCTCTCTCTCTCTCTCTCTCTCTCTCTCTCTCTCTCTCTCTCTCTCTCTCTCTCTCTCTCTCTCTCTCTCTCTCTCTCTCTCTCTCTCTATTGCGCCCTCCGTTAAATGTAAATATAAATCTATTCCCTTGAGTTATACCATGGTCACGGTTTAGCAAATTCCTAGTAGGGTTGAGAACGGCCCGATACATATATAAATATAAATGTACTTGCAGTGCACATTTGAGTTTCAATAGAACTTGAGACCGGAACACAACTATGGATAACACTGAGGTGTGGAGGTATTTCGGTATACTAGAGAATAGTGGATATGACTGATGATAAGTGACTGATGATAAAGGTAACACTTATTGGTGATTTAAGGAATTGTTTGACAGACAATGAGAATGACAGTGTTGGTTAAAAGACATACGATGGTCCCTTCCAACATGCCTAGACATGTCTAGACAGAGGTTAACAGGATAATGTTTCTCTTCTCACATGCTTATATTTAAGACGCCAAATATGTATAAAGACATAAGTAATCACAATGTACAGTATATAATACTGGATAACTACATTTAAAAGGAAAATGCTATTGAAGTGAACCAGGGTATCCTAAAAGGGTAGAATGTGTGTTGCAATGATGAATATGCTTTTGAATTAATAACAAGTATGGGATTATAATTGAATGTATTAAAGTAATGTAACTAATTGAACTGGATGATTATACAATGATGATACAATGATGATACAATGATGATACAATGATGATACGATGATGATGATGATGATTGATTGATTATTCTGTTGAATGAATAAACGTTGTTGAAATACACAACCGGGAGGAACCAGAGTCAATAACATCGTGTCTGCACCTTCCTTTGTCAAATGATTAACTACAACCTGTTTCATAGGTTAAACATATATCTGCTATCAGGTGCCATATCCTGGTACCTGTAACACATTCGTCACTCAGTTTTAACATCGACGCACTTAGCTCAACTCGTTCGCCAGCTTGCTGTGGAGCCTATGGTCACAAGTTCGAATCACTCTTAGTTCAATTATTATAATTTTTTTATGTTTAATTAATTTATCATCTCTCTATATTAACGTAACTAGCTATTCATATCAATCGAAATAACGTTCATCTCTCTATATATTTTTTTGATTATCTTTTTCCCCCTCCCTTATTTTTCCGATTTTTCTCCCATCCCACTGTTAGTCGTTATGCCAATTCCCAACCCCCTTCCTGGTTGTTGCGCACTTTCCCCTACTGTTGGTCCGAGAGGCCGGAGACTGTCACATGCTTTCCTCCGACGCATGTGCAGCCAGCCGGCAGCCAGCCTGGCCGCACAGATTCTCACTGGGAGTGTAACGTGTGGGAGGCCGCACTACCTCTCACCAGATCCTACCTTCGCTGAGCAGGCGCCCCGACCGAACTTTAGGGGTCGCTGTCCACAACGCCCAGGACCCACCCACGGCTCCCCTCCCCCTAAATCAGCCAAACAAGTTAGTATAGCGATCAGCCCGAGCCAAGGCAATGCTGACTCTCCGGGAGTCGAGACCGCAGCCTCTTGCATTGGTGACGAGCACAATCTCCGCTACGCCACCTGACCGCCCTCATCTCTCTATATTAACGTAACTAGCTATTCATATCAATTGAAATAACGTATTCTATTGTTTTCATCTCTCTATATTAACGTGATTCCATCAACACATAGGTAATATTTAGATCGCAGGCTGGTCATGCATAATCTCGCCCACCAGACTCTTCTACCGAATTGACTAGGCGCAAGTTGACTAGGCGCGAGCAAGTCAATCAATAGATTACACTTTCTGTAGGCCTAACACTCACCTACTCATTCTGTTGTGACACAACATGACATGTTAGGGTTGTCACCTTCCGTGATCGCGTTTGAACTAGGGATGCACGATAATTATCGGGCCGATATCAGCAATTATGACGTCATCCCGATAAACCCGATAACATTATTGATAGCTCCGATAATATATAATAAATTTTTTGGTTAAAAGAAATCCGGTGTGGGTGGATTTGGATGAAGGGCGCTTGTTTTTATTATAGCCTCCTCCTGTTTTGCCAGTACTGTGGTACGGCTGATAGCGTGTGGTTTAAGAACAGGGAGTTTTTCACAAATCCAGCGCTCCCTTTCTTGGCTGTGACGTAGTCACGTTACATTCGGAGGCAGACAGTCGATCTGCCAATTACTTCCCACCGCTTGCACCCACCTCTTCTTCTTACCACCAATCGGTAGCTCTCATTAGTTTATTTACTTCCGGATTGTCAGCCATTATTCTACTCGGAGCTAACGTTATCTCCCCGCCAGCCACATTGACAAGTGCCAGCGCTTATACATTACTGGCAAATGTCTTGTTGCACTTGTGGCAACGAGCGTTGTCAGCATCGACTTTAGTAAAATAGACCCAGACTTTTGAACGTTTCGTTCTGTCCGCCATGATGAGAGCAGAGCTGTCTGTACTCGGCAGCACCCGTGTGTGTGTGTGAGTGAGTGTGTGTGTGTGAGCACAGCACAGCCCGCTCCTCGCGCAGGCAGAGACACCGAGGCAGGAGAGGTATAGAAAACAGCCAACAAGATTAGTTTGCGACGTTTAAATTCCTAAAAAAAAAACTCCATAATTTCTCGAGTACCTATAGCAGTACCGATGACGTCGGAGCTTATAAATACTAAAAAAAAAAAAAATTATCCAAAAAAAAAAATATATATATATATATACATTAAAAAAAAAAGATTATAATACAATAAATATCGGCTTGAGGAGCATAAAGTTATCGATATCGGTGTCAAAAAATCAATATCGTGCATCCCTAGTTTGAACCAATGTGTAAAAAAATCTGTTTTAGATTAGGCTGTAAAAATCATCAACTTATTGCCATCATGGACCAATAACAGAACAGATTGACAGGTGGTGACAAAGCACAAGAGTGACAAGATTGGGCATTTATTTAAAAAACATACATACCCTAACCACATAACAGATATTTAAAAGGTAATTAACAGGCATGTTCTGCAACATATATCCACTCTTGAACAATGAAAAACTCCTAATAGCTATTTACGTTAATATAGAGAGATGATAAATTAATTAAACGTAAAAAAAAATAAAACTGAGATGATAAATTAATTAAACGTAATTTTTTTTAATTGAACTAAGAGTGATTCGAACTTGTGATCATAGGCTCCACAGCAAGCTGGCGAACGAGTTGAGCTAAGTGCGTCGATGTTAAAACTGAGTGACGAATGCATAATTTACACTTGTGCCAATTGCGTGCGTTTGTCTAAGTATTATTATTCTAAGTATTATTATTATCTACCGGCGTGGCGGCAAAACTTGCATTATTATTATTATTAAAACCTGCGTGTGTGAGCGTAAAAAAAAAATTTGCATGCGCAAAACGTAGCGGCGAAACGAGCGTAGATCGCTGGCCAATCAGAGCAATGCGGAAGGAAACGTTTGTTGCTGAAAGGATACATGCGAACGGGACACACATCTGTGCAATAGCACATACCACCAAAGTCACTGGCCCACTGTGTGCATGTGTGTGTATCTGCGTGTGCAAACGGGAATGGGACACAGACATTTGAACTACAGACGCAGCGCTCAAAAATCAAACCAATTCTGCTGCTTGTCTGCTGCTTGTTGCTGCTTGTGTGCCACTTAAGTCTACTCAGGTGTTAATTTTCCGGGGGTGTTGGCTGGGGGAACAAAGGGAGGATAGTTAACTTAAGTGCTTCCCCAGGGAGGGGGTCGGGGGCTACTGCCCTCAGACCCCCAAAATAATTTTTATATGGGCAGTCTGACTTGGGGTACTGACCATATATTAGTGTTGCAATGCATGATAAGTAAACAGTGAAAAAAGCTAAGAAATCTGATGGGGCTGGGACATTTGGGACGAATAAAAATTTAAGATGAAAATCTGCCCAGCCTGTGGGAGGAAGTGGAGGTGTGAAATCTGGCCCGGTCAAGAACAATAGAGGAGTGGTAGAGAGTGGTAGAGAGGCATGAGAGGTTTGAGTTTTGAGTGCTGTATCTGTATTAAGTGATTAATGCCTACTAGTGTTGTCAAAAATATCGAAGTATCGATACATATCGATACTGAATATTTAAAACGGCTTCAATACTCATTTCCCGAAGTACCGATACTTTCTGCAGTATCGGTACCAGCTGGCTTGCTCCCGCAAGTTGTTGACAGACAGACGCGCTGCCAGAGCCTTGCCCTT
Source organism: Notolepis coatsorum (assembly GCF_963971535.1). Classification (NCBI taxonomy): domain Eukaryota; kingdom Metazoa; phylum Chordata; class Actinopteri; order Aulopiformes; family Paralepididae; genus Notolepis; species Notolepis coatsorum. The sequence goes on from NC_140167.1 coordinate 184,443,365, forward strand.
CCGCCTCCTCGCTCAGAGCAACAGACACAAGCTGCTGCAGCCTCCTCGTTGGAAACGGGGTAGTTGTGTCGAGTTCATGCGTGTACTGGTGTAGTGGGCTCGGCTTGACGTTACTCCGTTTCCATGAAGTAATAGGTGGCCAGCTAGCTAGCATTAAGCTAACGGAGGAACGACAGCTAACGTTAGCTAATAATAGCGTTGTTTACAAACTGAAGACAGGGCTGCCTGCCCGGCTGTGAGGGGGAGGAGGAAGAGAGAGAGAGAGCGATTTCTCCGGAGCTATGCTATGCTATGTAACGTTAATAAATGCTCCGAGCATAGCTCCGGAGAAATCTCTCTCTCTCCCTCTTGATTCTTGATTGTAGTAATAATAATAATAATAATAATAATAATAATAATAATAATAATAATAATAATAATAATAATAATAATAATAATAATAATAATAATAATAATAATAATAATAAATATAATAATACATTCAATTTATATAGCGCTTTTCTAAGTACCCAAAGTGACTTTACATACACACAATAAAATAATGTATTAAATACAGAATAGAGTAAAACATAACAAAGAAATATCAACAATAAAACCTTTATTTATACAGGGAAGACAGTTGAGAGCAAGCTCTCTTTTTCAACATCACCCTGATTACAGCATTTGGACATAAAGTAGAACAGACATTGCATATACATAGGTACATACATACATACATACATACATACATACATACATACATACATACATACATACATACATACATACATACATACATACATACATACATACATACATACATACATACATACATACATACATACATACATACATACATACATACATACATACATACATACATACATACATACATACATACACATGCACACATAGAGTCCAAGGGGTGCTTGAGCACCTGCCTTTTTGAGCCTCGTAAAAAAAGTGCCCTTTTTGAAAAAAAAATTATATCTTTTTTCGTTACGCATATAGACTGCCCTTCCAACTGAAAAATGTCAGGATAGAATCAAAATATTAGGTAAAGAGAGAGAGATGCCCCATATTCCATTGCAGTTTGCACGGCCTCCTCAGCGTGCCTCTCCGCGGACCTATATATTTTATGCATAGCGTGGGTGGTGATGATGATGATGATAGAAACCGCTGTGGCCTATACAGTTGAATGCTGGTATTAAACTCACTGAGGGACACGAAGAAGTCAAGTCCGATGGGATTTGGGAATCTCAAAATACAAATCGGGATTGGAATAAAAAATGCATTTATATTAAACAATACAGAAAATACAGCACTTCTTGGGGTCTGTAGGGTAAGCACTTATTCCCTCCCCCCTGAACATTTATGGAGATGTATGGGCCTTTTAAGTCAGTGATAAAAGTGTCTTTCAAGGATAAGTGAGCCCCTGCACTGATTATTATAGTTCAATATTTAATATTTGATCACCAAAACCCCCCAAAAAGCATAAAAAGGGGCCCCCGCTGCCAGAAAAGGGCCCTTAAAAATCGGGCTACGCTCGCTCGGTTAAAACACAGACAGGTATAGTGCCCTTTTCAGCCTTTGAGCACCTGCCCCTCTAAAGTCCTGTGCACGTCCCTGAGTGGGTGTGTATCTGTTAGTGGCTTGATGTGATGGAAATTAGTCAGAAGGATTACGACAAACATCTGTATCTCCAGTATGCACCCTCCCAAGTGATGATGTTTGGAGGGCGTGGAGGAGATGTATTATAGGACACGAGTGTCAGCTTCCTCATGGTTGCATTGATCCATTGGTGGACTGTTTCCAACATGGTGGACTTGATCACCTGCAGTGATGTAGATATCCTTGTCATCTGGGAACTGTCCATCTGTTAACAACTTATTTGACAGGAATGAGAAAATGTCTTGTTACACCTGGCGCAACTAACTCCTCGTCAACAGAAATATCTCTACTTGACGTGTATGTCTAGCACAATAAAAGCTTTCCCATAGAGCTCTGCATGATGTTTGAAGTGCTGCATTCTCAGCTTATTTGCTGTCTTCTTCTCTGTTTTCTTCTCATGGAACAACAGTAAGTTATTTCGCTTGATCGGTGCTGTCAGAAGTCATTTGATTCAAGCACTCTTCCTGAAATTGTTGTACTTCTCTTGTCCCGTAGACTCGAGTTGATGGACAGATACAGCAGCAGCCGCAGACTCACACACCTTATTGTCTAATGTAACCAGGTCTTTACTGCCCTCCTCAAAGGGATTCCCATTGCTTAGCAACACCTCCATCAGGTCTTTGGCATGGCGTTGACATTGGTGCTGAGATGCAGATCCTTTCTTGTGATGAGGACGTTCTTCACAATCATCGTTTGTTCTTCACAATCAACTGTTGTTTACAGTTCTCATATCTAACTCTAGTTCTCCACATATTTATTGTCTCATTGTGTGAAATATCATATAAGATATGCTCCAATCATGTTTATTTTATTTTTATTCAATTACTCATTCATGAAAACATAGGTACTATGAGAAAAGTGTGTGGTTTTCTGGTCAGCAGGAGATGTGCATCTCTGGCAGCTTATGGTCAGTGGCATTGTTCGTCAAATAGTGTTGAACTTGAGTGTTACACCCTGAGTGCATAGTATAATAGACATATTAGCATGGTAGGTAGTAGTATATGGATAGTAACATAGTACATAGTAGTAAGGTACTAGTAAAAGACAGTTATTTATATATATATATATTATATTGTAGTAATCATCGGAATAGAGAAACGCACAATTTCTATCAGTTGACAACACAAAGCTGTGTGTCATTTATTTTGCAGTAGCACAAGTGACAGCTGTCAGAACTATGCCGGGCTAGCATATGGATAAAAGTTCCCATATTATGTGCATTACACAAACTAAAAACAGATATTACATTACATTACATTACACAAACTAAAAACAGATATTACATTACACTACACAAACTAAAAACAGATATTACATTACATTACACAAACTAAAAACAGATATTACATTAAATTACACAAACTAAAAACAGATATTACATTACATTACACAAACTAAAAACAGATATTACATTACATTACACAAACTAAAAACCGATATTGTCTGAATTACTAGAAGAAAGAAATGCACCACATTTGGCTGATAGTAATTTATTAATTTCTTAGGATTTCTTTTGGTCTAATAAATGTTTAAGGTTCTTAGATGGATCCCCTGCTGTCTCCTCCTGCTCTTCCTCCTCCTCCTCCTCCTGCTCCTCCTCCTCTTCCTCCTCTCCTCCTGCTCCTCCTCGCTCCTCCTCCTCCTCCTCCTCCTCCTCCTCCTCCTCCTCCTCCTCCACGGGGAGCAGCGTACTGGCTCATGTTAGGCAGGCCATGCATTATGCAGCAGCTTAGGCCACTGCGCCAGGTCTTCATGTCCTCTGCTACAGTCCACTTATCACTGCTCTGGTCGTAGCGCTCCACGTTGGAGATGGTGTATGAGTCACTGGTGCCTCCGACCACGAAGAGCAGGTCGTCCAGCACCGCGATGCCAAAGTAGCTGCGGGGGGTGAGCATGGCAGGCCGGGCGCTCCAGGAGTCAGTCAAGGGGCTGTAGGCCTCCGCGCTATGCAGGTCGTTTACACCCTCCCACCCTCCCACCTGAGGACAGGACACATGAGAGGAATGTTTTAGTGTCTGGTTAAGGCAGGCAGACACTGTATTAATCCATTTAGGGAAATGAGGGCACCACAGCAGCATTGCAAGTCAAATGATATATGTAGCGGCCTCTTCCTGGGTCCGCTTCCAGTGGCAGTCGGGGAGGTATTCCATACGCGCTTTCTCATCAATAATAGTCTCCACACTTTCAGTTCCGTTGTCAGATATCAAGTGGATATCCGATTTATTTAGAAAAGTATTTTACATGGAAGATGGGACCAAAGCGATCCTAATCGTGGTTCAAAGCAATCCAAAGCGATCCAAAACTATCAGAAGCGTTCCTATAAGCGGTCAGAAAACTGTGTGCCGTTCCCCGTTCTACACCCCCTAGCTGATTCCCATCACTAATTTATGCCCTCAGCTGCGCCGTGGCTGGTCCGCCTGACAGGTGAACCACCCACAGTTCAACTGAGTTCATAAAATGTTCCCTAGAATACTGTAGGTCAGCACTGGGCAAGCATTCCCCCTTTGGCTACACAGATAAATAACATTCACATAAATCATATCCTTCTATTTGATATAATAATAATAATAATAATAATAATAATAATAATAATAATAATAATAATAATAATAATAATAATAATAATAATAATAATAATAATAATAATAATAATAATAATAATAATAATAATAATAATAATAACAATAACAATCTGGGCTGTAGCACTCAGCTGTGAGCAGACACTCCGTTCTCCTGTTGAAGCCACCACAGATGTAAACCTGTAATAAGAAAGAATATTCTAATTTAGTTTATATATTCCATTTGATTTCATTCTACTTTAATTGTCTGTTAATGTTGATGCACCAAAGGACCCAGACACATATTTTGTATGTGCAAGCTTACTTGGCAATAAAGACATTTATGATTTCTGATCTAATGTTCCTTGGGTTCATCTACCACCCTGTGTCCCTCAGTTCCACCCACCTTGCCCTGGAGGGCTGCTGCCCCTGCTAGGCCCCTGTGCTCCAGCATGGGTGAGATCACTGTCCACTGGTTGGTTTCAGGCTTGTAGCGCTCGGCGGTGTTCAGTACCACGTGTCCATCGCTCCCTCCCATGGCATAGATACAGTCGCCCAACACGACCACGCTGAGTTTACTGCGGCGTGAGTGCATGGGAGCCGCCTGCAGCCAGCTGCGAGTGACGGGGTTGAACCTGCACACACTGTTGAGAATCTTTCTGCCGTCCAAGCCACCGACACAGTAGACCAGACCGTGGAGATAAGCGGTGCCGTGGTGGCAGTCCCGGGGACTCTCCGCCTCAACGCTCACATCCATCCATCCACCGGCTCGGATATTGTAAGCCTCCATGGACAGGATGCCGCCACCCCAGCCTCCGATGGCCAATAGGACCTCCTGGGGCAGGCGTGGACGCATCAGGGGGTTTGGGAGCCTGTCTGAGCCAGGGGGGTTCAGGACGCTGAGGATGAGGGGCCTGCAGTCGTGGCTGTCCCTCACCACAGGGTTGTTCTGGACGTTGTTCAGCAAGTAGTCAGGCCTCATCAAGCCCATGCGAACCTGGGAAGAGACAAGCAGACAGCGGGTACAACTTAGACATCGGTTGTAGACGGTTTCTGTTGCTAGGGAACAGTTTGGACCCAAATGTTTGAGAACCACTGTACTAGGGAACCTAGTGTTGTTTTAATGTAATGCACAGTAATACAATTAGTTACCTTGGACAGCAGCAAAGGGATGTATGTTTTACGCTGCTCATGGGAGTGGTCGATCCAACGATTCTCCTAGATCTATCTGCAGCCTTCGACACAGTCAACCACCAGATCCTCCTCGCGGCCCTCGCAGGAATGGGAGTGGCTGGCTCTGCGCTGACATGGCTGTCATCATACCTCAATGACCGCTCCTACCAAGTGTCATGGAGAGGGACCCTGTCGGCCACCCGCCTCCTGCGGATGGGTGTCCCCCAGGGCTCGGTTTTAGGACCTATTCTCTTCTCCCTCTACACTAAATTACTGGGTAACATTATCACGTCTCATGGCTTCTCCTACCATTGTTATGCCGACGATACTCAACTCTTCCTCTCCTTCCCTCCCTCAGATATCCACGTCTCTGAGCGGATCTCGGCCTGTCTGTCCGACATCTCCGCCTGGATGACGACCAACCACCTCAAACTGAACCTAAGCAAAACAGAATTGCTCCACCTGCCGGCCAAATCCTCCCCCCTGACCGACCTTTCCATCACAGTCGAGAATGCAGCTGTGACCGCGTCCCCGACTGCCAAGAACCTTGGTGTTGTCCTCAACGACCAGTTGAACTTCTCTGCTCACATCGCAGCGACAACCAGAACCTGCCGATTCCTCCTGAGCAACGTCAGAAGGATCCGCCCCTTCCTGACAAAAGAAGCCACACAACTCCTCGTCCAATCAACAGTCATCTCCCGCCTCGACTACTGCAACACACTGCTCACTGGCCTCCCGGCCACTGCCACTAAGCCTCTTCAACTCATTCAGAACGCAGCGGCCCGCCTGATCTCAAACCTACCGAAGTCGGCCCATGTCACCCCACTTCTTAGGGACCTGCACTGGCTCCCCATTGCTGCACGAATCCGCTTCAAGGCCCTCGACCTAGCATACCGTGCGGCAAAGGGAACCGCTCCCGCCTACCTCCGGTCAATGGTCTCTAACTACACACCCTCAAGACCCCTACGCTCTGCATCTTCTGGCCGCCTCAGACCTACTCCTATCCAAGCTCCGGGAGGGTCATCAAAGAGAAGTCGCCTATTCTCAGTCCTTGCCCCACAATGGTGGAATGAACTACCCACCCCAGTTAGGACAGCCGAAACACGTCCAATCTTTCGCCGTCGACTAAAGACGCACTTCTTCAACCATTATCTGAATAAAAAAAATAAAATAAAAAAAATCTAACCCTAACTAACCATACTGTCATGCACTTGTCCTAATAAACTAACCTACACTGTAGCACTCAACACTTTGATGAACATTGTTACTCAGCTGATAGAGTTGTGCCCTTCCGGATGGCTTGTTGTACAGAACTTGTAAGTCGCTTTGGATAAAAGCGTCAGCTAAATGAATAAATGTAAATGTAAACGGAGGACGGCATCGAACACGTCTCCTCGCTCTTCACGTTCAGATCATCCCTCTCGATGATGTCCACCAGTTGCTGCAGGGACAGCTCCACAAACTCCTGTGAGACGTGCAACAACTCCTCAAAGTGGCACACGATGAAGAGATGGGCCTTGCGCCTCAGGTCAGGGCAGCAGTAGATGTCCGCCAACCTCCAGATGCCGACACAGTTTTCCAGAGACAGCTGGCCTTCTAGGAAATCAGAGCACGCTCTTACTATGCCAGTGACGAGAAGCTGGCCTGCAGCCACCAGAAGCTCTTCCACGTTCTCTGCTGTCACCAGCACAAAGCGTGTGTAGGCATACTCTATGATGAGCTGCATCATACCCGGGGACACCCCAGGGATACTGTAGACTGCCTTCTCTGAGTCGCTCCAGCGAGTGAAGAGGGCTCTGTGGGATGCAGAGTATAGAGATATCTGATGAGTAAACAGTAAGCAACATTCTGTCCTGTGTAGTAATACATTTTCATGTAGTAGTATAGGGTCTTAGCACAGTAGAAGTATAGTATCTGTTTACAGTAGAAGTGCAGTATAGTATATTTTTACAGTAGAAGTACAGTATAGTATCTGTTTATAGTAAAAGTACAGTATGGTATCTGTTTACTAACCAAGCTAACCTGAACCAAACTAACCTGAACCAAGCTAAGCTGAACCAAGCTAACCTGAACCAAGCTAACCTGAACCAAGCTAAACTTACCTGAAATAGTCACTGCAGTCACATGGGCATTCAACTCAGTGCTGTTGACTTTAATAACCATATCACAGAACCTTCCCTCCAGACGCAGCTCATTAAGGATTGTACAGGACATTGTTTCCTTTTCCATGTAGGGATTTTAAATTGTATCTACAGAATATATTCAAGCTTACAGACAAATAGCCGGAAACTACAAGTGAGATATTGACTTGCCTTCTGAGATCTGAGATCTTCTGAGAGAATTGTTGAATATATACTGTACACAAATGTTCTAGAATGTTCTATTATGACATACTGGGACATCACAAATGTTCTAGAATGTGCTATTGTGACATCACAAATGTTCTAGAATGTTTGATTATGACATCATACTGCAACATCCAGTGATGGAATAACAGCGTTATAAATAACAGCGTTACTAACGGCGTTAGTTTTTTCAGTAACAAGTAATCTAACGGATTACTCTTCCAATCTTAATAACAACGTTACCGTTACGGCCAAAAAATTAAGCTGTTTTTTTCATCAGACAGATCTCTGCGCCGAGAAGCAATACTTTATTTCCTTGGTTGGTGGGTAGTGCGCGATTGGCTGAGGTTGAGTAAAATGGCATGGTAAGCCAATCAGAGGTAGAGGTGGGCGGGTGTTCGAAAGAATCCAGAGTCTGACACACAGCGACAACACAAGCGGGTCCGTGTATGTGTACAGACCGGGTGACCGCGTGTACAGACCGCGGGTCCGTGTACGTTTTGATAGTTTGTTTGGTGAGCCCAAATAATCCCAAACTAAACATCTGTATGTCATGCATGTCTTAAATGTCATGATTAGATTAGTTTAGATGATTAGATTAGATTCTTATATCTGTATGTTGTGTATGTCATAAATGTCATGAATTGGAAATGCAGGACCCTGATGTAAACAAGACGAAAGTATCTCTGGTCTGCATCCCCTAACAATTGTGTGTATTGAGCTGTACTGTACTGTACCCATTCTGCAATCTGTTAATGTTATGGTTTGTAACCGACCTCAAACGCAACGGCACAGACAGGAAGTTCAGAGTTAGCCAAATGCTAGGGCGTATTTATTTACAGAGTCAAAAGAAGGATAAAGTACAATAATCAAACAAACGGGGAGACTGCCTTCGGCAGAGTCATCTGCCGCTCTGCAGAATCCTCCTGGTGATAGTGGTGGGGAATTGGCATGTGACGTTGTAGCGGCTCTGCAGATACTCCCAGCAGATAGTGGTGGGGAATTGGCATGTGACGTTGTAGCGGCTCTGCAGATACTCCCAGCTTTCACTCAAGGTGGAAAACGGAGAGAGAGAGAGAGATATCAGAAACAGTCCAACGAAACACAGAGGCAGTGTGGTTCCCTCCTCCCTAGCTGGGTCCAGAACCAATTGACAGTGACAGTCCTCAGTGTTCCCCACAACACACAATTTAGCCGAGTTAGTGCAACAAAACGAAGTCTTCAGTGTCTCTTCTAAGACACAAACAGAATAATCCAGAGGGGTTTGGTTCCACTCACCCAAGCGCAACGCGTAAAGCGGGCAAAACGAGGCGCAGCTCCAAACGGGGAACAAGGTTCTCCACAGCGGTTCTCCACAGAAAGGTCCTGGAGAGAAAGTAGACCAGGAACAGCAACAGGGAAAAGCAGGCAAATGCAGTTGTATTCCAGAACGACCCGACAACGATAGAAGGAAGGTCCTGGTATATAAAGCCCTCTGGGGCGCTAATCACAAACTATGACAGCTGCGTGATGAAAGTGGCAATCGTTCAAAAAGCGTGTGGTGGGGAATGCACCAATCAGCACCATACCTCAGGAGAGCGTGTGGCGGGGAACCAACCAAACCTCACAGTTAATTAAAATGTTCAATCAATCAGTATATATTTGTTATTTATTTTTGGTATAGTGCTTAACAAGCATAATTTAATGTTGCCCAGTTGTGGCCTGTTGAGGGGCAATACATATCAAAAGTTCCAAAACATCTATTGTGTTTGTATTTGTATGATCCACTATATAAACATAGTAATTATAATATATACATACATGGCATTTGATTGGAGGCTAGTCTCACTTTGTCCCACAGCAACATTAAAATAGTTTAGATTTGTGTATGTTGTTTATGTAAAAAATTTACTTGAAAGTAACGCAATAGTTACTTTCTGAAGTAACTAGTTACTTTTATCATTTGTAACTGAGTAAGTAATTTAGTTACTTTTTGGAAGAAGTAACTAGTAACTGTAACTAGTTACTTTTTAAAAGTAACTTGCCCAACACTGGTGACATCACAACGGAACATGTTTGAGTTCCATTTGAATAATTTAAATAATATGTTGACATTAAAAATGAACAAATAAAATGATAAAAAATACGACATAAAACAATGATACAAATTATAATAAAATATTTAAGTAAAATTTATAGAAATAAAGAAAAATAAGACAATGAAATAAAGATAATAATTCATTTAAAAGCTATTGTAAAAAGGTAAGTTTTGAGCAGTGCCAACCGAGTCTGCTGTCCTAACAGACTTGGGGTCTGTAGGGTAAGCACTTATTCCCTCCGCCCTGAACATTAATGGAGATGTATGGGCTTTTTAAGTCAGTGATAAACGTGTGTTTCAAGGATAAGTGAGCTCCTGCACTGATTATTATAGTTCAATATTCAATATTTGATCACCAAAACCCCCCAAAAAGCATAAAAAGGCCCCTCTCGCCCAAAAAGGGCCCCCAAAAATAGCACAGGCCCAGTGCCCTTTTCAGCCTTTGAGCACCTGCCCCTCTAAAGTCCTGTGCACGTCCCTGTCGGGCACGACGCAAAACACAAGTTGATTTCTTGAACTGATTTTAATGAAGAAGCATCCAAAACTTCATCCAAACCGTAAAATCTGAGTACAAACCGTAAAATCTGAGTACAAATGCATACAAAAGATACCATTACTATCAAGTCCATTAACGTAAGGTTATGTATATAACCAAGTTCTGTGAGTTATGGTGCGCTCAGCACCAGTTGCACTGTACTTCACTTCGTGCACGAGCACTGAATAAAAAATTCCACCATGTACCTTTACATCCCAACATTCGTCTGGCCACACCCCCATCCGCTTACCTTCATAAGCAGGAGTGTGGTCACCTACTCGCCTCCTTCCCAAACTTTCACCATAAGGCGAGATCAAGGGCCGCAGCGGCGTCCTGGTGCTGAGCGCACCATAACTCAGAGAACTTGGTTATATACATAACCTTACGTTCTGTTTCGTTATGGCTTCGCTCAGCACCAGTTGCACAACAGGAGCTGAGCGGGAGCCATAGCCCGACAAATGTACCTCGCTGAGGCCCCCCACAACCATCAGACCGGGGAGGACCGAGCCCCCCGACCCTCCGTAATGGAGGATACCCCCCCTATTGGAGGCTTACGGGAGGGAGACGGATCCGACCGTGCGAAGAGGAACTCAAGCAACTCAACGCACAGGGTGAGCAGACCGCGGCTTGACCCCACGACTACACACACGCACAACCCGCATGCCACCCGGGAACGAACGGAAGGAACAACCTCGTTACTGCCCCCAAAATCACGGGGTCAAGAGCAACCCAACCCCGTGGCTCTGAAAGGCTCCAAAGCCAAGGACGCCTACGGGCTCGACACTGATTTCCTCAAAACATACTCTGATGCACTCATTAAACCCATCACTCTACTAGTGAATCAATCAATCACCTCCAGGGAAGTTCCATCATCCTGGAAGATGGCCATGGTGACCCCTATCTTTAAATCTGGCAACAAGGCACTGGTGACCAATTATAGGCCCATCAGTATACTTCCTGTCATATCCAAAGTTGCAGAGAAGTGGGTGTCGAATCTCATGACTAAACATCTCGACTTGGGCCCCACCCCACTTAACCCAATGCAGTTTGGATTCCGTGCCCTTCACTCAACAGAGTCAGCCAACTGTCTGTTTGTTGAAAAGGTCAAGAGTGCACTAGATAGCAACAAGTATGTTGGTGCTGTCTTCTTAGACATTAGCAAGGCTTTCGACTGTGTCAACCATAATATCCTCCTAACCAAACTAACTCACTTCAATTTCTCAGCTGCTACAATAGAATGGTTTAGATCCTACTTATCAAACCGAAAACAATGTGTCACGGTTAATGGCGCCAAGTCCCCATATCTAGACAACCCTGTAGGTGTCCCTCAGGGATCAATCCTTGGGCCCCTGCTATTCTCCCTGTATATCAATGACCTGCCAAATGTGTGTCCCGAACTCAATGTACAGATGTACATTACATTACATTTACATTTAGTCATTTAGCTGACGCTTTTATCCAAAGCGACTTACAAGTTCTGTGCGACAAGACAGCAAGAAGGGTATAACTCTATCAGCTGAGTAACAATGTTCATCAAAGTGTTGCGTGTTACAGTGTAGGTTAGTTTATTAGGACAAGTGCATGACATTAAGGTTAGTCGGGTTTTTTTTTTTTTTCTTTTTCTTTTATCATTTCAGATGTATGCCGATGATGCAGTCATCTACACACAGGGCAAGGACATAGAGTTGATTACATCCAGGCTCACATGCGCACTAGACAAGGTACAATGCTGGCTAAACAGCACCTGTCTCCTACTTAATGCGAAAAAGACTGTGTGCATGTTCTTTAGCAAGCGTCCAGAAACCATCAATCTGTCCAATGTGTTCCTGAGGAAGGAGGGAAGGAAGGAAGAACTAGAACTTGTTTCCCACTTCAAATTCCTTGGGGTCATCTTGGACTCAAACCTGACCTTTAAGAAACACATAAAGAAAGTGAGGAACACCATCAACTTCAACATTTCCAACTTCAAACAAATACGGCCCTCCCTAACACTTGAAGCCGCAAAGACATACCTACACTGTATGGTCTTCTCTCACATTGAATATTGCCTTCTAAACTGGTAATTTACTGGGGCCACAGCCATGAAACCCATAGAACAACTCTACAACAGAGCATTGAAGGTATATGACAGGAAACAGTACTCATACCACCACTGTAAAATCCTGGATAAGCATCAAATTTAAAATTTTGAAAACCTCAGACGTTATAAAAGTTCCTGCTTTGTATATAAATGCCTGCACAGATTAGCCCCTCCCCCTCTCAAGGAGTTTATCCACGAGAAAAGGAACACTGGATTAGCCACTAGATCAAACACCAGAGGGGATTGTGAGGTCCATTTTAGAAAGACCGCCTTCAGCAAAAATTGTCTATCGATAAAGGGAAGTGGAACATGGAACAGCCTTCCGGTCCCCTTAAGGGAATGTCCCACCCTGTCCACCTTTAAGGGCCAACTCAGGAAATGGCTGTTAGACAGCCAAATATGCACTCATTAGGGATGTTAGTGATGTTGTACTGACTGAATGTCATGTTAGTGTGGTCATGTCAGTGATGTCAGTTTTTATGAATGAACGTTGTATGGTCCGTTTTGTGTTTGTTTTGTGTTAGGACTACGGGTGGAAATTAGCCCTGTGCTATTCCCGGCATATTTACGTCCTTATCATGCTGTGATGTTATTCATACACATGTAAATGATGTTCATTAATTTGCATTGTCCTTAATAAACAAATCTTAATCTTAAGGCTGTAGCAGCGGAGCGCGAAGGAAGACCCAGACCCACCGAAGGGACTGGATCCCCTGGAAAAAGGGGGCCCGGAGAGGTCAATGACACCAGGCATCAAGACCCCACCAGGCGGTCACTTAGTGACACCGCCCCCCACATCGCCAGCGTATTCGGATAAGGCCCCTCCAAGAGCGGGCCCTTTCCCCCCAATAGCACACCGCCTGGCACACTGACCCTGCAGAACAGGCAGTCAGCATGGCCGTAAGCACACAAAAAAGGTTAACCAACGGAAGCAGGCAGCGCACCGGGGAAACCAGGCAGCAGGCTGTAACCTGAGCCTGGAGCACTGCGGACGAGACAGGCGCCAAAGGAGTCAGCTGAAAACAGCCCCCCCTGGCGGAAGGGGCGTATGCTGGCGTTGTTGATCACCATGACAAAGCCTCCATTAAAAAAAAAACACCCAGAGGGGTCGAGGCAGAGAAGGCTGACATGATTGGAAGACGTCATGAACGTGCAGGGGCACACTCAACCGGGTAACCCGGGAGTTGACTGTGCTCCAACATACCAGGGAATCAACTACACTCTCGGTACAGACGGTGGTTGTTCCTATAACCCCTCAAGAAAAAACTCCAAAACACACCTGCGGGTATACACCGGCTATACCGCAGTACAAGTGTTTCAGTTTTCAAAAAAGGGCTATCCCAGGCCTACGGTATCAACAAAACTTTACTTCGGACCGGGCCCGGCGGCACGGGAAGCACAGGGTCACCAGAGGAGGTCCAAGACCACCCCAACAGCCCCCTCTTCGCCACGCGTGAGAGAGGAGCGAAAAGAATGGAGAACCAGCCCTAAGCACACCGCACTTGGTATTCCTAGGCGGTCTCCCAACCAAGTACTAACGAGGACCGAACCTGCTTAGCTACCGAGATCGGACGAGATCGGGCGTGTACAGGTTGGTATGGCCGTAAGCCATTACGATAGTGCAGAGTACAACATGTACCCAACAAAGGGTCTCCATAACGCCTAACCCTGTGACACCCGGACCGACCCGGCATTTTTCCCCCGAAAAAAGCACAAGTCCCTCAGGGTACCAACACAGCAGATCTGCATCCCCGGCGGACAACGGGTTAACTGACCTGGACCAGCGTGACCAGACCAGTCCCGTGTCCTAACCACGCCGACATGCCCACTCCAGAAGAGGGGGTAGGTATGCGTGTCGATCTAAAACATGAAAAGAGGGCGCCACCCAGACGGTCCCATTTGGACCGTGCTCAGTGGCCCACCCCAAGGGCGTGAGACCCCTCTACCTATGTTCTGATCTATTCCGTTAACATCCCCCAGATATGAGCGAGAATTCATCGAGACAACCTAGTAAACTGGCGCTCGGAAGAGACAAAACTCCGTCCCAGTTGCCCTATAATAACGCTGTTTTAACAAGCAACCAAGGCGCACCTAGCCCCTGCGTGATTCTTTAACAGAAACACACCGAGCCAGCACTATGTATGCGTCGAGACCTTCATGTACCTTCCTCTTTTTATTCAAAAAAGAAAGAAACACAGACTGACATGAATCCCACGTGACGCAGCTGAGGGTAATTTTTTTTTACATTTTTACATCCCACCACCCTCGCCATAGGGAGGAGACGGAAATCCCCAGAGAGACTTCCCACGCGAGCTGTATAGATTGAAAAGAATATATTGCAACATTGAGCTATGTAATATTTGGGTTTAGGGCTCTCCGAGGAGGAGGCACTGAACCAATACACACTCAATAATCGAATTGAATCGAATACACACACAATAGAGCAGAACTCTTTTTTGAAGTTCTACTCACCTTGACAATCTGAGGAGGAGGCTCTGAACTCTGAGGAGGCCCCTCACAGGGAAGGAGAGTCCGAACTCACAGAAGGCCCGAGGAGGAGCTTCGTGAGGAGGAGCTCTGACAACTCCCTGAAACAGATCCATAACATGGACCTGAACAACCCACGGAAGTCTTACCAACAGAGACGCGCTCAGTGACGTACTCTATGGCGGGGGAATTTCCGCGGTACACACGCCAAATCTTCCAGGGCGTGGGACCAGGAAACTCCCTCCCCCCCCCCCCTCTTACCCTGTAACGTGCCAAACAGCAACGTGACAGGAACCTTGAAGGACAGGAGGTTTTAACCCCTGGCCAATCAGAAAAGGGGAGGCAAGGATTACCAGTTCACCCCTTTACGACCCCACACCCATGATACGATGTAATGACAAATAGAGCATGACACAGTCATAGTCTGCTACATGAAGTATCTAACAGCTTCACACAGCTCATGTGCTAACCTGCTATCTGATTTTTACTAAGGAAAAAACACAGAATAGAGAGGGCCCCCTTTAAGAGCCCCGGTACCAGACTTACACATGTGCTTCTGTGGCCAAACCTAACCCAGTTGTAGATCACAAGACACACACAACCCTTCATCACAACAAAAAATGGCAAAAGTACACTCTTGCTACAGAGGAACGCCGTTTTTCATAACGAGAGAATACAGAATCCTCGATTATGTATTGGCCACAGGCCTTGCTAAGCACACACGATAAGTGACCAAACAATCTTTTCTTTAGGAAAATATAGTTTCTCAAGCGATTAGCACAACCCCAGCAATTAAGCTGAGAGTTAAATCGTATCCCCACAAACACAGTGACACAATATATTGTAAACAACATGTCTGAGAGGAGGGTGGGGAAGCCCCAGGGAACCGGGGGGATCACCCCTCCTTCCTTACCCTTGATACGACCAAGTTGAACAGGTAACCTTGTTAATATGTGAACACACTGTTCATTGTCATTACAGGCTGAGAAAAGAATCCATTCCTTAATCACATGTCACTAAGCATAGCTTTATAGGTTAAATAACCCCCTTAGTTGTGAGTTCACGTCACATGAACACACATGTTCTCATCACAACTAACCAGATCATTTTTACACATGTAAAACAACAACCCGATTTCTATGGAGAGAGAAGCTATACCAGTGACAAGACAATTCACACACAACACGCGCCGTATCCTCAATGTATTGCAGCAACACACGTTTTGGAAAACATCGTTATTACAAAACATTTAGAAGGGAAGGAAAGAAGAAGTGTTTAAGGTCCGGTCGGGACCTTCCTACCCTGAGCGCCGGCCAAGAGAACTGCAATCTGGCTAACGGGGCACCGAAGTTGAACACAGCATCCCTGTGTTGACGACGAGGGTAACATTGTTGCGCCACCCAGCCGCTACGTTTCTCCATGTTTGACGCAGTCCTCGCTGGCAGGGCTCCGGTGTAGGTTCGACTAACATCCTCTGTCAAAGATGACTTCGTAGTCAGAGTGTTTAAGGCATGTTATAGTCATAGAAAACGTTCAACAATGTAGCATTAAGCATTAATCAGCCGTTCGACCGATAGCAACAAGCTAACGTTTACTAGCCTGGTAACACAGCGGGCTAGCGTCGCAGCTAACAGCTGATTGGCTAACAAAGTAGTCCACAACTAGCACGCAAGCTAAGCAGCTATCACCTGAACTGTACACAACGACATAACAAGCCACACTTCAGACAGGCCGCTGTCCAAGTCCCTCCCCTAAGAGGGAAAAGAAAAAGAATGTCAGAACACAGTTTTCAACGGTGATCCAGACATGCAGCGGGGCTAGCACAGTTCCCATTTCGGGCTGCAGCCGACTTTGAGCATGGAACTCCTGATAAAGAAGATCCTATGCCCACATTTCCTCGTTAGGGTATACTTTCATTTGTATATGAAAGATGGGGCCTGCACGGGACATAATAATAACTATATTAACCAACTGTTAACCATAGCTGCAGTTACACTCCCACCAATTACACATACCAATAAATGTGGAATGTCTTATTGCACATACTTATAGAATGTGAAATTTCTTATTGTGGATACTTCAAAGAATATGTCTTTAGGACTGTGGGATATTTGTAGATATCCTGATGAAGAATGTTCTCAGTCAACCGAGGTTTATGTCATAAATGTATAGATGTAGCAGTACTGGCTATCTGTATGTCATGTATGTCATATATGTCCTGATGAATTGAAAATGGGGGACCCTGATGTAAACAAGACGAAAGTCTTTCTCTGGTCTGCATCCCCTTAACAATTGTGTGTATTGAGCTGTACTGTATTGTACCCATTCTGCAATCTGTTAATAAAGTTTTCAATCAATCAATCAAAGCATCTATATTTATGATTTTCATACTCACCGGGGAAAGCTGTTGTGTTGACGTCGTATATTATACGTGGATTTCATATACCTTCGGCCTCGGGCATATTAAACCGTAGATATCCTGATGAAGAATGTTCTCAGTCAACCGAGGTTTGGATAATAACAAGGTTTATTAACCAAACAGATAGATTACATAGAGAGAATGGCTGAGGGCTTCCCCCAGGTGATCAGCTGAAATGACCCAGGTAAAAGACCTCGATTGTGGTCGGGAGGAGCCCTATATAGTTCAACAAGGGGGGGTGTGTGGTCCCATTTGATAGGTCAAATGGGGGGGGGGGTACAGGTTTGGGGAGAAAGGGGAGGGGAATGTCTTATTCCACAGAGAGGGGGGGGGGGCACAGGTAAGGGGGACACAGGGGAGGGGAGTGTATTTACATGAGGACATTATATTATACCACAATACTCACTTTTCTCTGTTATAATGTGGGTGAGATTAATGTATAATATACCAGGGTTGTTTGGAACAGGTAAAAGTGGGGACCGATGTAATCCATCGGTTATCAGATAATGAATAAAATAGAAAATAATTAAAATAATGAAAATGTTGGCCAATGTGTTGGTTGGCATAACAGTTTAAAATAGTATTATTTATATACATGATTCATGACATGATCGACTGGACTGCGGTCTGTGTTATTTTGATATCAGAGATGTGGGAATAGATATCACCCTTTTCTTTTATTAATCGCTCAAAATACCTATATCAATGAGTGGTCCTCAACTCTGATATCAAACAACAATTAACATCACATATCTTGGCATACCTTCAGTCGTTCATGTCGTGACTCAGGGGAGCTAATGTCATGGTTGTATGACAAGGTGTTCTCTGTCGGTCGTGTGGCAGGGCCAAACAGTAACACATAAAAATTAAATAAATACATAACAATGTGGACACTGTGTGTTCAGAAGTCTCTTGGTTCACAGGTCTCTGATGATGTGTCTCTTGTTGACGATGCAGTCGGGAACATTCACTGGTCGCCGTCCATTCCCTGTCAAGGGTCACCTGTAGTGGGGCGGTCAACTATAGTGGCCTTGCAGACTCTTTTCCTGGAGCCTGTGCTGCTTTCCATCACCACCACACATCCGCCACTGTGCTCATGCTTGGCCCCCATCAGGCCCAGAGACATGGTGGTCAGGTCGTTTTTGAATGTGTTGTGCTGGTTTCGCTGTCCTCTCCTCGTCATTGCGGTACCACTTGATGGAGGGCGAGGGCCCGCCGGTGTAGTGGCTAGTCAGTAGGACGCTCTCTCTCACACGGATGGTGAAGATACATGGCGTTGGCCTTGGTTTGTCGTAGGCTGTCGGGGTGGCGCAGCATGTCGTCCTTTCTGTCTCTGCTCCCCCTCCTTTGGGGTCGTCTGTGTTGTGTGTGCTGGTGGTTCTCCCACGGTTGTTGTCGTCGCCCTGGTTGCGTCCGCAGCTCCTTGACGGTGTCCTTCGTGGTCCTCTGCTGTTGTTCGTGGTTCAGGTCACGCGTCGTCTCACTCGTCCTGTCCTCTCACCAATTCATGATCTGAGGATGATGAAAACTGCCTTAGAAAACCTCCTCACATAAATGATTCAACGCCTTTCTGCTAAAGAAGAAAATCATTTTGGGATTAATTCAATTCATTGTAAATAAAATCACTTAATTGAAAATAGGAAATGCAAGCCAATTGCATTAGCAGTGATTCCTTATGTTAAGAAGGTCACATTCACTACAATCTTATCAGATCTTGTATCTAACTAGATCTTACAGCATTAGGCTTTAAATAAAATTGTAAATGAATGGCCAAAGTCTTGAATCAGATAAAATAGCTCTTTTTCTTCATAGTCTGTGATGTTAAATTGAAGTTGATCTTACCTGTGCGATGGGTGTGCCTCAGGATACTTACCTCGTCACGCCTTCTCTGGCGTTCTTCACGTCTCAGTGTGGCTCGTCATAATTTAGCATGGGGAAAAAACATAAAATCTAGGCAGCCAGTTAATTTTGCATGAAAAACAATCATTCATTTTCTCGTCTACTCTTAAGTAGTATTAATTTAATTACCTCTAATATACCTTGTGCATTTTGATAATCATTGTGTAAATGATTATCCTGCTTTCAACTGATACAAATAAATCTAACCCTAGCTAACCTTACTGTCATGCATTTGTCCTAATAAACTAACCTACACTGTAGCACTCAACACTTTGATGACCATTGTTACTCAGCTGATAGAGTTGTGCCCTTCCTGATGTCCTGTCATACAGAACCTGTGAGTCGCTTTTGGATAAAAGTGTCAGCTAAATGATCAATGTACGTGTATACCTTGTACATTTAGATAATTGTGTTTCAATTTTGGTGGTTGATATTTTGCAGTCATGGAAATGTATTAGTTTGTTAAAAGAATCATGCATGTTATTGGTTATAAGCAGAGAATAGAAGGAGGGGATAGCATGCAAGTTATGTTATTTTGTTAGTATGGGAAATATGGTGCCTTTCATGACTGCAAATTCTTCACCCGTGTCTGATTCATGTTAATTAAGTGGTTCTCTGTTGGTCCACCAAGTCTGTGGTCAGAGTGCATGCTGTTGCATAGCTTTGTCTGCTCCTGCCCTTTGTTTTTTAAGTGCCCATCCTGAATAGTGTCTGCTATCGTCTCACAATTGATTTCCCTTTAGCTCCAAACTGCTTTGTGTTCAAATGTAGATTAACTCAGTCTGCCTCTTGATTGTCTGCGTTCAGATGCAAATCATTGGAGTTTCTGTCTTTTGTGATACAGGTGTGTTTAAACACTGCTTTGTAATTCAATTTAGAGTTAAATCCGTCTGCCTCTCCTGATTGTCTGCTTGCTTCCTGTAAACACAAAAATATGTTAGTGAATCCTCTTTGACTGTCTGGGTTGTGTTGATTAGAATCCTATTTAAAACTAGCTTTATGTGACTTATAATGTGTAAATTAAAGCAACATAAACACTCAAGTGATCTGAGATAGTTGTAATTTACTGTAACTGAGATGATAGTTGTGTATGTACAGTTTCTACGTCAAATGTATATATTCTCTTTTCTTGACTCCTTTGGTATCACAAACAGTACTGAATTTGCAAATCTGGTATGTCATAAATGTATAGATGTAGCAGTACTGACTATCTGTATGTCATGTATGTCATATATGTCCTGATGAATTGAAAATGGGGGACCCTGATGTAAACAAGACGAAAGTCTTTCTCTGGTCTGCATCCCCTTAACAATTGTGTGTATTGAGCTGTACTGTATTGTACCCATTCTGCAATCTGTTAATAAAGTTTTCAATCAATGAATCAAAGCATCTATATTTATGATTTTCATACTCACCGGGGAAAGCTGTTGTGTTGACGTCGTATATTATACGTGGATTTCATATACCTTCGGCCTCGGGCATATTAAACCTTACCGTTCGCCCAATGATAGTTTCATATCGCACTTTTGTATGACGTCATCAGTCCACGCGACGTTCACGCGTTCCCATTCATCTCGGAAATAACGCTTTGCAATCCATACAGTATTTTTTTCCACGAGCTCTCAATAGCCTGGAATTCCTAAACCAGCGTTTTGTTACCGAATTAACGCGTCTGTGCATATGTGAAACGTAAACAAACTGAAACGATAAAACTATACTTCCCCAAATGATCGTTCCCGTGGGCCGGTTTTGTTGATTCCGGAAATTACTATCCTAGTTTGTCCCGTGAGTTGCACCTCAATGTTATCCTCTGTATAACGGTACTCGTCTCCCTATGCTCGTCGCGCTATCCGTCGGTTTCTTTACTCAATACAGCACCGCGGCGGGTTCTATACTGTGCACATACAAACGAGACTTAAAACAGACAAACAAACATTAATACATATAAGTTAACGTGTGTGTATATCTGACTGTATTGGATCGCTGTTCGTTTAGTCGACCAGCATCTGCTGCGACAAGGCATTTATCCCTTGACATAACTATACATTGTTATTAAAGTCATAACGACCGAACCTGACTGCGAAATTTACCAGCGATATATTAGATGTGAATATACCGTTTAATCATACTCTCGGTCTCTTCAACTCGCGACTAATGTCCCGTTTAGTGTAGTATGGCGTACTACACCGGGACATCGCGTAATCAGCGTCCCGCTTATCTGTATGATCAATTGGTTAATTTAATCCAAATACATCGTTTTCAGGAATGGAAGAGATTGTGGGCTTAGTTTGAGGTTGAAACAATGAATATTATGACGCTACTCTGGTCATTTCTAATTATGATTCCATCAGCTTCTCTGTCCTAACTTCCCGCCTCTTTGCAAAGGAATCACAGAACGATTTTAACAGAGTAGCGTTTTCAAGGATATCACATCTAATAAGCCCACGTTTCTTGCCTTGTTGCCTATATTTTAGTCTGCATCAGCTAGACTTGGGTTAGCAATCCAACAACCTTATTTTGTGTGCCTTAGCTTTTGGTCGGCTCCAACTCGACCTGGAATAGCACTTCAACCTTTGTGCCTAAACTTTTGGGAATAGCACATATAACCCATCCTCTCAGAACCGCCTGATAAGGACCCAGGTGCACGCGCGCCCTGGTAACGATTCTCAATACAGATCAGATATATTAATGCACATTATTCTTACTCAGCCATGATCTCAATATTTGACAACATTCTGTAATATTCACCTGGCACAGAGAAAAGCGGGAAGGTTTTAATTCCTTGCCATACATTTTTGGTCGACCATCTATTATACTCACTTTTCTCTGTATAGCTGAAATGATACAGCACGCCGGTAGGACGCAAGAGTCCGTCACAAGTTCGTAGACGCCAATTGTGGGATATTTGTAGATATCCTGATGAAGAATGTTCTCAGTCAACCGAGGTTTGGATAATAACAAGGTTTATTAACCAAACAGATAGATTACATAGAGAGAATGGCTGAGGGCTTCCCCCAGGTGATCAGCTGAAATGACCCAGGTAAAAGACCTCGATTGTGGTCGGGAGGAGCCCTATATAGTTCAACAAGGGGGGGTGTGTGGTCCCATTTGATAGGTCAAATGGGGGGGGGGTACAGGTTTGGGGAGAAAGGGGAGGGGAATGTCTTATTCCACATAGAGGGGGGGGGCACAGGTAAGGGGGACACAGGGGAGGGGAGTGTATTTACATGAGGACATTATATTATACCACAGGACCAATTTGATTCAACCAGGTAAGTAACTCCCTTTAGTGCAAACAAAAACAAAGAACAAAACTCCTATTTTTAGAGTAAATGCAAGCAGAAAATGGGTAAGTTCCAAAACAACTTAATGTTAAATGACTTACTAGTGCTCTAGTCTGCTTCTATTAATGTAATGATCTTATATTATTGGTCTCTCTAAATACACCGTACTGGTTGTAGCTTTCACTTTGCTATCGTATGTGGTGTGGCTTACTAGCAGCTTTAACTTTCTGACTGTACCATCTTGTCCTGGGTAGACTTCAGTGACTCTTGCTAGTCGCCATTCGTTGCGTGGTGTCAATTCATCTTGGAGAAGGACGATGTCATCGACTTTGGAGTTCCTTCTGGTTTTACACCACTTCTGTCTCTGTTGTAAGTTGAGAAGATATTCTTTCCTCCATCTTGTCCAAAACTCGTTGGCCAAATACTGAACTCGGCGCCACCTCTTTTGTAGGTACAAATCTTCTTTGATGAATTGTCCAGGTGGGGGCAGAATGATTGTAGATTTCATCGTTAGAATGTGATTCGGGGTCAAATGGTCAGGTCCGGATGGGTCATTCAGAAACTCAGCGGAGAGCGGCCTGCTATTTATTATGGACATGACCTCGTACAGGTACGTCCGGAGAGAGGTGCTGTCAAGCCTTTGTGAGGACTGGTCCAGTATGGTAGTCAATATGCTTCTTATCGTTCTTATTTGCCTCTCCCATACACCGCCCATGTGGCTTGCCGCTGGAGGATTCATGAGAAACTCACATCCCAGAGCCTTCAGTCTTTCTTCACTCATTCCCTTCATGAGTTCTGTAAATTCTCTTCTTGCGCCAACAAAATTGGTTCCTTGATCGCATCTGAGTTGGCGAATGTTTCCTCTGATCGCAATGAATGATCTGAGTGCATTGATGAATGAATCTGTAGTCATATCGTCAATCACTTCTATGTGAACGGATCTTGAGCATAGACAGGTGAGTATGAGTCCATATGTTTTTAGATCTTTTCTTCCTTCTTTTACGCAGATTGGGCCGAAGCAATCTATCCCGGTGTAGGTGAAAGGTGGAGTTGCTTCCATCCAATCTTGAGGTAGGTCGCCCATTCTCTGTTCTTCGTGGGGTCGTCTATACATTCGGCACTTGACACATCTGTAGAGGTGCGACGAGACAGCGCTGCTGCATCCCATAATCCACCATCCATTAGCTCTGAGTGCGTTTGTGGTCATTCCACGCCCTTGGTGCTGGATCTTTTCGTGGTAGTGTTTGATGATTAGGGATGAGATGTGGCTTTTCTGTGGAAGTATCGCCGGATGTTTTATGTGTGGGTGTAGCTCCGCTTGGCCTAAACGCCCTCCCACCCTGAGGATCCCGTTTTCGTCCAGGAAGGGGCTTAGCCTTTGTAGCTTACTTCCCTTTGTCTTGACAAGTTCCTGCTTTTGCTTGAGTTCTTTTATCTCAGCCAGGAAGACCTCTTCTTGAGCAAGCTTAATGATAGAAAAGCTCATTTTTCTTTTCTTTCTTCGATACTCGTATTTTCGTTGGTGCGTTCTTTCAGACCTTTATGTTCTTTGGCCATTCGCTTTAATCTTGCCACTGCCTTTACAGCTCTTGTCCAGTCAGAGAACTTCTTCAGGTTGTCTAGTAAAGATCTCTCTTCCTTTGTCTCAGTGTTACACACGAGAGCCTTGCGAAGTTCTGGGTCATCTTCGTTGACCTCTCCCTTCTTGCATTCTCTGAGGAGTGGACCCTTTTGCCAAAGAAACTTTGGTCCGGTGAACCAGTTTGAGGACTTAAGTTGATCTGCAGTCAAACCTCGAGAAGCATGATCCGCAGGGTTGTCCTCAGAAGCAACATAGAACCACTGTTCAAGTTTTGTACTTGACTTAATTCTTTCGATGCGGTTGGCTATGAAGGTTTGAAATCTTCTAGCATCGTTGTTTATGTAGCCAAGAACATCTTGGGAATCCGTCCAGAAGGTTTCTTGTAGATCTTGGATTTCGAGCTCATTCCGGAGCATGTCGCTGGTTTGAACGGCAACAACTGCTGCAGCGAGTTCGAGTCTTGGTATTGTTGTAACTTTCGTTGGAGTAACTCTTGCCTTTCCCATTACTAGACAGCAATGGACTTCATCAGACTCGTTGATTGTTCGAAGGTAGGAGTAGGAACATCCGCCGTATCCTGTGACGCTTGCATCTGCAAAGTGGTGAAGTTCGTAGCCTTTGACATCGCCGAAATCTGGAGGTACGTAGCATCTTTGTACGTGTGTCTCGGACAAGTTGGGGAGGTCTCTGAGCCATGACTCCCACTGAGGTCTTAGGGCTTCTGGTAGTTCATCGTCCCAGTCGACTTTGTCTCTGCACATCTGCTGGAGAACTTGCTTCCCGAGGAGGACGAAGGGTGCCACGAACCCCAAGGGGTCATATATGGAGGCTACGGTAGAGAGCACGCCTCGTCTTGTCAGTGGATGGGGCTTTACTTGGACTCTGAAATGGAAGGTGTCGGATGTAACACACCACTCTACTCCAAGAGCTCTTTCCACATGTAGTTTTCCTAAGTCCATGTCTTGTTCCTTAACTACAGCACATTCTTCTTCTGGGATGCTTGCCATGACGTTTTTGTTGTTAGAGACAAACTTGTGCAGTCTCAACCTCCCAGTGCTGCAGAGTTCTCTTGACTCTTGGACAAGTCTTATAGCCTTGTCTTCACGTTCCACGCTTGCCAGACCATTGTCCACGTAGAAATCCCTTTGGATGAAGCATCTGGTTTCCTTGTTGAACTGGCCTTTTCCATGCGCTGCCAGATGTTTTAGGCCGAAGTTGGCACAGCCTGGGGACGAGGCTGCCCCAAACAGGTGGACCTTCATTCTGTAGACTGATGGTGCTGTATCCATTTTGCCATTCTCCCACCATAAGAAGTGTAGATAATCTTGATCCTCTTTTCTTACTTGAAACTGGTGGAAAATTTTCTCAATGTCGCACATGACTGCGACAGAGCCCTTTCGGAAGCGGCACGAGACACCAACCAGTGCATTTGTTAGGTCGGGACCAGTGAGCAGATGGTCGTTGAGGGAAGTCTCCCGGAAGCGAGCAGAACAGTCAAATATGACGCGTATTTTTCCTGGTTTCTGTGGATGATACACCCCGTGATGAGGTATGTACCAGGCCGGGCTGTTGTCTATCTCTTCCTCAGGGACTCTTTCTGCGTCACCACGGGAGATGATATTCTCCATAAAGGTACAGTAGTCCTTGTAATAGTTTTCATCTTTGTTCAGTCTTCTTTCGAGACCTTTCAGTCGGTGGATAGCGCTGATCTTGTTGTTAGGTAACTCTGGTCGTTCTTTTTTGAACGGCAAGGGCATCTCAAAGTGACCGTTTTCCTTCTGTGTGATGTTCTCTTTCAGCTTTGATAAGAACTTCAGGTCATCTTGTGAGATGGGATTATCTTCTTTGAACCTTTCTGAGAAGTCGGACTCTAGGGCCTTTAGTATTTCTGTAGGAGTCACTTCTTTCACTTTGAGCCGATTTACATAGTGTACTTCTGTTCGAAGGTTGATTGAAGACTCAACATCCGGTGTCACTTGTTTTACTTCTATATGATGACTCGTTCCGATGGCATCTCCGAAATCAACACAGGGACTTTCACATCCCACGATGCTCCATCCTAGGTCCGTCCGTTGTGCGTAGGGCTGGTTCGATTTGCCGGATACAACTTCCCTTGGTAGAAGCGCTTGGGAGCAGTTATACCCGATGAGCAGGCCTACTTCGCAGTCCAACAGAGGTGCTATGTCTTTCTGAAGGTGCTCCAGGTGGGACCAGGACTTTGCTTTTTCCCTCGTTGGAATGTGAGCTCTGTTGACTGGGATGAACTCTCTTGTATAGGCTGGTGGCAGGGATATCGTCTTGCCTGTATTGTAGCCACGTACTTGTAGATCACTCACTTTTAGAGAGTTTACTGTAGAGGTTGCAGTCATCGTGGTGAGTCGTAACTTGATCTGGTCTTTGTTGGCTTTCAACGTGTCGGCGACTTCCCTTAGAATGAAGGTCGAGTCGCTCTGGGAGTCCAGCAGCGCGTACACAAGGACTTCTTCTGCTGGGCAGGTCGTTGATGATAGCCAGACTGGGATGATTGCAGAGGTGATCGCGCCAACATTACCAACGATGGCTCTGTGAGTCGTAGCCGCTGTAATGGGTATTTCGGGAGGCGTCAATTTAGTTTCCTCTTTATCTTGGTACTCCCTTTCTCTGACGTGTGTAGGTTTCCTGTATTCCTTGGCTCTGTCCGAGTGCAGTGACGTAGGGTGCCGCTTGTGGCACACGTCGCATTCACTCTTTTTGTTACAATCCTTTGAGAGATGGCCAGGTTTAAGGAAACCGAAACACAGCCTGTTCTCTTTAATGAAAGAGTTTTTTTCTTGTTCTCCTTCTTTCATGAACCTTCTGCATTTGAGCAAGGTGTGTCCATCCCTCTTGCAGATACATGTCATGACCGTCTTCTTGTTGGAGCTTGTAGCCAGTACCTTTGCTCCGACGGTCCTATTTCTTCTGTCCTTTGGGTGCTCTGCTTCGCCTTGTTTGATTGAATGCATGGAGGTAATTGGGTGACAGGTGATCCTTACTTCGTAATTCAGGAACGCGATGAACTGGCTGAAAGTTGGGAAATGGCCATTCCAATCTTCCATTTCAACAGACTTTCTACTCCACCTGGCCATCAACCAGTCTGGAAGCTTGGAGATAATCTTCCTATTCTCATTACAGTCGTTCAGGATTTCCAGGGCCTTTATGTGAATCATAGCCGCCTCACAACTGCGGATAAAAAAAAACAAAGCTTCTGAGCTCGAGGCTGTCTTTGTGTCCAATCTTGGGCACTCGTTGAGCTTCTCTCTATAGGACTGTGCGATAGTGAATGGGTTTCCATATCTCTCGTTCAAAAGCTTCCATGCTGCAACATAAGCATTCTCTGTGCCGAGTAGGAAATAGCCATTGATCGCCTTTCTTGCATCTCCATTTACATACTTGCGGAGATAGTAGATCTTTTCATTTTCCTTGATGTTCTTCTGATCTATCAGAGTTTGAAATGATAGTTTCCAGTCATTGTATAGTAATGGATCCCCTTTGAATACTACAGGTTCGGGAATGGGGATTCTGTTTGAACTCACTGCGTCAGCTAGGATCCTGACGAGCTCTGAAGTACTTTCACGGGGAAGGAGGAGTTGTAGGAGCAGGTATTTGGTTGATTGCTCTCCTCTCGCTATCCACTTCAATGCTTAGCTTTTCTTCTTCTTCTTCTTCTTCTTCTTCTTCTTCTTCTTCTTCTTCTTCTTCTTCTTCTTCTTCTTCTTCTTCTTCTTCTTCTTCTTCTTCTTCTTCTTCTTCTGTAGTCGCCACTTGGTCGTACACTTGGATTCTTGCTTGGGCTGCATTTAGACTTTTCATTTCCTCCAGTTGCTGTACTCTTCTTTTCCTTTCATCCAGGGTTCTTTGGAGGGCTGTATGTTCCTCTTCCAGCCTCTGTATTTCACTATGTTCTTGGTCTTGCTCTTTTGTTAGCTTGAGAACAGCTTGGCCTGCAGCGACATCGGCAGCAGCTTCTTGACGTCTTACTGTGGACCCCTTCGAATGTACAGAGGTCTTCTTTGAGTTAGAGAAGTAAGAGTTGCTGCTTCCTGTGAATAGAGAACTGTCTTCAGGATAGTCATCTTCATCTTCAGGTGTTCCATACAGTCGGCTTGAGGCTCTTTTGAAGATGATCTGGGATGTTTGGGCGCACAGATCGACTCTCCTACGGGTTTCCTGATCTGGCGTGTCAACTTGTCGTAATTCTTCATATGTGCGGTGGACGTCAGCGGAGAAACCACGGATATCAGTAATGACTGTTTAGAGTTCCCCAGTCACTGTCTTAGTTAGTGATAGTATCTCCTTGGCGTCTCTCACATTATGTTTCCATATACTGCTTGGAACCTTCGCTGGAGTCCTACAATTTTCTCCTCTTGCATCTCTCTGCCCTTCTCTGTCAGAGTTATGATTCTTCCACTTTTTCTTGTATTCCTTTCAGCAGTGTCACCGTCTTTACACCTTTCGGGCTGCTCTTGGGAATTTTCTGTGTTTCTAGGTTTCTCTTCAACCTGTTCGATGATCTGTTCCTTTGGAGCTATTGTGTCATCTTCTTGTTCTAGCTCAGTAATCTCTCCTTCACGTGACATGTTGAAGACTACTGTATGTGTAAATGTCAAGTTAATATGCAAGACTAATAAGTGTATAAGCCTTGTTATTATTACTTGAAGTGTGATACTTAATTGATTGCTTAGTTATAAATGTAGACTTAATTAACCAAGCTAGTTTACTTATTTAACTAGGCTGGTTGACTTATTTTATACCAGGCTAGTTGACTTTACTTAACTAGGCTGGTTGACTTATTTTATACCAGGCTAGTTGACTTTACTAACTAGGCTGGTTGACTTATTTTATACCAGGCTAATTACTTTACTAATGTAGGCTGAATTCCCCTTTACTCTATATGTATCAAATAAGGTTGAACAATGAAATTGCACTTTTAACCTCAAGGCTCTTATTTTCAATACATGCATTAATGGGGATTTAAACTACAGAAGAATACGGTGTTTCAAAACGTTACAAATCAAACACATGGAAAAGAGGTGACACCTTGTAGCTGTGACTCACTCCTATCACCCTTCTAATACATTTACAAAATTACCCTTTGTGGAATCACTTCTTCTTGAGTGTCCAACCTTATGGTTTTTGCAACTATATAACTCTGTGCAACTGTTTGCCTTGTTAGTACATCTACAATATTACCCTTTGTGGATCACTTCTTCTTGAGTGTCCAACCTTATGGCTTTTCTTGCAAATATAACTCTTGATGCAACGTTGCCTTTTAGTGGTGGTGAAAGCGAGTTGAAACTTTACACGGATGCCGTCATTCCTTGGTGCTGTTGTTGATAAACGTTGTCTTGAACACCGGCGCCATCTTGTGGTTTATACCGTGGTCCATCCCACGCGCTGCTTCATGACGAGCGATGAGACGAACACCGGCGGCACCATCTTGCTTCCAACTTGACTTAACGTGCAGTTAAGATTTTACTGTTGCTCCGTAAGATTTTACTGTGACATCCTCGAGCACGACGCAAAACACAAGTTGATTTCTTGAACTGATTTTAATGAAGAAGCATCCAAAACTTCATCCAAACCGTAAAATCTGTATGAGTACAAACAGGGGCGGATTTAGGATTATAGGAGATCCGGGGCTTAGCCCAGATAGGTGCCCGCCTTTTTATTTTTATTTTTTTTATAATTTTTTTTATTATTTTTTTTTATTTTATTATTATTTCTTTTTAAAAAAAATTGCAGGCAAGGGGTGGTTTGGGCAAATTTCTTTTGAATTTAATTAACCTGTACGTGCAATTTCCTGCAATATAGAGCCTTCAATCTTGACCAATAAAGCTGCTCTTTTCACTATAAAACTCAGTTAACTCAGTAGTTATGGTTAGATTTATATATTGGGGGGGGGTATATCATATTTTTCATATGATCAAAAAGTGGTGGAGCAAGAGCATACCTTTGCTCCCCCAGCTGGATAGACCACAGATGGAAATTAGCTTCTGCTAAATCTGGTGCAAACATATTTTCATGTAACAATGATGAATTGTCCAAAAAAAAATCTTTTAATTTTTTTTTAAAATAGATTCAGGGCTTTTCAGAAAACATTCGGGGCTTGAGCCCAAGTAGCCACCCCCTAGCTCCGCCCCTGAGTACAAATGCATAAAAAAGATACCATTACTATCAAGTCCATTAACAATGGTTGGAAAGTCACTATACATACACCACAATTGTCATCTCCATCAATCAATACCTTATTGGCTCCGTGCCAGTACATGAGAACATCGATGCTTTACTGTCGTGTGTCTTCTGTCAGTTTCTTGGAAGATTGTCTTGATACGTTGGCTTGATGGCTTATTCTTTAGTTATTAGAACAGCAGGTAATTTCATTACCACTCAAGTTTAAGTTTAAGTTTATTTGGATCCCCATTAGCCACAGCAGTGCTGGGGCTATTCTTCCTGGGGTCCATAACACATAAAATACAGTTACAGACTTATACACTCACAACATTTACATGTCATACAGACAATTAAAACAACAATAAAAACCCTTATACTGTGAGGTTTTGTCCGCTGCTCACCAACTTTCTCTGTCTTCTTTAAGCCTACTGTTAGGAATTCCCTACTCACTCTCTCTAGCCCCCACCCTCTCGTTCTTTACTCTCAGTGGCCACACCTGTTCGATTATCAATTACCTCTCGCACCTGTGGTGGCAGGCTAATTAGTTCCCCTGTGGGCTTTAAATACCAGGGCGCTTCCCCTCGTTTCGGCGTGGGGTCGTGTTGTATACTTGCCGAGTCATATTCTCTAAACATCTAGACTCTTTCGGGAGATCCTCTGTCTGCCTATGCTGTTTTATCTCCGGCGTGAGACGAGGTGCAAGCTTTGGCCACCTGTCGCCGTTTGCCTGGAGGGAGACATTGTACTGCGCTCTCTAATCCTCTACGGGAGGTATTCCAGTGTTCCACTCCAGACCAGCGCGCCAGATGCGCTCAAGCCTTCGTCTGCTGTCGCCGTAGCCTGTGGAGGAGACTGTTCTGCGCTCCCTGTAACTTCCACGGGAGGCACCCCAGCGTTCCACTGCAGACCCCAGCGCAGCTGTTCGTCCTGACGCACATCCAGACCAGCGCGCCAGATGCGCTCAAGCCTTCGTCTGCTGTCGCCGTAGCCTGTGGAGGAGACTGTTCTGCGCTCCCTGTAACTTCCACGGGAGGCACCCCAGCGTTCCACTGCAGACCCCAGCGCAGCTGTTCGTCCTGACGCACATCTAGACCAACGCGCATCTTCCGGACCCTCGGGCTTGGCACGCTCTCCAGTCACCAGCGCGCAACGCGCATCTGCAAGGGCTTGGCACGCTCTCCAGTCACCAGCGCGCAACGCGCATCTTCAAGGGCTTGGCACGCTCTCCAGTCTCCAGCGCGCAACGCGCATCTTCCAAGAATCCTCGTGCTTGGCACGCTCTCCAGTCACCAGCGCGCAACGCGCATCTGCAAGGGCTTGGCACGCTCTCCAGTCACCAGCGCGCAACGCGCATCTTCAAGGGCTTGGCACGCTCTCCAGTCTCCAGCGCGCAACGCGCATCTTCCAAGGATCCTCGTGCTTGGCACACTCCTCCTCGCAGACGCACCCCGAGGCGTCTCTCGGTTCCGACGCGCACACCAAGGTGTGGCGCGCACTCTGTTCCTCGGCTCCGACAGCGGCTACCCGGTGGACGACACCCTCGCCACCGCCACTGTTCCGACGCGCACACCAAGGTGTGGCGCGCACCCTGTTCCTCGGCTCCGACAGCGGCTACCCGGTGGACGACACCCTCGCCACCGCCACTGTTCCAGCACTCTGTTCCTCGGCTCCGACAGTCGGCTACCCGGTGGACGACACCCTCGCCACCGCCACTGTTCCAGCACTCTGTTCCTCGGCTCCGACAGTCGGCTACCCGGTGGACGACACCCTCGCCACCGCCACTGTTCCAGCACTCTGTTCCTCGGCTCCGACAGTCGGCTACCCGGTGGACGACACCCTCGCCACCGCCACTGTTCCAGCACTCTGTTCCTCGGCTCGGACAGCCAGCCACCCGGTGGCGATGCCCTCGCCCCGCTGCTGTCCCTGTACCATTACGCATACGCCTGGGTGAGTTTTGATTGTGATGTCACTCACCCAGCGTAGTGCCCTTGCCCCCGTTCCCGCTGCTGTCCCTGTACCTTTACGCATACGCCTGGGTGAGTTTTGATTGTGATGTCACTCACCCAGCGTAGTGCCCTTGCCCCCGTTCCCGCTGCTGTCCCTGTACCTTTACGCATACGCCTGGGTGAGTTTTGATTGTGATGTCACTCACTCAGCGTAATGCCCCTTGCCCTCGTCCCGCTGCTGTTCCTGTACCATTACGCATACGCCTGGGTGAGTTTTGATTGTGATGTCACTCACCCAGCGTATTGCCTCCTTTAGTTCTCACTTAGTTAGTAGTTTGGACATTTCATCTCCCACTCTGTTTTTGTTCTCACTTAGATAGTATTTTTGGACATTACATCTCCCCCTGTGTGTTTGTCACACGAAGATATTATTACTTTGTTACTTTGATTATTTGGACTGTTCTGCATCTGCTCTGTTTGTTCCCTTTTGAATATTAACCCTCTCCTCTGTTCTGCAGAGCGGCCCAGATGTTTTCCCACCAGTCCCCAGTTCCTCTCTGTCCCCTGTTCCTCCCTGTTCCCCAGCCCGCCTCCGCGGGCCTCAGTCTCCTCTATCCCTAGTTCTCCTAGTCCCTAGTCCTCTATCCCTAGCTCTCCTAGTCCCTAGTCCTCTCTCCCTAGTTCTCCTTGTCCCTAGTTTACCTAGTCTCTAGTTCCTCTGTCCCTAGGCGTTCCCTTAACCTTCCCTTAGGCGTTCCCTTACTTTCCCATAGTGTTCCCTTTTCCTGCCCGCCTCTTAAAGGCACTTTACCTTCCCCTCTTGTGTTATTCCAGTGTTTTGTGTTTTCTCCCTTAAAGGGACAGTGCCCTTTTTCCCTGTTCTCAATAAATATCTGTTTCTTGGCAAACCACCATACCTGTCTTGTGTTGTGCGATTGGGGTCGGTTACAAACCATAACAGTACGACCCCACCAAATCGACGACCCCAGCCAGCACAGACGGTGTATGTTGAGTTTGCCTTTTTTTTTTTCTCTTGTTCCCTCTAGTTCCCCTTTAGCTCCCCTGTTAGCCCTGTTGGCTTCCCTGTTAGCCCAGTTTAGCTCCCCTGTTAGCCTGTTAGCTCCCCTGTTAGCCCTGTTGGCTTCCCTGTTAGCCCTGTTTGACCCCCCTGCAGCTTGTTAGGCCTCTACTACCAGCATGGCCCCTGTAGCTAGCCTTGCCCTGGCAGCTAACCCAGTCCCTCAGCAGAGCCCCAGTCTGCTAGCTTAGCCCCGGCTGCTAGCACAGCCTCTATGTTTTATGCAGCCCTTGCTGCTGGCATGGGCCCTGTAGCTAGCCATGCCAGGCAGCTAACCCAATTCCCTCTGCATGGCCTCCACTTTTTTGTGTAGTTTCCCCACTGCTAGGACTGCCCTTTCAGCTAGCAAGGTCAGTTTATCTCCCACTGCTAGGACTGCCTTTTCAGCTAGCAAGGTCAGTTTTTCTCCCACTGCTAGGACTGCCTTTTCAGCTAGCAAGGTCAGTATTCCCACTGCTAGGACTGCCCTTTCAGCTAGCAAGGTCAGTTTATCTCACACAGCTAGGACTGTCCTTCCAGCTAGCTTGTTCTCTCATGCTGGTCCAGCCCTGTCTGCCAGCCTAGCTCCGGCAGCTAGCGCAGCCTCTATGTTAATGTAGCAGTACAGCTAGCATAGGCCCTGTAGCTATCAGTGCCCTGGCAGCTAACTTTCCCTCTGCTAGCCCTTTCCCGGTGCTACCATGGTTACCCCTTAGCTACCCTGCTTGCCCCTCAGTTCCTCTAGACCAGTTCTCTAGACCAGTTCTCTAGACCAGTTCTCTAGACCAGTTCTCTTGGCCAGTTCTCTAGACCAGTTCCTCTAGACTAGTTCTCTGGACCCAGTTTCCTCCTGACCCGGTTCCTCTAGGCCCGGTTTCCTCTAGGCCAGTTCCTCCTGTTGCCCCTCTGCTACCCTAGTTACCCCTCGGCGACCCTGTTTCTTTTGCTAGCCCCACTCTTGTGGTGGCTTCCCCTGCTGGCTTGGCCAGTACCTTTTGTTTTTGTCTTGTTTTGCCCCCTGCCTCTCTGTCTGTATTTGTTTTGGGTCGCCAGGTGGCTCCCGTTGAGGGGGGGGTACTGTGAGGTTTTGTCCGCTGCTCACCAACTTTCTCTGTCTTCTTTAAGCCTACTGTTAGGAATTCCCTACTCACTCTCTCTAGCCCCCACCCTCTCGTTCTTTACTCTCAGTGGCCACACCTGTTCGATTATCAATTACCTCTCGCACCTGTGGTGGCAGGCTAATTAGTTCCCCTGTGGGCTTTAAATACCAGGGCGCTTCCCCTCGTTTCGGCGTGGGGTCGTGTTGTATACTTGCCGAGTCATATTCTCTAAACATCTAGACTCTTTCGGGAGATCCTCTGTCTGCCTATGCTGTTTTATCTCCGGCGTGAGACGAGGTGCAAGCTTTGGCCACCTGTCGCCGTTTGCCTGGAGGGAGACATTGTACTGCGCTCTCTAATCCTCTACGGGAGGTATTCCAGTGTTCCACTCCAGACCAGCGCGCCAGATGCGCTCAAGCCTTCGTCTGCTGTCGCCGTAGCCTGTGGAGGAGACTGTTCTGCGCTCCCTGTAACTTCCACGGGAGGCACCCCAGCGTTCCACTGCAGACCCCAGCGCAGCTGTTCGTCCTGACGCACATCCAGACCAGCGCGCCAGATGCGCTCAAGCCTTCGTCTGCTGTCGCCGTAGCCTGTGGAGGAGACTGTTCTGCGCTCCCTGTAACTTCCACGGGAGGCACCCCAGCGTTCCACTGCAGACCCCAGCGCAGCTGTTCGTCCTGACGCACATCTAGACCAACGCGCATCTTCCGGACCCTCGGGCTTGGCACGCTCTCCAGTCACCAGCGCGCAACGCGCATCTGCAAGGGCTTGGCACGCTCTCCAGTCACCAGCGCGCAACGCGCATCTTCAAGGGCTTGGCACGCTCTCCAGTCTCCAGCGCGCAACGCGCATCTTCCAAGAATCCTCGTGCTTGGCACGCTCTCCAGTCACCAGCGCGCAACGCGCATCTGCAAGGGCTTGGCACGCTCTCCAGTCACCAGCGCGCAACGCGCATCTTCAAGGGCTTGGCACGCTCTCCAGTCTCCAGCGCGCAACGCGCATCTTCCAAGGATCCTCGTGCTTGGCACACTCCTCCTCGCAGACGCACCCCGAGGCGTCTCTCGGTTCCGACGCGCACACCAAGGTGTGGCGCGCACTCTGTTCCTCGGCTCCGACAGCGGCTACCCGGTGGACGACGCCACCGCCACTGTTCCGACGCGCACACCAAGGTGTGGCGCGCACCCTGTTCCTCGGCTCCGACAGCGGCTACCCGGTGGACGACACCCTCGCCACCGCCACTGTTCCAGCACTCTGTTCCTCGGCTCCGACAGTCGGCTACCCGGTGGACGACACCCTCGCCACCGCCACTGTTCCAGCACTCTGTTCCTCGGCTCCGACAGTCGGCTACCCGGTGGACGACACCCTCGCCACCGCCACTGTTCCAGCACTCTGTTCCTCGGCTCCGACAGTCGGCTACCCGGTGGACGACACCCTCGCCACCGCCACTGTTCCAGCACTCTGTTCCTCGGCTCGGACAGCCAGCCACCCGGTGGCGATGCCCTCGCCCCGATGCTGTCCCTGTACCATTACGCATACGCCTGGGTGAGTTTTGATTGTGATGTCACTCACCCAGCGTAGTGCCCTTGCCCCCGTTCCCGCTGCTGTCCCTGTACCTTTACGCATACGCCTGGGTGAGTTTTGATTGTGATGTCACTCACCCAGCGTAGTGCCCTT
This sequence comes from Notolepis coatsorum, assembly GCF_963971535.1. NCBI lineage: Eukaryota > Metazoa > Chordata > Actinopteri > Aulopiformes > Paralepididae > Notolepis > Notolepis coatsorum. The sequence goes on from NC_140167.1 coordinate 184,479,423, forward strand.
GCCCCCGTTCCCGCTGCTGTCCCTGTACCTTTACGCATACGCCTGGGTGAGTTTTGATTGTGATGTCACTCACTCAGCGTAATGCCCCTTGCCCTCGTCCCGCTGCTGTTCCTGTACCATTACGCATACGCCTGGGTGAGTTTTGATTGTGATGTCACTCACCCAGCGTATTGCCTCCTTTAGTTCTCACTTAGTTAGTAGTTTGGACATTTCATCTCCCACTCTGTTTTTGTTCTCACTTAGATAGTATTTTTGGACATTACATCTCCCCCTGTGTGTTTGTCACACGAAGATATTATTACTTTGTTACTTTGATTATTTGGACTGTTCTGCATCTGCTCTGTTTGTTCCCTTTTGAATATTAACCCTCTCCTCTGTTCTGCAGAGCGGCCCAGATGTTTTCCCACCAGTCCCCAGTTCCTCTCTGTCCCCTGTTCCTCCCTGTGCCCCAGCCCGCCTCCGCGGGCCTCAGTCTCCTCTATCCCTAGTTCTCCTAGTCCCTAGTCCTCTATCCCTAGCTCTCCTAGTCCCTAGTCCTCTCTCCCTAGTTCTCCTTGTCCCTAGTTTACCTAGTCTCTAGTTCCTCTGTCCCTAGGCGTTCCCTTAACCTTCCCTTAGGCGTTCCCTTACTTTCCCATAGTGTTCCCTTTTCCTGCCCGCCTCTTAAAGGCACTTTACCTTCCCCTCTTGTGTTATTCCAGTGTTTTGTGTTTTCTCCCTTAAAGGGACAGTGCCCTTTTTCCCTGTTCTCAATAAATATCTGTTTCTTGGCAAACCACCATACCTGTCTTGTGTTGTGCGATTGGGGTCGGTTACAAACCATAACATATACACTCATAACATTTACATGTCATACAGACAATTAAAACAACAATAAAAACCCTAATCAAATTCATAATACAATATAAAAATATATACGCCTTATGAATTCATAATACAATACAATAATACCTACTCATAATTAATTCATAATACAATACAGCATAATATACTATTTAGCTTTTACATACATTATCTATGTTCATATCAGCCAATTATACAATATTTTAATAATATATCCCTATCAGACACATGCCTTTTCATCCATATATACCTATCTCTTTATCAGACACATACATTTTCATTACGTACACACTATCTATTAGGGAATGTCAATTTCTTTGGTTGAAAATGTTGTTTTACCACGATTTTGAAACGACATTTACTATTCTCCTGCTTAACATGTCTGGGAAGAGAGTTCCATTCCTGCATACCACGGAACATGACAGTTCGCTTCATTGCATTCGACCTCACTTTTGGAAGTGTAAAACCTCGTGCAGAAGCATGTCTGGTGGAATGGTTGTGTCTGTCAAGACTTATTGATAAATTGTTATATAAAATTGAGGGGATCTTTGTAACAAGAATATTCCTAGTGAATACAAGGAGTGAGCAGAGTAATTTATGTTTGACAAGTAACCAAGTTAAACAACTGTGCATCGCTGCAACATTAGTTCTGTACTTACAGCGAAGCGCTATACGTGCTGCTTTGATTTGTACCATTTGTAATTTTTTCAGTTTATTCGTCGTTACATTCGACCATACTGCAGGACAATAGTCAAGATTTGACAAAACCAGAGCTTGAATTACCTGTTTGATAGAATTTAGTGGTAACAAATGAGCACATCTTTTAACAACAGAAATCCCTTCCCATTTTCACTACTATATTGTTTATATGGTGTGACCATGCCAATTTACTGTCTAATGTTACCCCTAGGAGTTTAGTCTCCTGGACTTGATTAATTACCACATCACTTATCAAAAGTTTCAAGACTGGGTTCGTTCTTAGAGTATGGTTTGAACCGAAAATGATGCTACTTGTCTTTGATATGTTTAGAACTAGTTTGTTATTCTTTATCCATTCCATCACTGATTGCAACTCTGCCTTTAGTACCGTATTTAATTCATTGGCTGTTGAGGCTGATGTGTAAATCGTTGAATCATCTGCATACATAGAAATATAGGACTTATTTAGGACAAGAGGCATGTCATTTGTAAATATGGTGTAGAGCAAAGGCCCAAGGCAACTTCCTTGGGGTACTCCACACCTTACCGTTTTAACTTCTGAGTAACTCCCATTAAAACTCCCATGTTTCCGGTTTGCTAAATAAGTTTGCATCCAAGATAGTGCAGATGAGGAGAAACCGTAACATTCTAGTTTTTTAAGTAAGAATTTGTGATCTATGATGTCGAATGCTGCAGTAAAATCAAGCAAGACAGCTCCAACCATTTTCTTTTTATCTATCTCTTTCAGCCAATCATCCGTCATTTGGGTTAAAGCAGTCGCTGTTGAATGTCCTTCACGATATGCATGTTGAAAATCAGTGGTCAATGTGTTAAAAGAAAAGTAGCTTTTAATCTGTTCACTTACTATTCTTTCCATCAGTTTACTTAAAACTGGCAGTAAACTTATGGGACGACTATTAGATCCTGAGAATGGCAATTTCAAAAAATTTGGCAGTGGTATTACCTTGGCAGTTTTCCACTGTTGCGGATACAAACATTCACTAAAGGATTGATTTATATGACAGATAGCAGGGGCAATTAAATCAGGGACCAATTTCAGAAGTTTCCCGTCAAGACCGTCAACACCTGGTGGTTTGTTTTTAGTGGTACTTAACATATGTTCTACATTACTTATAGTCACACTATCAAAATTAAATTGACAATTTTTATCTTTCATTATTTTATTCTTTATTAATAAATAAGATTTTTCATTATCTATTGTTTGCATATTATTCCTTAAATTATCTACTTTTCCAATAAAATAATTGTTAATATGATTAGCAATCTCAACTGGTTTGGTGAGGAATTGTCCTTCTGTTTCTAGAAAGGATGGGGTAGGTTTCTTATTCCTGCCCATTATTTCATTTAGAGTATTCCATAATAATTTACTGTCATTTTTTATATAATTAAACCTATTTTCATAATACAATTTCTTCTTCTTTTTATTACATTTTGTAACAACATTTCTTAATTTACAATATACCTCCCAGTCTGATTTATAACCTGATGTATTTGCTATTAATTTAGCTCGATTACGTTCTATCATATATTCTTTTAGTTCATCATCCAACCATGGTGTTCTGACGCTTCTGACGGTAAACTTTCTCAATGGTGCATGTTTGTCAACAAGTGGCATAAAAATGGTATCAAATTCCCATAGAGATTTTTCAGGATCTTTTTCCCTCAACACCTTTGACCAACATAGATTTTCAACATCCTTCACAAAGCTGTCTTGATTAAACATTTTATACGATCTTTTGTAAATTATTTTAGGTCCCAGTTTTGGCATTTTAGTCTTCCTCACAATAGCAATTAAGTTATGGTCGCTACAACCAACAGTTACAGATACCGCCTTGGAACATAGCTCCGCATTGTTAGTAAAAATGTGATCAATGCAGGTGGAGACCTGGTTGCGTGTTGCTTTTTAACAGGTCATGAGTGCAAGAATGTGACAATTTGACCATGTGACCGCGGCAACGCGGGAGAGCGGCAGTGCGGAAATAGGCTGTCTCTAAGACAAACTCTAACCTTAACCAGCTCCTTAACAGCGCCTAAACTTAACCGTTCTAACCTTAACCAACTCCGAAACAATGCCTAACCTTAACCTTAACCTTAACCATGCCTAACCTTAACCATAGAAAGAATATTGCCATTCTCTTTGACAAACTCTAACCTTAACCAGCTCCTTAACAGCGCCTAAACTTAACCGTTCTAACATTAACCAACTCCGAAACAATGCCTAACCTTAACCTTAACCTTAACCATGCCTAACCTTAACCGGCGAAAGAATACACGTTAAAAAAAAAATCACGTTAAAAAAAAAATGTCATGGGATTCGAACTCGTCAACAACGAACCGCAGGACCGCAGGACCGCTGCTGTGCCAGGTGAGCTGAAGCGCCGAATGAAAGTCATGGCGGATTACTGCGGCGGTTACCTAATTCCGCTCGCGCTCTGCCGCTCCGCTCGCTCTGCCGCTCCGCTCGCTCTGCCGCTCTGCTCTGCGGTTGCCGCGCCTGCCGCGGGGCATGGCGCAGCCAATCAGGGAAAATGCGGAAGCAAAAGCAGCACTCATGACATGTCATTAAGCAATAGGCGACCTGGTTACCATCCTTTTTCAAACATATCCTAGTTGGTTTGTTAATTACCTGTGATAGACCACATGTATTTGCTACAGTTAGAAGTCGTTTTTTCAATGGGCATTTCAATGAAAACCAATCGATGTTAAGGTCACCCATAAAATAAATCTCATTACTCAAATCACACACTTGGTCCAACATGTCACATATTTGTTCTAGATACACATTATTTGCACTAGGTGGTCTATAACAGCAACCGATCAACATAGGCTTCAAATGAGGCAAGTGTACTTGCAGCCATAATGTTTCAATTTCATTATTCATTAAATCTTCCCTAATCTTCACTGGAATAAGATTCTGAATATAAAAAGCAACCCCTCCCCGAAATGCATTCCTGTCCTTTCTAAAAATGTTGTATCCATCAATTTGCAATGCCCCATCCTCAAATGTAGAATCAAGGTGTGTTTCTGATATAGCTAAAATATGGAAATTGTCTGATAGTAAAATCTCTGATATCTCAGCTAGCTTGTTTCTTATGCTACATATATTTATATGTGCCATCTTTAACCCCTTTTTTGGTAGGTTAGTATTGTATACTATATTCATAATGTTGGTATGTGTGGCAAGGGCAACAACCATTCAACTGTCCCTCGGCTGCTTTGGGGTGCTACTTCGGGGTCGGATTATCAGTCTGTCATACCTCAGAAAGGCGATCTCTCCTCTCTCACGAGCAGCTCTCATCTTGGGCAACAGTTCTTTTCTTTTCAGACGGACAGCGTCTGTGTAGTCCTCGTTTATGTAAATGTTTGTCCCTTTGAGTTCTTTGGCTCTCTGAAGAACCGCTGATCTGTCCTTGTATTTTGAAAATGTCACCACAATGGGTCTTGGTCTCTCGCGTCCCTCCCCAGGTTTCCCTGTTCGGTGCACCCTCTCCATCTCAATGTCCCTCTGTAGCTTGAGCTTGTCCACCATGACGCTCCTCACCTTCTCTTCCGTGTCTCCCCAGGTTTCTCCAGGCAACTCAGCGATGCCATCAATGACCAGGTTGTTTCTTCTGTATTGACCTTCTAAATACTCTATTTTATCTGTGACTGTTAGCAGGCTTTCACAGGTTTTCCAGATGTCAGATTGCATGTACTTGCAACTATCTGACTGTTTTGCATTGTTAGCATTGATGTCGTCAACCTCCTTCTGTGTGTACTGGATGCTTGTTTTAATTTCCTGGACCTCCCGTGTAATTGCATCCAGTCTTGAGTTTGTAGAGTCCATGATGATTTTTACAAAGCTTTTGAAATTGTCCTGTTGTGTTTGTAAGAGAGCAGTGAACATCTCTTTTTGCTGTTGCAGTAATTCATTTACTTGTGCAAGTGAGGCATAGTCCTCGTCTGATTTAGGCTCATTTTTATCTTTCTTTGGTGGCATTGTGGTTTAGTGTTAAGAAGGCTATAGAGCAGGGTGCGATCCACGAGGGGAGCCCGGTGAGCTATAGCTCCCCTAGATCAGACATCAGCTCCCCTGGGGGTCTCTAAAGCTCCCCTGGGAGCTGTATCATCATTGTGTATAATAATAAACGTATGCTATTTTGGATGTATGATTAATGATTTGCGTGTAGTGGCTACTTACTGGGACATAATTCACGGCATTCTAGCCTTTTGTGGTGTTTACTACATCTCCCATGACCCTTAGCGGGGGATGACGTAGTTAAAGAGAGACAGTGTTTGTGCGACAGTAGAGTGCGTAATAAACTAGCGTTTTTGCATCGGAACACGACTCCGTCTACGCTATCATTACTGCATTCCTACATTTGTGACCCTTGGACGTATTTCGGAGATTATATCGAACATGTCAACTGAACAACAGAACGCAGATCGCAGAACTTTGAACGCAGTTTCACTCAAGCTGCGCAGAGTGCCAACGCTTGGTTTGCGCAAGCCGAAGCCCAATTCGCTCTCAGGAATATTACCGCGGATGCCACCAAGTACTACTATGTGGTAGCAGCCCTTACGAATTCAACGGCAGCGAGAGTGGTGAGTTTGCTGGAAAACCCACCTACACATGACAAATATGTGACTATAAAAACACGCGCTGAGAGGCGCACCGCGCGTGTGTGTGTGTGTGTGTGTGTGTGTGTGTGTGTGTGTGTGTGTGTGTGTGTGTGTGTGTGTGTGTGTGTGTGTGTGTGTGTGTGAAATATATAGAGAGAGAGGGGGGGCTTTGGTAGACTATTGCATTGGTCCATTCATTGAAGATGAACGCAATGCGACAAGGTGCTGAACTGCTGATCCGAATGTATAGGTAAAAACCATATTATGCGTTTTCATCAATAAAAAAATGGCAAAAAAAAATCCGCTTGCACGCTTACGCTCGCTCGCATTCACTGGGGGCCTACAAATACATTCTTTCATGGGGCCCAGAATCTGGAGCTACACCCCTGTACATACATACATACATACATACATACATACATACATACATACATACATACATACATACATACATACATACATACATACATACATACATACATACATACATACATACATACATACATACATACATACATACATACATACATACATACATACATACATACATACATACATACATACAAGCACACATCATGTTCAATAATGAATTGCAGGGAGAAAGAAAATCTAAATGACAGATAATAATAATAATTTACAGTAAGTTAACAGCTAAGATAAGCATGGACAGTCCATACATAGCATGTCTTCAATAAGAACACTAAATGATTTTAAGGACACAAGTTTGTCCAATTTAACCCATTAGAACCCACACCCATTTCTACTTCAAGGAAAATTATGAGGGGCTGACTAAAGACTGACTAAATAGACTACAAAGAACACATTTCTGAATTTATTTTCAAAATTGCGCCCCTAATGGCAAAGATCTGAAAAGTTACATATATGTCACATTGGGCGTTAAGCATTAAACTTATTCCTAATTCCCATGTAGTGCACTACATGGTACTACATGGTACTACAGGGTACTACAGGATACTACATGGTACTACATGGCACTACATGGTACTACATGGTACTACAGGGTACTACAGGATACTACATGGTACTACATGGCACTACATGGCACTACAGGATACTACAGGGTACTACAGGGTACTACATGGCACTACATGGCACTACATGATACTACAGGGTACTACATGGTACTACATGGTACTACATGGTACTTATGGTACTACATGGTACTACAGGATACTACAGGATACTCTCAAACCTACCGAAGTCGGCCCATGTCACCCCACTTCTTAGGGACCTGCACTGGCTCCCCATTGCTGCACGAATCCGCTTCAAGGCCCTTGACCTAGCATACCGTGCGGCAAAGGGAACCGCTCCCGCCTACCTCCGGTCAATGGTCTCTAACTACACACCCTCAAGACCCCTACGCTCTGCATCTTCTGGCCGCCTCAGACCTACTCCTATCCAAGCTCCGGGAGGGTCATCAAAGAGAAGTCGCCTATTCTCAGTCCTTGCCCCACAATGGTGGAATGAACTACCCACCCCAGTTAGGACAGCCGAATCACGTCCAATCTTTCGCCGTCGACTAAAGACGCACTTCTTCAACCATTATCTGAATAAAAAAAAAAAAAAAAAAAACAATAAAAAAATCTAACCCTAACTAACCGTACTGTCATGCACTTGTCCTAATAAACTAACCTACACTGTAGCACTCAACACTTTGATGAACATTGTTGCTCAGCTGATAGAGTTGTGCCCTTCCTGATGGCTTGTCATACAGAACTTGTAAGTCGCTTTGGATAAAAGCGTCAGCTAAATGACTAAATGTAAATGTAAAATGTACATGGTACTACATGGCACTACATGGTACTACATGGTACTACAGGGTACTACATGGTACTACAGGGTACTACATGGTACTACATGGTACTACAGGGTACTACATGGTACTACATGGCACTACAGGGTACTACATGGTACTACAGGGTACTACATGGCACTACAGGGTACTACATGGCACTACAGGGTACTACAGGGTACTACATGGTACTACATGGCACTACAGGGTACTACATGGTACTACATGGTACTACATGGTACTAGATGGCACTACAGGGTACTACATGGCACTACAGGGTATTACATGGTACTACATGGCACTACAGGGTACTACATGGCACTACAGGGTACTACATGGTACTACAGGGTACTACATGGTACTACAGGGTACTACATGGCACTACAGGGTACTACATGGCACTACAGGGTACTACATGGTACTACAGGGTACTACATGGCACTACAGGGTACTACATGGTACTACAGGGTACTACATGGTACTACAGGGTACTACATGGCACTACAGGGTACTACATGGCACTACAGGGTACTACAGGGTACTACATGGTACTACATGGCACTACAGGGTACTACATGGTACTACATGGTACTACATGGTACTACAGTACATGGTACTACAGGGTACTACATGGCACTACAGGGTACTACATGGTACTACAGGGTACTACATGGCACTACATGGCACTACAGGGTACTACATGGTACTACAGGATACTACATGGCACTACAGGGTACTACATGGCACTACAGGGTACTACAGGGTACTACATGGTACTACATGGCACTACAGGGTACTACATGGTACTACATGGTACTACATGGTACTAGATGGCACTACAGGGTACTACATGGCACTACAGGGTATTACATGGTACTACATGGCACTACAGGGTACTACATGGTACTACATGGCACTACAGGGTACTACATGGTACTACATGGCACTACAGGGTACTACATGGTACTACAGGGTACTACATGGCACTACAGGGTACTACATGGTACTACAGGGTACTACATGGCACTACAGGGTACTACATGGCACTACAGGGTACTACATGGTACTACATGGCACTACAGGGTACTACATGGTACTACATGGTACTACATGGTACTAGATGGCACTACAGGGTACTACATGGTACTACATGGTACTACATGGTACTAGATGGCACTACAGGGTACTACATGGCACTACAGGGTATTACATGGTACTACATGGCACTACAGGGTACTACATGGCACTACATGGCACTACAGGGTACTACATGGTACTACAGGGTACTACATGGTACTACATGGCACTACAGGGTACTACATGGTACTACAGGGTACTACATGGCACTACAGGGTACTACATGGCACTACAGGGTACTACAGGGTACTACATGGTACTACATGGCACTACAGGGTACTACATGGTACTACATGGTACTACATGGTACTACATGGTACTACAGGGTACTACATGGCACTACAGGGTACTACATGGTACTACAGGGTACTACATGGCACTACATGGCACTACAGGGTACTACATGGTACTACAGGATACTACATGGCACTACAGGGTACTACATGGCACTACAGGGTACTACAGGGTACTACATGGTACTACATGGCACTACAGGGTACTACATGGTACTACATGGTACTACATGGTACTAGATGGCACTACAGGGTACTACATGGCACTACAGGGTATTACATGGTACTACATGGCACTACAGGGTACTACATGGTACTACATGGCACTACAGGGTACTACATGGTACTACATGGCACTACAGGGTACTACATGGTACTACAGGGTACTACATGGCACTACAGGGTACTACATGGTACTACAGGGTACTACATGGCACTACATGGCACTACAGGGTACTACATGGTACTACAGGATACTACATGGCACTACAGGGTACTACATGGCACTACAGGGTACTACATGGTACTACATGGCACTACAGGGTACTACATGGTACTACATGGTACTACATGGTACTAGATGGCACTACAGGGTACTACATGGCACTACAGGGTACTACATGGCACTACAGGGTATTACATGGTACTACATGGCACTACAGGGTACTACATGGTACTACATGGCACTACAGGGTACTACATGGTACTACATGGCACTACAGGGTACTACATGGCACTACAGGGTACTACATGCATGGCACTACAGGGTACTACATGGTACTACATGGCACTACAGGGTACTACATGGCACTACAGGGTACTACATGGTACTACATGGCACTACAGGGTACTACATGGCACTACAGGGTACTACATGGCACTACAGGGTACTACATGGTACTACATGGCACTACAGGGTACTACATGGCACTACAGGGTACTACATGGCACTACAGGGTACTACATGGCACTACAGGGTACTACATGGTACTACATGGCACTACAGGGTACTACATGGCACTACAGGGTACTACATGGTACTACAGGGTACTACATGGCACTACAGGGTACTACATGGCACTACAGGGTACTACATGGTACTACAGGGTACTACATGGCACTACAGGGTACTACTACATGGCACTACAGGGTACTACATTGAAATATGACTGATATTTGTTTTAATATGCTTTGAACAATTGAACAATATAAAATATATTAACTAAATATCATTGAATCAGACAAATTAACTGAGCAGATCATAATAATTGTTCGCATTGTGACATGTGTCACAGCGAATTTTCATGAACATTTTAAGTTGATATGCCCGGTGTGACATATGTGTCACAGCGATTTTTATCAATTGTTTTCTTTATCATTTTATTCAAGAAATGTGTTCACAACAGGTTAGGCCTATCATAAAGCCCATGTTATGTAAGCATTATAATTCTTAAATAGGCAAATCTTACCTTTTAGCAACAAAAATCTAGCGTTTGAATCTTAGCTACTTCTGTCATTTAGTCACCACCATCAGTCATCATTGTGGAAAGGTGGTTTATGGGAGCACAAATTCACATGATCTGTCACATGACCCCACCAGGATGTTCCACTGGTGTCCCTTTGGGACTTCATGAGGTAAAATCAAGAAAAAAGCTTTATTTCATTATGGGGTAGAGCAGAGATAATACAAATGAATATTTTACCTAGAATATCATTTCTAATATCAGTTGTTCCACTCAAATTCCCCTCTTATTGGTTTAAAGAGATAAATAAGTTATTTACAGGTTTCTTGTGGAGGGAGAGGACACCTAGAATCAGCTACAAGAAATGGTGAGACCAAGAAATAGCGGTGGACTTGGTATTCCAGCTGTTTACTCATACTATCTCTCTTATAATGCCAGATTCCCCTTGTCATGGGGTTACATATGCAAGACCGAAATAGGCAGTTGGAAATGGATTGAGGAGAATATTTTATCAGAACATAGTAAAACGGTATCCTTGGTATCATTATGGTTTCACCCCAAACCTAACTTTAAAATGGATAACCCTATAATAAGATTTTCATGTGAGATAATCAAAACCCTACAGAAACGGTTAGCCTTCAAAGGGATCTCTTTACCTTCATGCCCCATATGGTCTAACCCCCTATTAATGGCTGGGGGCAGTACACTAGTAAATACTTCATGGCAGGGTAAAGGAATACATCAACTAGGACAGATTGTGAAGGATGGAGAGACAATACCCTTTAATGAATTGAAAGATCTGTATAATTTAAGAGATAGTGAATTCATGGTGTACTTTCAGTTAAGATCTGTAGTAAGATCAATATCCATTAAAAATAGAGATATGGGGATAAACAAGGATATGGATGACAGACTAAGAAGGATCGATATGGATGACAGACTAAGAAGGAGGTCAGTATCTAAGAGCTACAGGTTACTGTCACTTAGCTCATCAGATGGCCTGGCCTCCATTAAACAGCAGTGGGAGAGGGATTTGAAGGTTTCCTTGACTGCTCCACAATGGGAGACGGTTTTAAAAAATACAACAACATCATCCAAATGTGTAAGATATAAAATGATACAATTAAAGGTAGTTCATCAAGCCTATATTACACCATGTAAAATAAAAAAAAAATATCAAGCCATCTCAGATTTGTGCCGGCATGGATGTGGGGAGGTAGGAACACTCATCCACATGTTGTGGCATTGCCCCACAGTGAAGAGTTTTTGGCACAAGGTCATTTTAAGACTATCCTCTATTCTCAGTGTTAAAATACCCTTATGTCCAAAAGCCTGCCTCTTGGGTATAGGGGTAGTTGGTATACAATCAGCACTTACGCAACGCATCATTACACTAGCACAGGGGTGGCCAACCCGCGGCTCGCGAGCCGCATACGGCTCTTTGCCCGTCAATGTGCGGCTCTTCCATCCATAAAAAAAAATATATATATATATTTTTTTTATGTCACTCATTCCATAAGGACGTAGAATAAACATTTTTTTTTTTTTAAATGGTCCATTTGCATGTTCTTGGTATCTGAATCTAGGGACATATATGGATCAGTGTCAGAAATTGTGTGTATCATATGTTACTAGGCTTGAGTAAATTGTAATGAACCAAAGGAGAATATAAATTCTATTTAAAGAAATTGTTTATCTTTGACTGTGAATAACACCATGCTAAGATTTACCAGACCTGCAAAAATCTAAGCAAATGAATAAAGGGAAGATGATTAAACAGAAGGTTTTGTAGATACAGTACTGAATTCTGCCATCTTTTTTATAATGTAAATTTCTCCACCATTTTTCATCGTATTGCAACACCGTTTTTTGCAAGACGTTCACAGAAAGGCAATAATGTTCAGGTTTGTGGGAGATGATCCCAAAAAATAAGAGAAATAAAAAAGTAAATCCAGAAGTCAGATGATTGACAGGGGCTGGTGTGAGCTGGGTAGGGTCGTTTTTCGAAATTCGAAAGCCCTGAGTCTCTTCCTTCAAAAGACTACACTCACTTTTGGCTGTGCCACTTCCTCCTGTCAATATGCGCCGGTTTCCGACTCAATGCCCTGAGATTTCTATAATCTTATATTTCACTAATAACAGTTGAAATAATTGGTAAACAAACGTAATGCTGAAAATATACACTTTTACTGTATATCTCGGGCTCAAGAGGTTAACCCTGTGAGGCCCAAATTAAAAAGACATTAGCAACTTCAGAGGCCAGAGGGTGGGACATATACAGTAAACACATTTACTATCAAATAGCATTGTGAGGCTGAACAACAGGACCAATTGACTATATACGTGCTTAACATTTTTTAAATAAACATTATTTTTTTAAATGGCTAAAAGTGATTTTGTAATTTTGCAACCGTGGGTCTCACAGGGTACTTTTAACCCTGTGAGGCCCAAATAAAAAAGACATTAGCAACTTCAGAGGCCAGAGGGTGAGACCTATAAACACATGAAGGGTGCCGTGACTGAAAAAAAAGGTTGAGAAACGCTGGTATATGGTGTGGCTCTTTGTGGTACCACAGTAATTTTTATGGCTCTTAGTCTCTGACTGGTTGGCCACCCCTGCACTAGCACATGTCAGTTAAGCGTACAATCATGATGAACTGGAAGATCCAAAAGCCAAATTGTTTCTGCATGGACACCTGGATGAGGGATTTCATGGACCTATTGACAATCGAACGAGCAGCCTCAACGCTCGCTGAACATGACCATGGAGAGGACGGTCCCTGGATCTATATAAGGACATACTTGGAGAATAGTTATGACTGAAATCAGGAGTGTTTGAGCTGCACCCCCCCCCCCCATTTTGTTAGTGTGTTTTGTCTGTATTGTACTGTTTGTGAGTTTTGTTTTGTCTGTATTGTACTGTATTGTATTGTTTAATGTTTGTGAGTTTAGTTTTATTTGTATTGTACTGTATTTATGTTGAGCTGTTTTGTGTTTCAAACTATTAATAAAAAAATTAAAAAGCTTTATATGGCCATTTCCAGGACATGTAAAGTACGTGTGACACCTGAACGAGAGCTTGTGAGCGAGTATGTTGTTCCATGACCCTATAAGTCAGCAGTGAGCACAGGTACAGAGGGAGTTTACCAGACAAAGCTTTATAAACAAATACAAGACAGTGTTGTTCTCTTCTTCTAGCAAGGGAAGGTCACCCCGCCTTCCCATATACAACAGTGTTGGGTCAGAAACCCATCATTGGTGATAAAACAAAGTGATAAATAGTGTCTAGGGGCTTCAAGGTGGAGGGTGCAGCATGTTTAGTTTTAGTTTAGTTTATTCGGATCCCCATTAGCCATTGCCACAGGCATAGGCTACTATTACTGGGGTCCACACAAATCAATACAATACAATCAAATCAATACAATACACCTCAATAACACATACAAATATTATATAATAAAATATCTAAGTTCACCAATCACACATACCCATCTACTCAATCATGTTTCAAGACATATATGTTAACTTAAAGCACAACAATACATCTCAATACAATATACAAATATATTAAAAATCTAAGTTCAACAATCACACATACCCATCTTCTCAATCACCCACTATGTTTACTTAACTGACAGTACCACTCTTTCTTATATGCTTTTTAAGGTGTTTTTTAAATGTCTGTTTGTCTTCAACCCTAGTTAGTGCAGGTGGTAAGGAATTCCATGCAGTCATGGCTCTATACATCACAGTTATTTTCATTGCATTTGTTCTTGGCATCTTTACAGTACATCTTTCCATTGACACATGCCTGGTGAAGTAACTGTGTCTGTAGAGAGCATCCCCATAATCAAGGACGGATAAAATAGATGACTGTACAATATGTTTTATGCTAGCAGTGGAAACACATTATTTGTTTCTGAAGAGAAAACCAATCTGACCCCTCAACTTTTTGACGAGGTGCTCAACATGCGTTCGTATCACATTATACCCCCAAGATGCTGTCATATTTAACTTACAAATATCCCTAATTGTCTTTGTCTCAAGAGTTCTGCTGATGTCACTGGAAACCAGGAAGTGGTTGTTGATTTAGTCATCTCTTCGTCATGTAGGGGTTTCAAGGGCACACACCGCTGGGGTTCCTCAGGTTCCAGCTCTAATACGAAGACCAGGTCCACAACGCGTGTTACTCCCATTAGCCACGGCCACTCGTGATGATGTCATTGCTTCAGCTTTTAACCTCAACAAATGAATCATGGGGAACATGCGTGTTAGTCCAGCGTTCGTAAGAAAAGAGATTAGCTCATTTGAGATGTGTACAGTAGTATGCCTACGATCTGTAGAAGGACAAGTCTCTGGGGGTGTAGAGACATTTACTACTTGGTTTGCAGCAGAGAGGGCCAGGTTCTGCGGGTTAGAGGTAGTCCGTATGATGTACAAACAGAACACCCAAATTCCTCAGCCCCTTCCAAACAAGCAGGGCTTTTCGGAAAAATACTGAGAGCTTCTTGGACACATGCCTGTTTAAACACACAATAGGGAAAAATAGAGTTCACCTATGTTTAGCTGTGTGTTTGCTTGAACACATTTAGTTAGCACGCACACACGTACCCACATATGTGTGTGTGTGTGTGTGTGTGTGTGCGTGTGCGTGTGTGTGTGTGTGTGTGTGTGCGTGTGTGTGTGTGTGTGTGTGTGTGTGTGTGTGTGTGTGTGTGTGTGTGTGTGTACGTGTGTGTGTGTGTGTGTATGTGTGTGTGTGTGTGTGTGTGTGTGTGTGTGTGTGTGTGTGTGTGTGTGTGTGTGTGTGTGTGTGTGTGTGTGTGTGTGTGTGTGTGTGTGTGTGTGTGTGTGTGTGTGTGTCTAGTCTGTGCAGCCATGTATGCATGTGTGTCCTTGTTTTTTTGTGTTGTCTTTACACATATAGTCCAGGTTTATGTTGATTTTGGCTGAGCTCATATTTAGCTCAGGGTCTTTGAAAACACGCAGTTTACATGAACACCAGCTCAAATGACACGTGTGTTGCATGAACCCCAGCTCCAATGAACCCCAGCTCTAATGAACCTCAGCTCTAATGAACCTCAGCTCTTATGAACCCCAGCTCTAATGAACCCCAGCTCTAATGAACCTCAGTTCTAATGAACCCCAGCTCTAATGAACCCCAGCTCTAATGAACCCCAGCTCTAATGAACCCCAGCGTAAAGTGTATACGGACCACTAGCCTATAGCTTAAAACTCCCGGAGAGGTGTTTTGGGCCAACAGGCAGCTATAGGCTAGCTGGTCCATTATCCGCTTCCATTAATTTGTGCTAAGCTAGGATAGTTTGCAACCAGATAGCTTTCTACTGAACACGCAGAGAGGTAATCAGTATCGATCCTCTTGTCTGGCTCTGTAAATTCCCATAATGTTGGTGTGTTCCTTTAAAAAAAAGAAGAAAAAAAGAGCAATACCTACAGTAGCGATTTCGGAAACAAGAGTGAACCATTAATGTGATTCTAAAACGTTTCTATCATCCAGACAGAAGTGGATGAATCCCATTTAAAAGTGAACAGGCATACTTTGAGCACAGAATTCAGCGTGTCTCCTGCTGTATAGAAGCCACTAGAAGGCTCCATATGGTGATCTCTGGACCTGGACGTCTCTACAAAGACGGAGCAGCAAACAACGCTCTCAGCCAGAGTATGTGTCTCTCTGCCTCTCCTCAATCTGTCAGTCCATACAGCACATAGTCACGCTGCTGCCACAGGCACAGTTCTCGCGCTCCTCCGTCTGACCAGCTGGCGAGCGGTCTTCCTATAGTTCACAGAGGCTTGATCTAGAGACAGATGTCATGGAACGTAGGGATGCACCGATCCGATATTGGTATCGGTATCGGCCGCCGATATCAGTCAAATAGCTGGATCGGGTATCGGTAAAAAAATATATATATATCGGATTTGGATTTGTATTTTTATTATTATTATTATTATTTTTTTTTTAATAATAAATCAAATAATAAATAACCATTCAGTACATTTATATCTATGTGTTAATTTGTTACATTTAGTTTCACTAAGTTAGGAAAGTAATGTTTTAAGGCACAAAAGAATGATCCCAGTCTCTTCCAGTGACAGTGAGGCTGTGAGGATTCACCTGTCCCTGGACCTTTCTCCCATTTCCATCCTCCTCAACAGCCCCCACCTTTGCACATACTTTTCCCAGCCCCTGGATCTTTGTTGTCACTACCCCTCCTGGTGCACTGGTTTATATTCAATGTCTACATGTCTCTCTGTGCCCTTCCCCTGCTACATTGTCTCTTGTTCCCTTGTTAATTGTTATTTATTAGTTCCTTGTATGTTTTGTTTACTCTGTCTAGTGTTCAGTCTTCTTGTGTAGTTAGTTCTGGTGTTTTCCTGTAGCCCTGTTAGTTCTGCCTTCCCTCATGTGTGTCTCATTTTGCTAATTGCCCTGCTGTCTCTAGTGTTAATTGTTTCCCCTATATCTGGTGTTGTGTTCCCTACTCTTATTGTCGGTTCATTGTTTCGGTTCCATGTTTGATATCCTCGTGACCTCGTCCCTGTTTCATGTGCTGAGCTCCTGTGTTCATAGTAAGTTTCCCAGTGTCATTTAGTGTTGTGTTTTTGGACTTGCTCTCTTTATGAGATTATTCTTTGTTTTGTATTTTGCCCTCTGCCAGTCTTAGCTGAGCTATTCCTTGTTTTGTTTTGCTACTGCCTTGGAAGTATTTCTGTTACACTTCACCCCTGGCTCGAAGTGTTCTAATTAAAGGAGCAGTGCTCATTTTTGGACAATCTACCTTTACCTCTCCCTCGTATCTGTTTGCGCCTGGGCCCTCTGCTAACAATCCTTAACAGAATGAACCGACCATGTCTGGACCCAGCGAACAGAACGAGGGAGGCTTTGAGCGCCTTGGAGGCGTTCAGACTGGGGGATGTTCCTTCCTCCTCCTTGGAGGAGAGGAAGGAGGTTTTGCGTCTGCTCTATTCACTCAGGGAGTGGCACCCTGAGCTGGCCCCACAGATGGAGGAGTATGGCAGACACTGGATCAAGTGCCTATTCCAGCCTCCAGTCAAGCCCCTACTGCTGGTAAGGCCTCTACCACCAGCATAGCCTCACCTCAGTCACCTGCTAGGGTACCTACTGCTAGCCTAGCGTCCCCAGCTAATGCTGCTAACCCCAGTCCTGTTAACGTTGCTCATGTTGTTAGCTCAGCCGTTAGCCTAGCGTCCCCAGCTAATGCTGCTAACCCCAGCCCTGTTAACGTTGCTCAGGTTGTTAGCTCAACCGTTAGCCTAGCGCCCTCAGCTAGTGCTGCTAACCCCAGCCCTGTGAACATTGCTCAGGCTGTTAGCTCAGCCGTTAGCCTAGCATCCCCAGCTAGTGCTGCTAACCCCAGCCCTGTTAACGTTGCTCAGGTTGTTAGCTCAACCGTTAGCCTAGCGCCCTTAGCTAGTGCTGCTAACCCCAGCCCTGTGAACATTGCTCAGGCTGTTAGCTCAGCCGTTAGCCTAGCATCCCCAGCTAGTTCTGCTAACTCTCGCCCTGTGAACTCTGCCCAGGCTGTTAGCCCAGCCGTTAGCCTAGCTTCGGCAGCTAGTAGTGCTAACCCCAGCTCTGCTAACACAGTCCAGGCTTTCTCAACTAGCTCAGCATTGACTGCTAGTTTAGCCTCTTCTGCTAGCAACTTAGCACCTAAAGCTAGCACCTCAGCTCTCCCTGCTAGCCCAGGCCCTGTAGCCCCTGTAGCCAATATAGCCGTGTCAGCTGCTTCCTTAGCTTCCCCTGCTAGGTTAGCCACTGCTAGTTCTACAGGCCCTACAGCTAAACCTTTGGCTTCCTCAGTTAGGAGACTCAGTGTGGTTCCGGCCCTTAGTACAGGCTTAGCTCCCCCTGCTACTGCTAGCAAGTCTAGAAAGGCTAGTAAAGCCCTCACAGTTAGCAGGGCTTCTTCAGTTAACTTAGCCTCTACTGCCAGCCTAGCCCCTGTTAGCTTAGCCCCGGGTGCTACGCCTGGCCCGGTCTCCACGCCCGGTCCGGCTCCCACGCCTGACCCGGCCTCCTCGATTGGTCCGGCTCCCACGCCTGACCCGGCCTCCTCGACTGGTCCGGCTCCCACGCCTGACCCGGCCTCCTCGACTGTTCCAGCTCCCACGCCTGACCCGGCCTCCTCGACTGGTCCCGGCTCCTCGACTGATTCCGGCTCCTCGACTGGCCCCGGCTCTTCGTCTGGTCCATCTCTTCGCCGTGGTTGTCGCCGTGGTTGTCGCCGTGCTCTACGCCGTGGTCTACGCCGTGGTCTACGCCGTGGTCTGCACTGGGGTCGATCTGCACCTGGAGAGTCATCTGGTCCCGTCTCATCTGGTCCCGTCTCATCTGGTCCCGGCTCGTCATCTGGTCCCGGCTCATCATCTGGTCCCATCTCGTCGTCTGGTCCCGTCTCCTCATCTGGTCCCGGTTCGTCGTCTGGTCCCGGCTCTTCATCTGGTCCCGACTCCTCTTCTGGTCCAGTCCGACTCCGTGGTCTACGCCGTGATCGTCATCTGCAGAGACCCCCATCCGGGGTTCTGCACCCGGTACCGAGGTCTGCGCCTGGGGTGGTCCCCGTCGGGGGTCCTGCTCCGAGGTCGTCGCCTTTGCACCTCTGCTCCGGCTCGTCTGGTCCGGTCCCGAGTCCGGCGCTTGGAGGAGCCCCTGCCTGGGGTCCTACTCCGGGCCTGTCACCCTCGCCCCTTTGCTTCAGTTCCCCTCGACCCCCTCATCGGCCCTCTGTCCCTGCTACCGGTTCCCCTCGACCCCCTCGTCGGCCCTCTGTCCCTGCTACCAGTTCCCCTCTACCCCCTCACCGTTTCCCTGTCCCTGTTCCCATCTCTAGCCCCCCTCTCCTGGCCTCTGTCCCCGTCTCCGGTCCTCCTGATCCCGTGCCCCGTTCTCCCCTCTCCGGCCCCGTTCCTCTGCCCCGTTTCTCCTGTGCCCCTCCTGGGTTCCTGTCACCGCTCCCCTGCCCCGGTGTCGCTCGTCCCGGCCTTGTCCGTCCTGACTTTTTTTCCCCCCGGCCTCTCCCCGTGTTCTCCCGGCCCCCTGTCCTGCCCGTTCCCGGACGGTCCCTTTTGACGTCTGGGAGCCGTCTGTGGAGGGGGGGGTACTGTGAGGATTCACCTGTCCCGGGACCTTTCTCCCATTTCCATCCTCCTCAACAGCCCCCACCTTTGCACATACTTTTCCCAGCCCCTGGATCTTTGTTGTCACTACCCCTCCTGGTGCACTGGTTTATATTCAATGTCTACATGTCTCTCTGTGCCCTTCCCCTGCTACATTGTCTCTTGTTCCCTTGTTAATTGTTATTTATTAGTTCCTTGTATGTTTTGTTTACTCTGTCTAGTGTTCAGTCTTCTTGTGTAGTTAGTTCTGGTGTTTCCCTGTAGCCCTGTTAGTTCTGCCTTCCCTCATGTGTGTCTCATTTTGCTAATTGCCCTGCTGTCTCTAGTGTTAATTGTTTCCCCTATATCTGGTGTTGTGTTCCCTACTCTTATTGTCGGTTCATTGTTTCGGTTCCATGTTTGATATCCTCGTCCCTGTTTCATGTGCTGAGCTCCTGTGTTCATAGTAAGTTTCCCAGTGTCATTTAGTGTTGTGTTTTTGGACTTGCTCTCTTTATGAGATTATTCTTTGTTTTGTATTTTGCCCTCTGCCAGTCTTAGCTGAGCTATTCCTTGTTTTGTTTTGCTACTGCCTTGGAAGTATTTCTGTTACACTTCACCCCTGGCTCGAAGTGTTCTAATTAAAGGAGCAGTGCTCATTTTTGGACAATCTACCTTTACCTCTCCCTCGTATCTGTTTGCGCCTGGGCCCTCTGCTAACAATCCTTAACAGAGGCATACAGTTTATTAATTGAATGAATGAAGTTTATTTTCTGTCTTTGTTTACAACAATTGTGATCCTTTACAATTCTTAAAAACAAAATATTTTTTAATATAAAAAAAAGAAACGTGGATACTTTTATTTATTTTTTTGGACAATGGGTATCAGATCGGTATAGGTATTGGTCGATACCCAAACCCAAGTATCGGGACTGAAAAAGTCGAATCGGTGCATCCCTAATGGAAAGTGGCCTGAGTCTGCAGCTGGAGAGTTCCAATCAATATTATTCTCCCTCTCAGCCCGGTCCTCAGGTTGTTTTGCACGCTGCGACGGTAACGTTTATCCTGTTTTGGGGCCACTGAGCAAGCCTATATAATATTTTATCCAGCTTTTCTTACATAGTATGGACATTGATAAGGTTTTGGCAACATGCCGGTAGCTTTCGATGCCATGCTCCACCGCGGGAGCATTACATTGCCGGCCCATCTTAATCTGACTCCCACTCCCCACACACCAGCCTTGGGGGGGGGGGAAATGGATTCCTTCCTTATAAGGCTGACATGTTTGGGTCTGTTATACTACTGATGGAGTTATAACGTTACATAAACACATCTCTTCAGTCTCCTGTGTCCCCCTGTCAGTCTCTGAGCTGTGTCTCTGAGCAGAACTCTCTCTCTCCAGACTGCAGCCTGCCCAGAGATGGATGCCCGGGAGAGAGGGATGAATGTCCAGGAAAGGACTGTGAACGGGAATAACCACAACTCACTCACTGGTGTCACTCCGTGAAGTCCGTCCTCAGGAATCTTGGCATTCCTATCGGAATGAATTCCGGCAGGAGAACCTAGAAGAGGGATGGCTGAACTGGACCCACTGACCCATGATGACCTTCACTGGGAGCATGGGAATGAGCCGGGAACGAGCGGCCGGTACTGATCTGGGAATGATCTGGGGAATGATCTGGGAATGATCTGGGAATAATGTGGAACTCTAGACAATCTACAGCTAATGTATGTGGATTTTCTTCCCTCCTCCTTCATCTGACAGGTCCGACATTCACCGCTGACGGATGCTTTCGTTACACAACCCCCATTCACTCCCCCGTCCGACCGCTTTCCTATTGGACTGGCGGGTTCACAGGGTGTAACACGAACCGCTGTATATCAACTTATGATACCGTACCACACCCTCACACTAATGCAACAAATTACACCACATGAAACAATCCACATATTTCACATTTATGTTTTCTTTAGGTCCATTTATGAATTATGCACCCCGTCACGTACAGTATGTTGCAACATTAAAAAGAAACGCCTGTTAGCATAGCATGGAATCGTAATCACGTTATTTTTGTCCCGTATTCATTGGATTCAGCCTCTTCGTTTACCAGTAAACTGATGTTGTCTCTGTGAAATGTAAACACTGGTGATGTCAGGGGAGCAGAAACCGTCTGCCACACGGCTCCACAATGGGGCTCTTGTGTCAAGAGTCAGATACACTGGTAAATATTTACAACTGGGACACTTGAGAAAACTGTGTGTGTGTGTGTGTGTGTCTGGGTGCACGTGCGTGCCTGCATGCACATGTATGTGCTCAAGCCTTAATCTACTGCACACAACCTCCCGTTTTCTTCAGCCTGAGGATATCAGTATTCCACATGTGTTTACCATGAGCTTATTCTGCCCTAACCGCAGTAACTATATGCTAACACCGGAGCTGAGAAAATGGCTTCAAAGTGTTTTGACTGGCCAGCCAAATGTGATACAGGTGGTGATACAGGCTAATGCACTTCTTGAGTAGGTATTCGTTAAGTGATAAAAATGCCTAAAAACCATAACCAATGTTTATATTGTAATGTTTATACTGCACTTAATCAGTTACATAGGTTATGCAAAGGCAAAGTGAAGTAACTACAATTTAAATGCCTTTTCAGTTTGAGGAATGTTAATCTTAATACATTCAATTTGCATTTAATAGTTTTATTTATAGATGTCTACATGTTTTAAAAATGTAAATAGATTAGTAATGGAGAAATATTTAAGCAACCCTATAGCATTTTGGTTGCACTATCCACTTCATCAGGTTTGTTCTGCAATTAACAAATAGGATTTGTTTATTCTACATTTGTATTTATTTGCATTATAAGATTCGTGGATAGATTTAGACTATATTGCAACCTAGTTCTTAGAATTAGAGATACTCTCAGGGAACAAAATTAACTTTTTGGCTTATCAGCCAAGGTGGCTGGTAGATTTAGGAGTCAGGAGAAGGGCCATAATCTCTCCCATATATATGGCTGACGTATGGCGTCACAAGGCCATTCAAAAACCTCTTCTCGCTTCACTCAGAAAGCATCTTTCTTGACACTACTGTGTCCACCAAAAGTCTAGCTTAAATGTCCAAAGATTGAGCCAACCACTCAATTGCCGGGCGTCGTATTTTGAATTCTCACCACAAAATTCAAGGTTCCAGAGAGGAAATACACACTATTGTTAGCACACAGCTAACCTTGGCGTATGTTTTGATTAGCCTCTCCCCAAACAGTGGTCATAATGCATGTTAGCTAGCTACACATCCACACTAGCCTTCTGTTATTGCTAAATATCTGCTATCTTACACCTAGCTATCAGCTATCGACCTGTCTTACCTGAGTCTGTGGCTTCTATAGGCCCTGCTCCTCGGTTAGCCCCTATGTCATTATCAAAGCTTGATAACCAGGCACCCACAGCTACAGTAAGCCCCCTGTTCTTGTGGATAGGGATGTCCGATATTATTGGCCTACCGATATTATTGGCCGATATCGGCATTAAAATGTGATATCGGAAAATATCGGTATCGGTTTAAAAAATAAAATAAAATAATTTTCTATAACATTTATTTACCCAGGCAAGCAAGTAAGAACAAATTCAGATTTTATTTATTGTCAAAAGTATGCATAATGTTGTGTTAATTCCACAACAAGAGATATGCAATGTTAATTACCTGAAATTATTCCATCTTTTGGGGGGGGGAAACCCTGCATATATCGGTATCGGTTGATATCGGTTGATATCGGTATCGGACAATATCGGTATATCGGTATCGGTAAAAAAGCCAATATCGAGCATCCCTACTTGTGGATGCAAGATTTCAGCTATGGCCATTTCAGTTGGCTCCTAATTATTTTTACACCAGAGTGGCTGAGTAGCCTCCGTAATTTATTGGCCCAAAAGGAAATCTACAAACCGTTGGCACTTGGCGGGTGTTCATTTTGTTCCCTGGATACTCTTATGTAATATAATCTGTTCTTGTTATAATAGCAATCAATATATCAATCAAATCTAGTCAGTTTCTAAATTGTTGTAATACTTGTAAAGCTATATTAAGGTTATGTAAACTACTAACGAGCCGGTCTCAGTTCTGTATCACACTAGCTCCCGCTCAGCGTCTCATTGCATATATCTCGCTTCAGCATATATGCACTGAATAAATTTCAAAAATGTACCTTTAAATGCCAGCATTCATCTGGCCACACCCCCATCCGCTTACCTATATAAGCAGGGGTGGTGCCACACACTCATCTCCTTCTCAAATTTCATCACAAGCAACGTGTTGCTCATATGCCCACTTGACGTGGAGAAAAATATTGGCTGGAAGAGCAATGTTTACGAGGAAAGGAAGAACAAGGAGATACGTTGACATCATATCTTTATTTTCTCTCTCACTATTTTCGAGAAAATACGGCGATATTGTCTTCGTCACTGGAGTGTTTGGAAGATGGTGATCATTCTAAAATCCTCCACCGGTTTTCGTATTGGGAGCACGCCGCTGCATGCCTCTCAACTGCAGTTCCTTGCTGTGTTGGTTGGGGTGAAACCTTTCAGGACACAGCTGAACTGTAGGACGCGCCGCTGTTGTGAGAAGCGGTGGGTTTCAGGTTGGGTGAGTACTGTTTGCTTGCGGCTCCACTTGTCTGTTAGTGCTATGGGGGCTAACTGACACTGTTTACGAACACCGGCCCCAGATTAAGGTCTTTTGTTCAGCCTCTTAGGCAGCAGCGGAAGACCTTGATCTGAAGCCCATTATAGTTTAACTAGTGGGCCACGACCATTAACACTGGTGATCCCTGTGTTTTCTGGACGAGTGGATGTCTCTCTGTCACCGTGTTAGGCCCCATCTTTCATATCCAAATGAGAGTATTCCCTCACGAGGAGATATGGGCATAAATGTTCATTAGCGGAAGATCTGTGTTCAAAGTCAGCTACACAGGCCAGTTGGGTATTGTGCTGGCTCCGTCGGGTGTTGGTAAAATCACCGTTGTAAAACTGTGTTAACATCTTGTTTCTCTTTTCTCTTAAAAAGTGAGGAGGGTTTCAGAACGGCGGCCTGTCTGGGTGAGTGTTATATCATTGTGTACAAGTTCAGGTGATAGCTGCTTAGCTTACGTGCTAGTGGTGGCCTACTGTTAGCCAGTCAGCTGTTAGCTGCAGCGCTAGCCTGCTGTGATCACTAGGTGGCCTATCTAGGTTAGGCTAGGAAACGTTAGCTTGCTGCTATCGCTGCTTAGCTTACGTGCTAGTGGTGGCCTACTGTTAGCCAGTCAGCTGTTAGCTGCGGCGCTAGCCTGCTGTGATCACTAGGTGAGTAGGTGGCCTACCTGGCTAGGCTAGGAAACGTTAGCTTGCTGCTATCGGCCGAGGCCCAGCGCGGGGTGGCTCCGGCTCCTCGCGCGCCGCCGCGGTTCCCAACTCCCCTCTCCCTCACGGGGAGAGGCGGGGGGCATTCGGCTCCCCTCTGGTCGCGTGCGCCGTAGCGTAGCGACCGACGGTTGGAGCGGCCGTTAGCTTAATGCTACTCTGTTGAACGTGCTTTGATTATAACATGTTTTAACACTCTTGACTACGACGTCATCTTTGACAGAGGATGTTCGTCGACCCTGCCCTGAGACAGGACGGCAAGGATTGCGTCAACAAAGGGGACCGTAGCGACGGGTTGGAGCGGCGACGCTGGCCGGGTCGGCAACACAGAATGGCTGTGTTTACTACGGTGCCTTGAGACTGCACTTCGTTGATCTACGCTCCGGGTAGGCAAGGTCTGGCTTTCCCTTCTAAATGTTTTGTAAATAACGATGTTTTCCAAAACGAGTGTTGTTGCACTACATTTAGGATACGACGCGAGTTATGTGTGAATTGTCTTGTCACTGGTATTTAGCTTCTCCATGCAAATCGGGTTGTTGTTACAGATGTGAAAATGATCTGGTTTGTTGAGAAACATCATGTGTGTTTATATGTACCGTGTACTCACAACTAAGGGGGTTAACTAACCTATAAAGCTATGCTTAGTGACAAATGAGTAAAGAATGATTCTTTTCTCAGCCTGTAATGACAATGAACAGTGTGTTCACATATTAACAGGTTTTCCTGTTTTAACTGGCCGTATTAAGGGTAAAGTAGGAGGATTGTGTTCCCCCCGGTTCCCTGGGGACTTCTTCATCCTCCTATCAGACATGTTGTTGCACTACATTGTGTCACTGTGTGGTAGGGATGCGATGTAACCCTTAGCTTGATTGCTGAGGTTGTGCTACAACTGCTGGAGAAACTTTATTTTCCTAAAAGAAAAGATTGTTTGGTCGCTTTCGTGTGTGCTTAGCAAGGCCTGTGGCCGATACTAATCGAGAATTATGTATTCTCTCATTATGAAAAACGGCGTTCCTCTGTAGAGTGTTTTTGCCATTTTTTGTAGGTGATGATGGGTTGTGTGTGTCATGTGACCTATAACTGGGTTGGACTGGCCACAGAAGCACATGTGTAAGTTTGGTACCGGGGCTCTTGAAGAGCCCTCTCTATTCTGTGTTTTTTCCTTAGTAAAAATCAGATAGCAGGTTAGCTCATGCGCTGTGTGAAGCTGTCAGACGCTTCATGGAGCTGACTATGACTGTGTCATACTCTCTTTTTGTCATTACATCGTATCATGGGTGTGGGGTCGTAAAGGGGTGAACTGGTAACCTTTCCTCCCCCCTTTTTTCTGTTGGTCAGGGGTAAACCCCCTGTCCTTCAAGGTTCCTGTCACGTTGCGGTTCGGCACGTTACAGGGTGAGGGGGGGGGGGGGGGGGGAGGGAGTTTCCTGGTCCCACGGCCTGGAATATTGGGCGTGTGCACCGCAGAAATTCCCCCGCCATAGAGTACGTCACCGTGCGCGTCTCTGTTGGTAGGACTTCCGTGTGCTGTTCAGGTCCATGTGATGGATCTGTTTTGGGGGGGTGGTCAGGGCTCCTCCTCACCAAGCTCCTATTCGGGCCTTCTGTGAGTTGGGAATCCTCCTTCCATGTGAGGGAGCCTCCTTCAGAGTACAGAGCCTCCTCCTCAGATTGTCAAGGTGAGTGGACCCTCAAGAAGGAGTCCTACTCTATTGTGTATGTATTCGATTCAATTCGATTATTGAGTGTGTATGGGTTCAGTGCCTCCTCCCCGGAGAGCCCTAAAACCAATTTTTTACATGGCTCAAGGTGCAATATATTCTTTTCAATCTGTACAGCTCGCGTGGGAAGTCTCTCTGGGGATTCCCGTCTCCTTCCTATGGGAGGGTGGTGGGATGTAAAAATGTGAAAATTTTTACCCCCGGCTGTGTAGACTGGGATACATACTGTTGGTGCTTCCTGCTTTTCTATTAAAAAGAGTTGGAGTTAGGAAGTGTCACACCCCTCTTGTCGTTCCCCTGGGCGCCTTGGGGATTCAATGACAGGTCTAAATAGCCTGTTCATTGATGTGGGTGTGTCCCGACGCACGTATAGTGCTAGCTCGGGGTGTTCTGTAAACAGGCGACTGACTGGCACGCCTTGGTTGCTTGAGGTTAAAACAGCGTTTTTATAAAGCAACTGGGATGGAGGCTTTTCCTCTTCCGACGACCAAATTCGACGACCTGGTTTGGTTATCGACGGATTCTCGTTCATATCTGGGGGATGATGACGGAATGGATCTGAACATATGTAGAGGGGTCTCACGCCCTGGGGGTGGGCCACCGGGCGCGGTTCGCCCGAACGTCTGGGTGGCGCCTTCTTTTCATGTTTAAGATCAACACGCATATCTGCCCCTTCTCCTGGAGTAGGCATGTCGGCGTGGTCAGGGCACGGGACTGGTTCTGGTCACGCTGGTCCGGATCAGTTGAACCCGTTGTCCGCCGCGGATGCAGATCTGCTGTTCTGGTACCCTGAGGGACTTGGGCTTTTTTCAGGGGGAAAAATGCCAGGTCGGTCCGGGTGTCACAGGGTTAAGCACTATGGAGACCCTGGTTGGGTACGTTTTTTACTCAGCACTGTCGTAATGGCTTACGGCCATGCCAACCTGTACTCGCTCGATCTCGTCAGATCTCGGCCGCTACACAGGTTGGTCCTGGTTAGTACTTGGTTGGGAGACCGCCTGGGAATACCAAGTACGGTGTGCTTGGGGCTGGTTCTCCATTCTTTTTCGCTCCTCTCTCACGCATGGCGAAGAGGGGCCTGTTGGGGTGGTCTTTGACCTCCTCTGGTGACCCTGTGCTTCCCGTATCGCCGGGCCCGGTCCGAAGTAATGTTTCATCAACCCGTAGGCCTGGGTTAACCCTTTTTTGAAAAACTGAAACACTTGTACTGCGGTATAGCCGGTGTATACCCGCAGGTGTGTTTTGGAGTTTTTTCTTGAGGGGTTATAGGAACAACCACCGCATTGAGTAACACCAAGGTGGTTGATTCCCTGGTGTGTTGGAGCAGTGTCAACTCCCGGGTTCACCGCTTGAGGGTGCCCCTGCACGTTCATGACGTCTGCCAATCGTGTCAGCCTTCTCTGCCTCAACCCCTCTGGGTGTTTTTTTTTTAATGGAGGCTTGGTCATGCAACACCGCCAGCTTACGCCCCTTCCGCCGGGGCGGCTGTGTTCAGCTGTCTCCTCTGGCGCCTGTCTCGTCCGCAGTCTCCAGGCTAGGGTTAACAGCCTGTTGCCTGGTTTTTCCCCGGTGCGCTGCCTGCTTCCGTTGGTTAACCTTTTTTGTGTGCTTACGCTCATGCTGACTGCCTGTTCTGCAGGGTCAGTGTGCCAGGCGGTGTACTATTGGGGGGACAGGGCCCGCTCGGCTGAGGGGCCTTTGTCCGAATACGCTGGCGATGTGGGGGGCGGGGTCACTAAGTGCCCACCTGGTGGGGTCTTGATGCTGACATCATGGACTTCTCCGGGCCCCCGTTCCAGGGGGTCCAGTCCCTTTGGTGGGTCTGGGTCTTCCTTCGCGTTCCGCTGCTACGGCCTTGCCACGGGGTTGGGTTTGCCCTTGACCCCGTGATTCTGGGGGCAGTAACGAGGTTGTTTCCTCCGTTCGTTCCCGGGTGGCATGCGGGTTGTGCGTGTGTGTAGTCGTGGGGTCAATGCAATGAGACGCTGAGCGGGAGCTAGTGTGATACAGAACGTTAGGTTATGACTATAACCAAGTTCTGTTAACACTAGTGGACGCTCAGCGTCTAGACGCCGCTGCGGCCCTTGATTTTTCATTGTGGTGAAATTTGTTGGGAAGGAGAGGTAAGGTAAGCGGATGGGGGTGTGGCCAGATGAATGCTGGCATTTAAAGGTACATTTTTGAAAATGTTTCAGTGTATATATGCTGAAGCGAGATATATGCAATGAGACGCTGAGCGTCCACTAGTGTTAACAGAACTTGGTTATAGTCATAACCTAACGTTAATCAGCGCCTGCTAACGGGTCAGAGACACGCTGGTTAGTGCGGCCGCCTGTGGATCCTATGGTCCCCGGTTCAAATCCACCCGGTTACAGTTATATAAATGAATAATGATGACTTGGCTACACATAGTGTGCCATGTAAGAATGTTAAGTATGTGTCACAAGTTAACCGGACAACCCTGCTATTGACTGTTATTTTGTAAATTAACTGTGTGTGCCGGTCCAGAGGAACTACTGACATTTGACTGTGATTAAGTTAACATGGAACAGCTGAGTGATGGGGGAATTTTGACTAATTGGGGGAGGTGATTTTTCCATGTGGATTGGTGGTCCATGTGTGTTTTTGTGCCTGACTCTCTCCCCTCCCTTTGCTGTTCTTTAAATGGGCCAGTACCTGGGGGTTTAAAACCAGGAAAGAGATATGGATTGACAGCAGTGGCGTCATTTCAGTAAAAGCCAAGGTATGGCAAGGAGGGAGGGTGGGTGGGTGAAGGGGGGGTTTCCCCCCCTTGGTGGATTTCTTTTGTCAAATCAGTTGTGCAATAGTCACTTTTGGTTAGTTGTTTCTATACAATTCACTTATATGACATTTAGGTATGACACAGAACTACAAAAGCATTTTGTATAGAAATGTGTCAACAGACTAAAGCAGGGAACCACAATATTTTGCATACAAATTATGCTGAGCAGAATGTAATATCATAACTGTCTATTATTTGTCTTGCAATTGAGCCAATTTTCTTTAGGTACGGTTTTGAGGTGTGTGTTCAACAGAATGTAGTATCAAAAACACGTTCATAAAAAGTATGGGTTACTGAATGCTGAACTGCACTGTTGTTATAATCACTAAGCCATTGTAAGACCTTACCTGCATGTGTCCCTGTATCACTTGTCTCTGCTGCCCTTTGACTAAAAAACGTCCCTACAGTATGTCCATTTATCTTTTTTTCCCTGGCGGCATATTTGAGTTAGTCACCTAGTAAAAGTCACCTAGTAAAAGTGAGATAATTGACAATATCAAAACATGCTAGGGCTGTACCGAATAGTTTGAAGCTTCATTCATAATGTTGACATTCAAATTCTAAATCAACATTACATTTTTTTATTTTTTATAAAAAAATTGAAATAAAAAATAAATGTTTTTTTATATATATTAATTTGTCAAGGTATGGTGAGTGCCATACCTTGCAAAAAAGGGAGGTAGGGACCGCACTCGGAATATCGTTGTTTTTTATTTTACAAGTTGTTTAAAGGGCACAAAACGTTTTCAGCCATCCGGCCTTCATCAGTGTGCCATACCAAAACGACGCCCCTGATTGACAGCCTGGTTCCACGAAGACGTCTCACGACAACGCCGCCCATTCCCTCACTATTTTCCATGACAGTTCTTCAGCCTCCTCAATGTTAAACCAACCACTTCCAATCCAACCAGTGGCGGGTAAAGTACTGTACTTGAGTAATTGTACTTTGTTACAATATTAAGTACTGTTTTTGGGGATTTGTACTTTACTCGAGTATTATTAGGTTTGTATACTTGTACTTTTACTCAATTACATTTCAAAGAAAAAAAAACATACTTTTTACTTCTTACATTTAAAATGCAGACCTACAAAGTACAAAGTACAAATCCCCTAGTCCTTGCCCCACAATGGTGGAATGAACTGCACACCCCAGTTAGGACAGCCGAAACCCGTCCAATCTTTCGCCGTTGACTAAAGACGCACTTCTTCAACCATTATCTGAAATAAAAAATATATACATTAAAAAATATATATATCTAACCCTAACTAACCTTACTGTCTGTTAACAGAACACGCTTTGGGGCAACAATAATGTGGTCAAGAGACATGGATTCTCTATTGTGCCCGAACTGGCTTGACTTCTTTATTCACATATAAGCAGTAGATGTACAGAGCTCTGCTCTCGTTGAGAGCCGTTGGAGAAGAAGGAAATGGGTGGTGTGGAATAATATAATTATTCCCCAACTCAATCATGTAAAGACATTCCCCTCCCCTTTCTCCCCAATCCTGTGTCCCCCCCCCCCTCCCCAATCCTGTATCCCCCCCCCATTTGACCTATCAAATGGGACCACCTCCCCCCCTTTTAACTATATAATGCTCCTCCCAACAACATTCCAGGTCTTTTCCTGGGTCATTTCAGCTGATCACCTGGGGCGAGAGCCTGTGCACAGCTATAGCTTCTAATGAGTATGTTAATTGTGTTTGATATCAGAGTTGAGGACCACTCATTGATATAGGTATTTGAGTGGCTAAATCAGACCATTATTAATAAAAGAAAAGGGTGATATTCCCACATCCCACATCTCTGATATCAAAATAACACAGACTTTAGTCCAGTCAATCATGTCATGAATCACGTATGTAAATATTTCTATTTTAAACTGTTATGCCAACCAACAGATCACATTGGCCAAAATCTTCATTTATTTTAATTGTTTTCTATTTTATTCATTATCTGATAACCAATGGATTACATCGGTCCCATTCTTTTACCATATCTATTCACTTTTACCTGTTCCAAATAATCCTGGTGTATTATACATAAATCTCACCCACATTATGAAGAGAAAAGTGAGTAACTGTGGAATAATATAATTATTCCCCAACTCCCTCATGTAAAGACATTCCCCTCCCCTTTCTCCCCAATCCTGTGTCCCCCCCCCTCTCCCCAATCCTGTATCCCCCCCCCCATTTGACCTATCAAATGGGACCACCTCCCCCCTTTTAACTATATAATGCTCCTCCCAACAACATTCCAGGTCTTTTCCTGGGTCATTTCAGCTGATCACCTGGGCCCTGTTTCATGTACGTGGTTCAACTAAGTCGATCAAGATGTCCATTATCCAGCTTCAGTTAACCCGATGTTCGAAGCCGGGATTTTCCTGTTTCACAAAGGTGGATTCAGTCTCGTTAACTCAAGCCAGACTTGCGAGTCAGGCTAAATGCGCGCGGCCGTTTTAGGTGAAAAGCCAGCACGTATCGATGGCAGAGATCCTGATTCTCAACGGCATTGATTGATTAATTGATTTAAGACTTTATTGACAGATTGCAATACGGCTCAATCGCCTCGCCGACAAGTTAAATGCGTTATCTATAGGCTAATTCTAAGTCCCTCATTACCTCAATCAATCAGATTATATTTCTTTAAACTTGCCTGCTGGATTGAATAATCAAATGAGATCTTGCTAGCGAAAATTATTAGTTAACTGTTATACAGAATTACGATACGGCTCTCTTACCCATTGATTGATGTATAGTCAATCTTTTACTTATCTTCTCTGTGGTGTAACGGGTTCTTCTTTTGACTTTCACACGGACGACCGGGGTTCAAGACCCTAGTCTTTTCCTTCTTTTTGCAATATAGGAATAATTCAATTTGGTGCACGTTGAGAGCTATATAAAGAATGACATCCTCAATGCATGTAGATTTATAATATTTTAACTTAAAACCAGGCTACTTTGGCGTATAATCATTAATATTATATTCAAAAAAATCATATTAGAAACACCGGGATTTGAACCCCGGTCGCTGGATTGGCAGGCTTGGGCACTACTGCTGGGCCACTGGGCCAGATGGGATAAATTCATTGTTTATACATTAATGAACGAGAGACCCGTGTTTAGAATATCCTTTGTTTTGAATGAAGTTTATCTCTTTATCCTCATTCATTAATGTGACGTCAACGGCTCATTCAATTTCTCAAATCCGTCAAACAGCGCATCTCATCAGACATCTTAATCCCAGTTACAATTAAAATAACCACATCATGTGTACATCGCACGAGCGAGCGCCACCGTCGCCACGGTATATATAACGTGCATTATTTAGGACAAAGTGAATTTAATATCAGCATTTTGGGTCTATTTTACATTTCAAAAGCCCCCTCTGGAAGAATGGAGCACAAAAACGTAATTCAGAATGGTATAATGCAGATCGTAGACTGTGGGAATAGTTTCAGGAAACGGGCTGTCACTTCTTTGCGGGGGCGTGGCGATAGTTCAGGCTAACTTGAACTTGAACTCTGCTTTCGACCAGGCTCAAACTTTTGGATATGTTGTCATGGTGATTTGGAAAATCCAGGTACATGAAACCGGAAAGTCCGGCTAACCCAGTTATCCAGCTAAAGTTATCCGGCTAACTCAGTTATCCAGGTACAAGAAACAGGGCCCTGGGGCGAGAGCCTCAGCCATTCTCTCTAAATACTATGTGTATATTTCTATCTGTTTGGTTAATAAACCTTTGTTATTAACTGAATCTCGGTTGACTGAGAACATTCTTCTTCTGGATATCCACGAATATCCCACAATGGGGACAATCTCTTATATAGTTACCTCTATGGTAGAATACTCAGGTAGCTACTCCTAGAGCGCCCTCCAGTGGAGACAGATATATATGCATAACTGACTACATCTGGTGAAGACAATGATGTACACAGGTAGCCTGTTACAGGTGTAAACAATCATATACACAGTTAGACAGTCACTAACATCTCCACACAGAGTCCCTTAATTCAACACTCCCACTTGTTGGTGGACTGACTGACTTCTTGAAAAGACCTTTCTTTTAGTAACAAAGAAATAACATATATGTAAACTCAAAAACATTTTTCAAAGGGAATAATATAATCACAAAAGTATCAGCAGAACATGGCATTCAATATCTTCACATTAAATATGGTCCTTGTAAACTGCATCAGTTTTAATTGAGAATGGGTACCTTCACAATACCTATTACCCTTTGTCCGTTGGATAGTAAATCGATGTCATTCTTTCTTATCCGATGACGTACCTGATGAGGGGACATCCTTCTTCACTTTCACCACAAGGAAGTGCCTGTATACCAAACACTTGAGCTAGGTTGTTTAATCTGAAGAAAGGAGAACAGAAGAGCAAGGAGATACGTTGACATTATATCTTTGTTTTCTCTCTCACTATTTTCGAGAAAATACGGCGATAATGTCTTCGTCACTGGGGTGTCTGGAAGATGATGATCATTCTGACCTCCACCGGTTTTTTGTATTAGGGGCTCGCGTCGCTGGTCTAATCCCCACCTGCAGTCCTCCAAGCTGCAGCTGGACAGGTATTACCTGCGGGTCTGCAGCTGGACTGTGCAGTAGGCGTCGGCTGTTGTGAGAAGCTGGCTGCCTCTGGGTGAGTGATGTTTTTTGCTATGCGAGTGCCAGTTGTGTTGCTATGGGGGGTTAGCTGCACAATTTACGAAGGCCGGCCCCAGACTAGTATCCTTTTTTCTGCCTTTTAGACGGCAGAGGGAGGGTCCTGGTTTGAAGCCCACGATAGTCAATCTAGTGGGCCGTGACCAAGGTCTATGGTTAAAACCCGGGATCTTTTGGACGAGCGGATTCTTCTCTGTCATATGAAGGCCCCATCTTTCAAGTTGAAAGTAACCCTCACAAGGAAAAGTGTGTTTGGTGCTTCTTTATCGGAAACACCACGCTCAAGTCGGCTGCAGCCTATACGTCTCACGTCTACACCGCTGTATATCTGCACCGTTTTGGAAACTGTGTTGATTTATTTTTTCTCTTCTCTCTTAGGATGAGGAGGTGAGTCAGACGGCGGCTGTCTGAGGTGTTGGCATATTGTGTTCTCGTGTGCAGTTTCGGTGATAGCTGCTTAGCTTGCATGCTAGCTGGGTGAGCTAACTGTTAGCCAGTTAGCTGTTAGCTGCACCGCTAGCTCGTTATGTTCACTAGGCCAGGAGTGTTAGCTTGTTGCTACCAGCCGGCCTGAGTTGGCTGTTAGCTTATGCTACACCATTGAACATTAGCCGTGAGGATAACAGGCCATAACACTCTGACTACGACGTCATCTTTGACAGAGGATGTTAGTCGGCCCTACACCGTGTTGCCCCGGCAGCGAGGACTTTCGTCAACATGGAGAGACCAGTGGTTGCAGTCCTCTCAGCCTGCGCTCGTGGTATAGGTAAGAGTCCTTCTGGACGCTTAACCCCTCTTCCTTCCTTCCCTTCTAAATGTTTTGTAATAACGATGTTTTCCAAAAACGTATGTTGCTGCACTACATTGGGGATACGACATGTGTTGTGTGTGAATTGTCTTGTCGCTGGTATAGCTTCTCTCTACCTAGAAAATCGGCGTTGTTTTTTACCTGAGTAAAAATTTACTGGTTTGGTTGTGATGAGAACTTGTGTGTTCATGTAACGTTAGTTAACGTGGTTGAGCTCACAACTAGTTGTGTTGTGAAGGGCCAGATTAAACTGAATATATATATGTATCGTTTGATATACTTTGTATATTATTTATATATATACACGGAATATCCCTTTACCTGCGTACAGACCAGAGTAATATTCGCTCTCCTATTAGACAGCGGCCCCAGGCGCCAACGACCAAGCCCCTAACGGCAAGTTCAAAGGCAACTCCGGGCATGTCAATACATGCCCAGAGTCTGCGTAGTAATACGAGACAAGAACTGAGGTTGGGACTAGATATTCACCTTACGTATAAATACGGCGCAGGTGTAAACAGCAGTAGTCTTACCAAAACCTTAATACCTTCACCACGAGTCAACGTGCAGTGAAGTGAGCAACCTTGCATCTAAATAGAGCATTGAGAACCGCGTGCGAATAGAATGTTGAAGTGTCAGAGTTTAACGCAGTAACGTTGAGTTCGACTTAATCTAATGTGAAGTAATAGTCGATCATTTATTGTATATCGTGCGGCTACAGTTCCTCCGTGACCAGCATTACCATCGGTTCGTCGTGTCTTTAGCTAGTGCACTTATCCAGGCTGTGCGGCCTAAATCCGTGCCCACACCCGAGGAGTCCTAGGCGAGAACCGTTGGATATGTACACAGGAGAATCGACACCGGCGATTGCAGAACCATTTCTGGTTGGATTATATTGCTTTGGGACCGTGACCACCGGAGAAGAGCACCGTTGATTCCACTGTCGTTTGGGATTTAACCTCGTGAGGATCACCACTCGGGCCCGCCTCTTGGAAGGGGCTGGCTAGCTGTCGTCAATGCTATCGAGCATATTGGATTACAACTATTGCTTTTGTCTGCTGATCAAGGGAGTACAAGCACCGGCTCCTGTATCTGGAGCCTCTTTATTCCTCGTTGACTCAGACTGGGTACCCGAACATTCCTCTACCCCTCCCGGCTTTACACCCCGGAGGGAACCCAGTGTCTCCAGTTGGTACCGGTGTGGCCCATATAATTGCTATACCACAGGTGGCGTCAGCTTAGACCCATCATAGTATTCCTACTATTCACATTGACTTATGCTCTTGACTGACTTTACCGTATGTTCTTCGCCATACAAGCGCGACTCTAATTCTCAATCTGTAACCTAACGTTGCTTAATAATAATAAATAATCCTCCAATATAATTTATGTGTCAATGCCGTATTCTTGTGTGGGTGTTCACCATATATATTCATGTACTGTATGGCCAGTAATTAAAGTACATAACTAGTAGTGGTTTAATATATCACAATCTTTAATACAGTCAGGGTTTTGTAACCCCTCAGTTACAATTGGTCCTTCGAGCCGGATGGTATCAGTGTAATATTTAATATAATATTAATATTAACCATGGCCAGCGGTGAACACTCCCCAAGCGGCTCTCCCAAGCTAGAACGCCCGCAGCGCAAACGTCAGCCACCTCCCTATCTGGAGGAATTCGCTGTCGTTCTACCACCTAGCTTATCTAAACAGACGTTAAATACGGATAAAGCGGATAGTCAAAGCATGTCAAATCCTATCGACCAGGCGACCCTGCCAGTAGAGACCCCAGTGGGTTCTAACGAAACTGACTCAGCTCACGGGGGGGACCAGGTGGGACATGACATGACTATACCTCCGGACAGCGTCACCGGGATAGTCCCCGGAGCGCTCCAGGATAAAGAAATCGCTCCAGGGACAGAACCCGACACACAACCAAGAGAAGAGAACCGCGCCCAGAAGATAGACCTCGGAGCACGCCAGGAGAACAGATCTCCAACAAGCCCTGTCAGAACCCGATCACCTCCGTCAGTGTCATCCCCCAGCGAGGCGGACCAGATACTGGCGCAAGCCCTGATCGCCACACTGACAGCCTCCACCGAAAAGAGACCGACTTCAGGGTGAACGCGACCGGCTTCAAGCAAAGACGCTTAGTGAGCGCGAACACTCCGCCACGGAAAGAGAGCGCCTCCACGCGCAACAATTAAGCGAGCGCGAACACTCTGCAGCGGAACGAGAGCGCCTTCACGCGCAACTCCAAGCGCAAGCCCTTAGTGAGCGCGAACACTCTGCAACCGAACGAGAGCGCTTCCAGGCGCAACAAAGGAGTGAAGACGACCGCATAAGACTGGAGGAGAGACGCCTTCAGACGGAAGAGAACATTGAACGAGAACGCGCCAATGCCCAGCGCGAAGCAGAGCGCGACCGGCTGCAGGCGCAGATGATAGAACAATTGATTGCCAGGGCGACACCCCCTCTCTCCGCACGGAGCTCCCGGAGATCATCACGACAAGGGTCTAGGGCACCTTCCCCTACCCAACGAAGCGACCCGGTACCCGGCCAACAGGAGGATCCTGTCTACGTCTCCGACTCCCCTACCCGACGAAGCGACCCGGGACCCGGCCAACAGGAGGATCCTATCTACGTCTCCGACCCCCCTCCCCGACCGGTCCATACGAGACCCAGCCACCGGGAAGAACCGGCCTACGTCGCCGAGAGACTGACTAGAAGACTCCAGGACCTAGAAGAGGAAGAGGAGGAGGAGGAATGTCAAGCCCACCAGCAGCAACGTGCTCTGGACCAGGAGGCCCAGTACAGCCCCGACGTCAGCCCCGAGTCACTGCACTACAAACCCCCGACCCAACTCACGGGTGAGTTTGACGTACAGTCAGCACCAAGGAACAGCACCTGGGTACCCGGCCTCTGGTACCCACCAAGTACCAACCCACGACAACACGTACGGGGAGACTCGCCCAGGAGGCCTCTTCCCCTACGCTTACCAATGTGCCAGCCATCCATGGCATCGTACCTTGGCACACCGACGTTCCCAGACTTTACGCGCGAGGACAGAGCACAGTACACGGAATTACGCATGTGCTTGGAGACTATGATGTCCGACGTCCCCGACGAGTCGTACAAATATGCCATCCTCCTCAAGCATCTCAAGGTGCCCAGAGCGCATAACATAGCGCTGGCATATTCCAACTCAAGTACCCCATACTCCGCGGCTCTAGTGGCCCTCGACCAGCGTTATGGACGCATATGGGACTACGTGATACAAGAAATAAGAGATATCGACCGCCTCCCCCCAGCCAAAGACAATAGAGCACTGGATGACCTCTCTATCAAGGTACAATCCCTCGTGGGGATGCTGGGGTCCCAAAAGGAGAAGGGGAGACATGAACTATATGCAAACTCTAATGTGGAGCGAATACTGGAGAAGCTCCCTCCAGCCCGCCAAGAGCGTTTTCGGCGGCAGAGAGACCACCGCGACCCCAACGGCCCAGAAGCATCCCTCCTAGACCTAGCTGATTTCCTCGCCAGGGAGGTCAGCAGTCTACGACTGGACACATTCGTGTGGAGTGATTCTAGCCCTAGAGATGGACCGCGGAGGTTCAATGACAACCGCCGGTCCGTGACAGTTATGCACCAAGCCGAGGTTGAGCCACGGCAGACGAGCCACAACACCCACGCCAAGGGGGAGTGGAAGATTGTATGCCAGTACTGTGAAAAGGAACATTGGCTGTCTCAATGTGACACTTTCAAGAAGCTGACCGCTGACGAGGTGAGTCAGTGGAGCAAAGCCAACCGCCGCTGCTTCCGCTGCGCGCGCAGCCATATGGCAGCTGAGTGCCGTTTAAAGAAGAGATGCAGCAAGTGCGACGGCGCCCACCTGGAGGTCCTGCACGACAGCAACAAGCGTCCGCCAGGACAACCAAGTAGGCCCGTCACGGTGATGTATCAGGCCGAGGCGGTGTCACCACAGACCAGTCCTGAAACCACCCCCTGGTGTCCCGACTGTCGCAGCAGACACGGGGACCGACAGTGCCACCCGTACTACCCCGAGTCGGCGCCACCACCGCCGAGTCACAACTCCCCCGCCAGAGAGGAATGGGAGATCGTCTGTACCTACTGCGACGGCGGACACTGGTTGGCACAGTGCGACGAATACAAGACACTGAACCCCCCTCCAAGTTGATCAGTGGCGTGAGGCGGACCAGGCGGGCGCCGCTCACCGCGCATCACTGTGCGGGGCCCACCAGCAAAGACTAGCCAAACAAGGCAACCGACCAACAGGAGTGCTCCACATAGACCCCAAGCATAGCGGGACCCCCCGAGTGCTCATCAAAGTGGTCAGAGTGCTCCTGAGTTACGAGGACAAGGTCCTGGACACTTACGCCGTCCTAGACGATGGGTCTGAAAAGACTCTCCTCCTCACTTCCGCCGCAGCCCAGTTGGGCCTGCGGGGTGCCAAAGAAACAATGACAATCCGTACCATTAGAAGAGACCGGAAGACCATAAAGGGTGAAAATGTCTCCTTCACGATAGCAGCGGTCGAGCACCCCGAGAAGCAGTATAGCATCACCAACGTCTTCACCAGCCACGACATAGGCCTGTCACAGTACACCTACCCCATCCCACAGCTGATGGCGAAGTACGTGCACCTACGTCAACTACCTATACCGCTCATCGACGGCGCCACACCGACCCTGCTCATAGGCTCCGACCACGCGGACCTCATTCTCCCAATTGAGGCGGCCCACATCGGACCCAAAGGATGCCCAGTCGCGGTTCAGACCCGACTGGGGTGGACGCTCCAGGGCCCCCTCTACGGACTTGACAGTCAACTCACGTCTACACGCTGCCTGCACACAAAGGTGAGCGACACAGGCCACTCTCTCGTACAGCCTGTTGAGAGGCTATTGACATTAGACGAGAGGCCTGTGAGAGAACCGTGGGCCCAAGAAGAGGGAGTTCCGAACTCCACCCCCCTCAGCTGCGCTCCAAGCGACGTAGCTGACCTCGAACCCAGCACCCCAAGCGACTTCTTGATGGGGCGGCCGGAACCGGCCCCTCCTCAGATGGGGTACAGACCGAACAAGAGGAACAGACGGAGGATGTGGAGACACAGCCAAGCACAGATCAACCAGTCTCAGGCCCGCTTCCTCCTAAGCTCCCTACCATCCCTTCCAGCCCGTCAGAAGCGGGTCAAGGACAGTGACAAC
The DNA here is from genome assembly GCF_963971535.1 of Notolepis coatsorum. Taxonomy (NCBI): domain Eukaryota; kingdom Metazoa; phylum Chordata; class Actinopteri; order Aulopiformes; family Paralepididae; genus Notolepis; species Notolepis coatsorum. Next base: position 184,520,059 of record NC_140167.1, read on the forward strand.
TTAAAAGTGGACACAGTCGTTATGATCATAGACCAGTCACTACCCCGAGCTGCGTGGCCGGCCGGCCGCGTAAGCAAAGTGATCACTGGTGCCGACGGAAAGGTCAGAGCGGCAGAAGTTATTGTCCAGGGGCGGACCTACACCCGACCCGTGGCGAGGCTGATAGAGTTGCCGAGGCTCCCTGACTCCCCTGATGACGACCATGACCCACTGACTTTGTAGATTGCCCTACTCCCCACAACAGACATTGAGTAGTTGACAGGACTATTAATCTGTCTTCCTTTTTAACTAATTAGGTGCGGACTAATTAGGAGGCGGCTGTTGTGAAGGGCCAGATTAAACTGAATATATATATGTATCGTTTGATATACTTTGTATATTATTTATATATATACACGGAATATCCCTTTACCTGCGTACAGACCAGAGTAATATTCGCTCTCCTATTGGACAGCGGCCCCAGGCGCCAACGACCAAGCCCCCAACGGCAAGTTCAAAGGCAACTCCGGGCATGTCAGTACATGCCCAGAGTCTGCGTAGTAATACGAGACAAGAACTGAGGTTGGGACTAGATATTCACCTTACGTATAAATACGGCGCAGGTGTAAACAGCAGTAGTCTTACCAAAACCTTAATACCTTCACCACGAGTCAACGTGCAGTGAAGTGAGCAACCTTGCCTCTAAATAGAGCATTGAGAACCGCGTGCGAATAGAATGTTGAAGTGTCAGAGTTTAACGCAGTAACGTTGAGTTCGACTTAATCTAATGTGAAGTAATAGTCGATCATTTATTGTATATCGTGCGGCTACAGTTCCTCCGTGACCAGCATTACCATCGGTTCGTCGTGTCTTTAGCTAGTGCACTTATCCAGGCTGTGCGGCCTAAATCCGTGCCCACACCCGAGGAGAACCGTTGGATATGTACACAGGAGAATTGACACCGGCGATTGCAGAACCATTTCTGGTTGGATTATATTGCTTTGGGACCGTGACCACTGGAGAAGAGCACCGTTGATTCCACTGTCGTTTGGGATTTAACCTCGTGAGGATCACCACTCGGGCCCGCCTCTTGGAAGGGGCTGGCTAGCTGTCGTCAATGCTATCGAGCATATTGGATTACAACTATTGCTTTTGTCTGCTGATCAAGGGAGTACAAGCACCGGCTCCTGTATCTGGAGCCTCTTTATTCCTCGTTGACTCAGACTGGGTACCCGAACATTCCTCTACCCCTCCTGGCTTTACACCCCGGAGGGAACCCAGTGTCTCCAGTTGGTACCGGTGTGGCCCATATAATTGCTATACGACAGGTGGCGTCAGCTTAGACCCATCATAGTATTCCTACTATTCTCATTGACTTATGCTCTTGACTGACTTTACGTATGTTCTTCGCCATACAAGCGCGACTCTAATTCTCAATCTGTAACCTAACGTTGCTTAATAATAATAAATAACCCTCCAATATAATTTATGTGTCAATGCCGTATTCTTGTGTGGGTGTTCACCATATATATTCATGTACTGTATGGCCAGTAATTAAAGTACATAACTAGTAGTGGTTTAATATATCACAATCTTTAATACAGTCAGGGTTTTGTAACCCCTCAGTTACAAGTTGGGTTACTAACCCTGCAAAGCTATGCTTAGTGACATATGATCGAGGGGTGAGTCCTTCTCTCAGCCTGTGATGACAATAAACAGGTAGCATGTTCACATATTAATATAACAGGGCAGTACCTGTGCAACCTGGTCGTATCAAGGGTAAGGTGGGGAGGGGTGATTTCCCCCCGGTTTCCCTGGGGCTTTCCCCCCTTCTCTCAAACATGTTTTGTTTACAATATATTGTTTCACTATGTTTATGGGGATACGGTGTAATCCCTCAACTTCTGCTGGGGTTGTGCTCCTGCTTGAGAAAACGATTTTTTCCTAGGGAAAAGATTGTTTTGGTCGCTATCATGTGGACTTATGTCTTCTCTCGTTATGAAAAACGGCGTTCCTCTTACGGTAGTGAGAGTGTACTATTGCCTTTTTTGTTGTGATGGAGGGTTGTGTGTGTCGTTAAGATCCACAACTGGGTTAGGTGTTGGTCTACAGAAGTTACATGTGTAAGCTCTGGTACCGGGGCTCTTAAAGGGGCCCTCTCTGGGTCTGTGTTTTTTTTGGAAAATTCAGATGGCAGGTTTCGCACATGAGTCTATGTGAAGCTGTTAAACGCTTCATGTAGCATGCTATGACTGGTGTCATGGCTCTACTTTGTCATTACATCGTATCAGGGTTGAGGGGTCATAAAGGGGTGAACTGGTAAACCTTCCTCCCCTTTTTCTGATTGGTCAAGGGTTAAAACCCCCTGTCCTTCGGGCTTCCTGTCACGTTGCTGGATCAGCACGTTACAGGGTAGGGGGGGGGGGGGGGGGGGGAGTTTCCTTGTCCCACGCCATATTGGGCGGTGGACCACGGAAATTCCCCCGCCATAGAGTACGTCACTGGGCGCGTTTCTATTGGTAAGACTTCCGTGGGTTATTCAGGCTCCATGTTATGGATCTCTGTTACAGGGAGTTTCAGAGCCTCCTCCTCAGGGAGTTCAGAGCCTCCTCCTCAGGGAGTTTCAGAGCCTCCTGTGAGTTCAGACCCTCCCTCCCAGTGAGGGAGCCTCCTCAGAGTTTCAGAGCCTCCTCCTCGGATTGTCAAGGTGAGTAGAACTTAAAAAGAAGTTCTGCTCTGTTGTATGTATATTGAGCTTGGTGGGTGATGCAACGCAGTAGAGACGTTGTTCTTCTGCTCTGCTCTCTACTGGTAGTGTGTGTATTGGGTCAGAGCCTCCTCCTCAGGGTGTTTCAGAGTCTTCTCCTCAGGGAGAACAGAGCCTCCTCAGTGAGTTCAGAGTCTCCCTCTCAGTGAGGGAGCCTCCTCAGAGTTTCAGAGCCTCCTCCTCGGAGAGTCCTAATCCAATTGTTACATAGCTCAATGTTGCAATATGTCTTTTCAATCTATTGCTCACGTGGGAAGTCTCTCTGGGGGTCCCCGTCCTCTCCTTTATGGAGCAGGTTGACAGGGTATTGGTTAGGGAGTTCCCTGACTCCTCGCCGGTAATGGTCTGTTGAGTCATGGGTTTTTTCCCCCCGTCATGGGGTACGTCGCTCTCCATCCCCTCTTTTATGGAGCAGGTTGACGGGGTGTTGTTTTCCCTCAGCCGCGTCGTATGGGACCCATGTCCGTATTTTTTTCTGTGAAAAAAGCGGCTTCTTGTCATTCTCCCAGGCGGCTTGGAGGAACGGTATCTGGTGTCTTGTTAGACTATCCATTGATGTGTTTTGGGTCTCGACGTGTACATAGTGCTGGCCCTGGGTGCTTCTGATAGGAATCACGCATGGGCTTGCGCGCCTTGGTTGCTCATCATTAAAACTGTGTTTTTAAGGGGGCAACTGGGATGGGGTTTGTCTCTTCCGAGCGCCAGTTTACTAGGTTTGTCTCAACGAATTCTCGTTCATATCTGGGGGATGTTAACGGAATAGATCAAAGCATAGGTAGAGGGGTCTCACGCCCTTGGGGTGGGCCACTGAGCACGGTACGAAAGGGATCATCTGGGTGGCGCCCTCTATAATGTTTTGGATCGACACGCGTACCTACCCCCCTCCTAGTGTTGGGGATGTCGGCGTGATTAGGGCACAGGACTGATTCTGGTCGCGCCGGTCCAGGTCAGTTAACCCGTTGTCCGCCGGGGACGCAGATCTGCTGTTCTGGTACCCTGAGGGACTTGTGCTTTTTTCGGGGCTTTTTTGACCTTATGGAGATGTTCGTGGTTGTGGTCCTTCTCCATTCTTTTCGCCCCTCTCTTCTCCTGCTTAAGCATGGCTGGGAGGGGGCTGTTGAGGTGATTCTTATGTAACTCCTCTGGCATCCCTGTGTACGTCCCGGTCCGCCGGGCCCGGTCCGAATTTTTTTCGTCGACCCATAGGCCTGGGATAACCCCTTTTTTAAAACTGAAACACTTGTACTGTGGTATAGCCAGTGTATACCCGCAGGTGTGTTTTGGAGTTTTTTCCTGAGGGGTTATAGGAACAACCACCTCATGTTTGAACCAAGGGGGTGGTTGGTTCCCTGGTGTGTTGGAGCGGAGTCAACTCCCGGGTTAGTCCGTTTGAGTGTGTCCCCGCACGTTTCATGACGTCTGCCAATCGACCCCTCTAGAGAGTCGGGGGGTTTTTGTGGAGGCTGTGACATGGTGCACAACAATGCCAGCATACGCCCCTTCCGCCGGGGTGCTGTTTCAGCTAACCCCTTTGGCGCCTGTCTAGTCTGCAGTGCTCCAGGCTCAGGTCAAGTGCCTGTTGCCTGGATTGAGGGATCGACCTCTTCTGGAGGTCGTCTCCCCGATGCGCTGCCTGCTCCCGCTGTAGGTGTAGCCTCTTGAGTGCTTCGAGTTTACAGCCATGCCACCCTGAGGGGGGGCTCGGGGGGGGTCGGGGGGGCTCGGGGGGGGGCGGGGGGGCTCGGGGGGCTCGGGTCCTCCCCGGTTCTGATGGTTGTGGGGGGCCTCAGCGGTGTACATTTGTCGAGCTCAGTTCTGCTCAGCTCCTGTGTTGCACTATGACGCTGAGCAGAGCTATACGATAATATAACGTACGGTTATGTATATAACCATAGTTATATGAGTATAGTGACGCTCAGCGTCAGGACTCCCCTGAGCACCCCTTGATCTTGCCTTGTGGTGAAAGATTGGGAAGGAGATGAGGGCATGGCCACACCCCTGCTTATGTAGGTAGCGGATGGGGGTGTGGTCAGACAGATGTTGGTATGTAAAGGTACATTGTGAGTTTTTATTCAGTGCGCAAGTACTGAGGTGGAGTATTTGCACTATGACGCTGAGCGTCACTATACTCATATAACTATGGTTATATACATAACCGTACGTTTCCATATATACACAATATCTATAATTTTAAATGGTTTAGACAGAATGCCCATTCTACAAGAATACTATATTTGGAGGGCGGTTAGGTGGCCGAGCGGAGATTGCGTTCGTCACCAACCCCGGAGCTGTGAGCTGGATTCGCCTGTTCGAATCCAGCTCACAGCTCCGGGGTTGTCACCAGCTTGGCTGGCCGTCTGCACTAATACAATTGGCTGTATTAGAGGGTGGGAGAAGCTGGCGGGGTGGGTCCGGGTCGTTGTAAACAGCGACTCCTACAGTTCGGTCGGGGCGCCTGCTAAGCGCGGATAGGACTTGAGGAGGATAGTGTGATCCTCCCACACGCTACGGCGCTACGCCCTCTCGATGAGAATGAAAAGAAGCGGTGATTGGCTGGACGTGTGTCGGAGGAAGCACGTGGTAGCCTCCACTCTCCCAGATGATCTGACTGTGGGGGGTAAGTGCGCAGCGACCAGGAAGGGGACTGGGAATTGGCATACGACTAACATTGGGATGGGAGAAAATCGGAGAAAAAATGGAGGGGGAAAAAGACAAAAAAAAAAAATAAATAAACTATATTTGGTAGAGAGGATACAATTCAATTACCTACTACATCTTGAACAATGTATTAATAACCTTATCCCCATCACTTCGAACAGTGGTTCAAGATAAACATATTTATTTGTCATACTGTAGCTAGAGATATGTATATTCAGCCCCACATGCTGATAATATCTTTGTAGGCTCTATGCCTTTAAAGGGGAACTCCACCTTTTTGGGAAATTAGCTTATTTAACATCTTCCCTGGAGTTAGACAAGAAGATACATACCTTTTTTGTCTCTGTGCGTGCATTTTAGCTTTGGGAATAGACGCTCCGTTAGCATAGCTTAGCTTCATCACTGGAAGTGAGGCAGGACAGTAGCCTTACAGTGCCTTACAGTGTATTGCAAGGTCTGACATTGACCAAACTTGATATGCATGACCTTGGTGGGCTCTAGGTCAACTCCTGAAAAGGGGGTCAATGTCAGACTTTGCAATCAAAAGTTAGGGGGCTAATAACCCTTGCCATAATTTCAGTGCGCCCCCTAACTTTTGATTGCAAGGTCTGACATTGACCCCCTTTTCAGGAGTTGACCTAGAGCCCACCAAGGTCATGCATATCAAGTTTGGTCAATGTCAGACCTTGCAATACACTGTAAGGCACTGTAAGGCTACTGTCCTGCCTCACTTCCAGTGATGAAGCTAAGCTATGCTAACGGAGCGTCTATTCCCAAAGCTAAAATGCACGCACAGAGACAAAAAAGGTATGTATCTTCTTGTCTAACTCCAGGGAAGATGTTAAATAAGCTAATTTCCCAAAAAGGTGGAGTTCCTTCTGGCTGTCCACCTGCAGCACCTCTGGAGCAACAAAGAAAGAAAATGTCTTTTGATGGAGTTCAATGGTTTTCTGTGTGATCAACAAAAGAATACTATGCCATCCTTACTCACCATAGAACATAGGTCATGGCGAGTACAGGCTGTTCAATAGAATGAAGTTATCCACAGTTTATCTATACATTTTCACTTCAGTCAAACACAAAAAACAACTTCAAGATCCTCTGGGGTATCTCTTACACAAATGGCAGATTTTGTTCGAAGTCCATATACCTACAGAATGGTTTAACGTGCTTAGGTCTATCTTTTGTGGTCTGGAGTAATGATAAAATCCTCCACTTTTATATTTTAAACGTAGATACATTTTCTATGAACCATACTTTGTATTTCGTGGTCTTCAATACCTTCTCTTCAATACCTTCCTGTGTTGAATACTTCCCCATTTGCCCCCCACTGACTGCCTGTCCTCCAGTGGCTTGGTTGAATACATCTATTTTTTCTCTCCCACTGTATGTATGCCATCTACGGGGATATGTGTATTGCCCTCGTCGTCACTCCCTTCCCGGGCATTGTCTGTCAGATGTTCTAGGGGTCGGTGTCCCCCTTTGGGGTACCTCCCACTGCTTGAGGCGCTCGACGTCACCCTCAGGTGCTTCCCGCCATCGCCCCCTGGGGGCTGCTGACTGCCTGTCTGCACAACCGTACCGGGTACACTGGGGTGTTGTGCCTCTATCTTTACACACCAGCTCTGTCTCCTCTGTCTGTGCCTCGTCCTCACAAGTTGTCTTTGTGGCAAACCTGACCAGCATGTGTTTCTGTACTGTCCCTTTACCGGGATGGTACACTAGGAGAGCAGGACTCCCTCTGTCGTGTCCTACGAAAAATCCTTTAACGTCCTTGGACTTGGGTTTCCCCTTACCCTGCAGGTGCACATAGCACACTGATCCAAATCGGTGCATTCTGGCTAGATTCAGTGGCGTCGCGTGGGTAAAATAACAGGGGAAGCCAAAAAAAATTATTAAAAAAAAAGCAGTCACCATGTACACTACAGTATGGCTCGGCGGCCAGTCAAACTTTCTTAACAGATTGCAGAATGGGTACAATACAGTACGGCTCAATACACACAATTGTATAAGGGGATGCAGACCAGAGAAAGACGTTTGTCTTGTTTACATCAGGGTCCCCCATTTTCAATTCATAGTGACATTTATGACATACAAGACATCATGACATCAAATATACAGTACTGTTACCCATAGATCCTGACAGAGTATATACACATGATGGGGAGGGGACTGTACATTAGGAGGGGGTGGGTGGGTGGGAGAGAAATATACATACGGCCGGGAGAGAATATGACTGTCTATTAGACAAACGTGACAAGACAAACGTATTTCTCTGGTCTGCATCCCCTTAACAATTGTGTGTATTGAGCCGTACTGTATTGTACCCATTCTGCAATCTGTTAAATAAAGTTTTCATTCATTCATTCATTCACGTGTCTGTTGCGTGGCGCGCCCAGCCATCAGAGCGCTCCTACTGTAAAATGCGGAAGCAGCCATTTCAGCCTCAGTTTTACTCGTTTATAAAAATGATTTAAAATGTTTATTAGCAACGCCAAGCTTTCAAACCCCGCCGCATCTGTGTGTGAAACCCTAATGGAACGCTGGGTACCTTTGACATTTATATCCGATATATTTTGGACCCACCGCTAGCTTTTAAGCAGTGCTTGATGGTGCACATTAACCTGGCTACTACGGAGGAATAAGTGACTGCGTATTTCCAGCCCCTGGCTTGCATTGCAGTCATGAAAGGGTCTACAAGCTTGCCTGATAACGTTAGTTAGTCAGTCAGGCTGCTCAGTGCTTATCTGGTCAATAATGTGGTCCTCCTCTTGCCAGATAGATTTGTTAAATCATAATATCCACAGTGGTGTGCTCTGCTGGTCCTCAGTAAATGTCCCGCCGGCGAAAATAAGTTGCTATTAAAGCGCTAAATGTTAGATACACTAATAGAGGATTCGAACGTGCCCGCTCTGTTAATAACATTTTCAATCAATCCCGCGAGGGGATGATGTTCAGACATGTTTGTAGTAGACTACTAGACTGAGTGACGCCAGACAGTTTTATACTACTAATGGGATGTCACGTTAGGTAGTCAGGTGGAAACGTGAACTTCTGACCTGCCCCGCCTCCAGGGGGGAAAATATGCTGAGTGTTTTCCTCCCAGCTCCGTTTTAAACTTTTAGGGTGTGGCAGTCAGCTCGAATCTGATTGGCTAGGATCGGATTTGGACTCTATAATGCTGGAAGCCTGGAGAAAGAGACCTACCCACTGCCTCTCTCCTATACTAGCTGCAGTGAGCACAGTGAGTCTGACAGTGTGTTAGAGGGAGTGAGAAGGAGAAGAGGGAGACATTTAAAAAAAAAATATATATATAACACAGATGCACAGATGAAAAAGAATGTAAACTATATTAAAAAAAAATATATATATATATTTTTTTTCATATTTCATATTTGATATGAATTTATAGGGAGGCATGGCTTCCGTTGGCTTCCATAAGGATTCGCCACTGGCTAGATTATACTTCTTTCCTGTCAGCGCTGTATATGGAGTAGTGCCCGAGTGCTTATTAAAGCACCTGTTTTGGGTGTAAGCGGCTTCTTGTACTGCATAATGCCATACCATAGGCTCCTTGGTAAGTTACTATCTGCTAGCTTGCATCTAGCTATTTCGGAAAGGGAGTGCCATTCTCTCTCTGCCACCTTGCCCTGGCGTGTGTGGTATGGGCATGACGTCTCGTGTCTTATCCTATACCTTCCCAATAGTGACTGGAACTCTCTGTTTGTAAACTCGGCTCTGTGGTCGGACCTCAGACATTTTACTACCCCATAGGGAGCTACGTCTGCCAGGAATTTTTCCGTGGCCTGGAGTATGTCACCCCTCTCTTTGACAAAATAGACAAACGACGCCCCTGTACACACGTCTGTAAAAGACTGTACATATCCGAAATCTCCCATGGGCTCGCCTCTTACTGGGCCGACTAGGTCCATGTCAACCAGCGCGAGTTGTACCTCCACTCTGTCTATGAGATCTCTATGTCTCAATTGGGTAAACTTTCCCGTTTTGCACATTGCACAATTTTTGTCAGGCCTACGCACCCCCTCAATGTGCATACCCTCTGATATTACTAGCAGTTTCAGTAAATCCTCGTAATTACAATGACCCATAATCTCGTGCCACGTCTGAATATCGTGGCTGGCCATTCTGTCATATGCATCATCATTACCGTTACACTGGTCATAGTCATTACACTCCGTTTTCAGATAAAATACTTTCTGGTACATCTTTATGTCAAACCGGGTACCGTCAGGTTCTACAAGAAAATGTTTACCTTTACCTTGGTGCCGCTTGCAGTAGCAGCTATTACAGAGAATAGTTCTTGTGGGAACGATGGTACGTACAGGGCGTCCTTCAGCATCACTGTACGCCGGCGCCCCCTGCTGTTCTTGAGGCATACCTGTGCGTCCCCCCTCCCGTGTGCCAGCCCGTAGATACGTCTACCGTCGGCCAGTTCCATGCAGTGCCTCTCCGATTGGAAAGTGTCGTCAAAGTTCTTGAACCGACTCCTGTCGTTGATGATATGGGATGACACGCCCATGTCCACGACCAGTCTCCTTCTCGTGGCCCGCTGCATCTGGGCCGGCCGGGCGATGTCCGCTGTCCGCGCTCCAAAAGCGCAGTCTTCTTGTTCCATTATCCTCCGGGCGTCATCTCGACTCGCCTCGCGTCGGTCGTCGCCGCCATCGATTCTCCTGACGTCATCTCGATTAATTTCATGTCGATAGCCGCTGCTGTCGTCATCCTGTCCACAGCCGCCATCTTGTCCGTAGTCGCCATTCCGTCCGTGGCCCTCGACTCGTCTGCAACCGCCATTTTGTTCGTGACTTTCGTCTCGCTGGTGACCGCCATCTTGTCCACGTGCGTATCGTGCGCTCTGATGGTGTTTCTTCATGCACGCTTTGTCTGTGTGTCCCGGGGATTTGCAGAAGCTACACCAGACAGCCTTTGTGCATTCGCTTCTCCGATGGCCTTTATCACCGCATCACCAGCACGCCAGTTCTGTCGTAGTCCTGGTTCTGTCTCTTGGCGTCTCTCGAGCCTTTAGCACCCTCTCCCCCTCCTCCGTGGCGGCTGGGTGGGTGTCTTCTGAGGCCTCGAAGTTTCTTAGCTTAGCCTTGAATTGTCCCAACGTAATGTCCGTTGAACCGTGTGTTATCAGGAGTGTGAACGGTTTGTACAGCTCCGGTAGTCCTCTCATTATCATCGCCATCATTAGCCCATCACTCGTTGCCTCTCCGGCGCTCCTCAATGGTGTCGTGATTTGTTCCGCTCTGTTGACGTATTCGGTCACTGTCTCGGTGGTTCCCTTTGTCAGGCCCGATAGTGCGGTGTAGAGGGCCACGACTCTGGGTCTTCCTCGTCCGATGAAATGTTCTCTCAGTACCGCTAGGCTTTCTCTGCCTCTGTCCTATATCAGCCCCAAGCTGGTGTCGTCAAGCATCTGCGCCAACTCACAGTACGCATTGGCATTTCGTTGTTCATCCAGGGCTCGCTGTTCTACTGTTAGTTCTCCGGTGGGGGCTCCCAGGATTGTCTCCTTCAGTCCCGCTCGGTGCATGCAGCACAGCATGCGCTCTTCCCAGAGTTCGTAGTTCTCTGCTTTCCCAGTGAATGTTGGCCACTTGTCTCTTCTTAGGCCTTCCATCTCTTCGTTAATGATATGCTTAGTCTTTTACTCTGGTCGGCCTAGCGACTAGCCACGCGGTGCTATCCTAGCCTATAACTCAGCTAAACTTACTACCTCCACTATTTTGCCCCGGCGTTATCTGGGCCCATAACCTGTTAACAGAACACGCTTTGGGGCAACAATAATGTGGTCAAGAGACATGGATTCTCTATTGTGCCCGAACTGGCTTGACTTCTTTATTCACATATAAGCAGTAGATGTACAGAGCTCTGCTCTCGTTGAGAGCCGTTGGAGAAGAAGGAAATGGGTGGGGACAATCTCTTATATAGTTACCTCTATGGTAGAATACTCAGGTAGCTACGCCTAGAGCGCCCTCCAGTGGAGACTGATATATATGCATAACTGACTACATCTGGTGAAGACAATGATATACACAGGTAGCCTGTTACAGGTGTAAACAATCATATACACAGTTAGATAGTCACTAACATCTCCACACAGAATCCCTTAATTCAACACTGTCGTCATGCACTTGTCCTAATAAACGGACCTACACTGTAGCACTCAACACTTTGATGAACATTGTTACTCAGCTGATAGAGCTGCCCTTCCTCTTCCTGATGACTTGTCGTACAGAACTTGTAAGTCGCTTTGGATAAAAGCGTCAGCTAAATGACTAAATGTAAATGTAAATGCAGGTCCAACAATTTTAATTTGTTTATTTGTTTCTCTGGCCGAACTAACGTTAACGTTATTAATCCTGCGGCCGCACTTTATTTAAAAACAGTCAATCCAATCCCCATCAATGGAAAATGAACCCGCCCATACCCATGCTGATTCCCATCTGTGGCTTTTTGTTGTTGCACATCCCCCAGTTTCCTAGTGCTAACCAAATTTGTTGGGCTATCTGTGGCTAAATCTGCCTCCGGGCTATAGTTTGCTGACCCAGGGTCAGCAGAATTATCCCCCCATCCTCAGTGGCTGTCTCCCCCATGTCTGTGCCTTTCCAATTCCCTCACCTTTGTTTTTATTTTTTTATCAGGTAAGCTTAAACCCAGAGTAGTATTTTTTGCTTATTTTTTTACCTCACTAGTGGCAGGTTTAGGGGGAGTCTTTGTGGCCGTGGCAGTAATTCCCCTAAGCCCCAGGCAGCCTACTAAGAGTGTAATGGAATGTGTCATGAGCCAAGCTCGCTATATAGCATTAGCTTAGCTCCATCAGGAGCATTTTCTTTGTACCAGTGTGGCCTACTGTGTGTGGGCAATGGCATGTCAGTAGAGTAGTAGTGCTTTTGTTGTGTGTTCCGCCTTGTGGCACGTTGGCTGACGTACTGTAATCGCCACGCCCCTACTTAGTTATTATTAACCCACGCTGCCCATATAGTGAGTACCCTGTAGGTAAGCCAGGGTTTGTCCTTTCCTTGTACTACTGCCACCTGTCCAGCAGAGGGCCACCCGATGCCTCCTACTCCGGTGGAAGAGCCATTGGCTTTCTCTTCCCATGGCCAAAAGGGACATTTCCCTCATATATGTGCATTTCCTGTTGTTCATTGAATTCATGTAATACAATTATTGTTCCTGTTTGCACCCATTGTCGCTGTCTACTCTGTCTGGAACCTACTAACCCCCCCTCATTTCAAGTTTCAAGTTTCAAGTTTCTTTAATAGTTGTCATACAGAAGTACAGAATACTTTTATACAAAATGCTTCTTACTGTTGCGCTCCAGAGACTGTGCAAGACAAGATAAGTATGAAATAAAATAACATAGTAAAATTAGAAGTAAAAAAAGTGAGGTCACAGTGTTCAGTTTAGACATATGTACAATGTTCGATGCAGAATAGACGTAGTTACCATACAATATACAATACTGTGCAGTGTACTAATATACAATACTATATAGTGCAAGGCAGAAATGGAGAAATGGGACGAGGTGCAATTTAGGTACAATTCACAGTAGGTGTACGAGTTGTAGTGCAAATCCTTTATCAATAAATATAAAGTGTAAGTGTGTTTGTGTGATCTAAAGTGTGGAGAGTGGGTGCTGCAGTGTGTTGTTTGTTTGAGTGAGTGTGTGCGTGTGGGTGTGTGTGTGTGCTGTGTGCATTTGATGGTTGTTGCATAGTGATTATTGTTCGTTTAGCAGCCTGATGGCCTGGGGATAGAAGCTTCTTCTGAGTCTTTCTGTGCTCGCCTTAAGACTCCGGTATCGCTTGCCTGACCGCAGCAGTTCAAAGAGGCAGTTGTTCGGGTGGCTCGAGTCCTTAATAATTCTCTTAAACTTCCCCTTGCACCGCTTGTTGTAAATGTTCTGGAGGGTGGGAAGCCCCCCTCCAATTGTGCGTTCGGCTGAACGTGTCACTCTTTGTAGTCTGCTACGGTCTTGTGCAGTGCTATTCCCAAACCAGGAGGTGATGTTGCCGGTCAGGATGCTCTCTATTGTACATGAGTAGAAGTTCCTAAGGATCTTCTGACTGACTTGGAACTTCCTTAGGCGCCTGAGGAAGTAGAGGCGTTGTCGTGCCTTCTTCACAACACTGTCAATGTGTGTGGTCAAGTCCTCGGATATGTGGGCTCCGAGGTACTTGAAACTGTTCACTCTCTCAACCGGTGCCCCGTCGATGCTGAGGGGGCTGTAGTCCTTGACCCCCGACCTCCTGAAGTCCACAATCATCTCTTTTGTTTTGCTGACGTTCAGGGAGAGGCAGTTCTCCTGACACCACTGTGACAGGTTCTCTACCTCTTCCAGGTAGGCCCTTTCGTCGTTGGCAGAGATCAGGCCCACCACTACTGTGTCATCAGCAAATTTGATGATGGTGTTGTTGTTCCGCTGTGCTATGCAGTCATGTGTGTACAGGGAGTAGAGGAGGGGGCTCAGAACACAGCCCTGGGGGGCCCCTATGTTGAGCGTGATGGATGAGGAGGTGCAGTTGCCGGCTCTTACCACCTGGGGTCTGCCCGTCAGGAAGTCCAAGACCCACTGGCAGAGGTCATAGTTCAAGCCCAGGTCCCTGAGCTTGGCTATGAGTTTGGAGGGGACTATGGTATTGAATGCTGAGCTGTAGTCGATGAACAGCATTCTCACATAGTTCCCCTGCCTCTTGTCCAGGTGTGATGCTGCTGTGTGCAGCACATGGGCTATGGCGTCCTCCGTGGACCTGTTGGGGCGATATGCAAATTGCAGAGGGTCCAGGTTGATGGGGAGGGAGGAACAGATGTAGCCCTTCACTAGCTTCTCAAAGCACTTCATGGCTATGGAGGTGAGGGCTACAGGGCGGTAGTCGTTGAGGCAAGCGGGCGTAGAGTTTTTGGGTACAGGGATGATGGTGGACTTCTTCAGACAGGTGGGGATGACAGCCTGTTCCAAGGACAGGTTGAAGATGTCAGTGAATACCGGGGCCAGTTGGTCGGCACAGACTTTTAGGACGCGGCCGGGGATGCCGTTCGGTCCTGCTGCCTTCCTGATATTCACTTTTTTAAAGATCCGTCTCACCTCATGCTCTGTTACCCTGAACACTGAGTCTCCATCAGCAGACCCCCCCCCCCCCCCCCCCCCATTGCCGTGGTTTGTAGGCTGGTGTTGTTATTCACAGCCTCAAACCTCGCATAGAAGGAATTGAGATCATTTGCTAAGGAGATGTCACTGTTCAGTTTGAGGGGGGTGCCTTTGTAGTCTGTCATTGTTCTGAGGCCCTGCCACATGCCTCTAGAGTCAGCCTGTTCAAACTGAAGTTCAACTTTATCCCTGTAACGCCGTTTTGCCTCTATTACTGCTCTCCTGACGTTGTATCTTGCCATCTTGTGTTCTTCCATGTTGCCTGTCACCAGCCCGGTGTTGTATGCTGATGTGCGCACTTTCAGAGCCTCACGGACGGATTTGTCTACCCAGGGCTTTTGATTTGGGTAGATTTTAATTTTGGTGGAGGGGATTGTTTCTTCTACCAGAGTACAGACATAGTCAATCACCGTTTCGGTGTATTCGTTAATATTGGCTGTGTTATCACGGAATACACTCCAGTCTGTGCATCCAAGTGCAGCTTGGAGTGACTCCTCTGACGTCACGGCCCAACGCTTAACCTCTCGCGAGACCACCGGCGTTCGCTTGAGACTTTGTTTGTACTTTGGCAAAAGAAATATGGCGGCGTGATCGCTTTTACCGAATGGACTAAGAGCCTGTGACTTGTACCCATTCTTAAATTGCGAGTATACATGGTCTAATATGTTCTCGCCTCTGGTGGGACAGGTCACATGCTGATAGAAATTCGGCAACACCTTTTTAAGACGCGCGCTGTTGAAATCACCCAGAACCAAAATGGCAGCGTCAACATTAGCTGTCTGGAGTTTGTTTACCTCGTCGTGAAGTTTTGAAAGTGCGACCCCAGTGTTCGCGTGTGGTGGAATGTACACTCCGATGAGGATGATGGACGTTAACTCTCTTGGGAGGAAGAAGGGTCGACATTTTATCGTGATAAACTCCAGGTCTGGGGAGCAGTGGTTAGACAGTTCCTTTGTGTTGCCTAAATCGCACCACTCCTTGTTTATCATGAAGGCAATGCCGCCTCCTTTCTTCTTTAGTGACTCTTCTGCCGTCCGGTCCTTGCGGAGAACGAAGAAGTGGTCTGCCGGTTCTATTGCGTGATTCGGGACATCTGGACTCAGCCAAGTTTCTGTGAAACAGAGGACGTTACAATCCCGAATGTCCCTCTGGAATTGGATCCGTGCTCTGATGTCGTCCAATTTATTTCCTATCGATTGCACATTGGCCAACAATATGCTGGGCAATGTGGTTCTGTGTCGTTTGGACCTCAGTCTGTTTCGGACCCCGGCTCTCTTTCCACGTCTTCGCGGCGGCTTCTCCTGGTCTTGGCCATGGCCATAACAAAGGATCTCGGCGGGCCATTTCTGCTGTTCAGCGATCCGATCCAGAGAGCAATCCAATCGGTAAGATTTCCTTAATCCAATGTCAATGATTGACTGACGGTCATACACATATAATGCACCAACAGTTGGTGCAAATAAAACTCCTAATACTATAAAAATTAACAAAAGAAAGCACAGTCTCGAGGCCTATGAATTAACATCTGGTTATGGTTGTACTATCTGTTTCCAGTAAGTAAGCAATCTCTATAACCTAAACACATTTATTCATGGGAGGTGCAAGGACCTGTAGCGGATTATTGAAGGATGACTCAGGCAGAGAGAGAGATGGATAGAGAAAGAGAAAGGGAGAGAGAAAATAATCTGTTTTGGTCAACTGCCATTGCGCTGTTGTACCAACTAGTCCTGTCTCGTTAGCTAGCTTGCGCTATCTTTTCAGGGATAACCAAACTATTATTATTATTATTATTATTATTATTATTATTATTATTATTATTATTATTATTATTATTATTATTATTATTACTACTACTGATCCTGCGTCTCCTGGGACTGCAACTGCACATACTGCAGTTTGCCTTGGCCTGATACAATCCAAAGCTCCTGGAAACCAAGGCAGAGCGCCGTAACTACACGTAAATGCAGTTTGCCGCCGGCTTTCGTTGGATTTTGATACTGAAATCTTTACACCCTATTTTCTCTAGAACAGAACAAGATTGGACCAGGAAATTATGTCACAAGATAAAACAGATATCCAAAGATTGAATTTCAGTCATAAATCTGCACTTTTTACCAGAATTTGAGTTACTGCGGTTAGCCTTTGTAGGGCTGTATTATAGGCCTACTCTGTTGTGGTGGTTCAAATATGCTTTGTGTTGAGGAGAATGACACACCACACAGACATGAAAGAGAAGTTATCCATCTGCACCCTAGAGATGTTCAAAGACTCTTTATACTCATTATCCATACCATTATCCATACACACCCCTTGTTTGGTCTGAAGATTCTGTCTTCACGTTACAACAGACGTTGCAACGACATAATGATGCTGTTGGTTAATGTCTGACTGTGATTAAACCACTGTAGCAGTGTGCTCTGTGCCGCTTTCTATCAAATCGTTTATGCAAAGTGAATATTAGAGTGTAAAGTTAATGGCCAATCTGGCCACTTTGCCAAATCTGTCTGATTCATGATTACCATAAGGTATACAACCCCTGCAACAGCCAATCACATTCTCATTGGGAGAGGAGTTCAGTTTGTCGGCCCCTATGCAGGTTATTTAACTTGTTTAGACAAGATTGTCAAGACCTTGCTTACAGAATGATATGACATGATGTCTGTAGCTGTGGAACACAGTCCATCATGTATTTCTCAACCAGGCAGGTCAGGACTAAGAACCCAGACAGTTCACACATCTCTGCCCCAGTAAAGGAGCACTCTAATGGACCGTGGGGACAGACAGTGCTTGTGTTGATTCTTCTAATACTGAGGACTGAGGATGGGACGTGTAGGACCCATCTACACGTAGGCTACCATATGCTGCCATATAGGCTTCCCTTCATGAAGTCAAAAGGATCCAGTTGAATAACACTATAAATATAACGTTGTGTTTTCTCAGTCCATTTTGTATCAGGCCAATTCAGCGGACACTGTAATGTAGCTGTTAAATGTATTTCCTGGGTCATCATAACTTATAATATTTTAACAGTTGTGTCCAACATTTCGCAGTCTGTTTTCAGACTGTGGGGCAACAGGTATTTGGGGCTTAAGTCAAGAGAACAAAGAGGCATATCTATCAAGGCTAGATGCTGTCAGAACCACAGAGAAGGGAGGAACAGTTGGACATGTGTTCCCCCGGCCTGCAGGCTTCTCTCCTCTCATAATAACACACAGCGGAGCGGAGCTGACCACACTCCCCTGGCACCTGGACCTGATGTACCTCCAGGAAACGTGCTTCTGGATTACTCACCAGTTTTTCGCTGGTTCCCAGCTGTACTGTATGTACATGTATATGTACAGCTACATTTTTCTAGCTCCCTATCACAGCTGGGGCAAATTAACATAGAGTGAAATTAACTTAAGATCTCCTGGGGCGATCCAACTTCAAACAGTTCTGTTTTCTAGGCGCTGACCTGTTGAATCGAATGTAATGCATTTTATGCTCTAATGAAGATGTCAGCCACCAGAAAACAGACCAGACGCTGGACCATTTCAAGAACTTGTTTGACAACTTTTTTTATTACTGCTACGTACTGCTTGCTGGCCTCCTGGCCATTGCCACCAAGCCTCTTCAACTCATTCAGAATGCAGCGGCCCGCCTGATCTCAAACCTACCGAAGTCGGCCCATGTCACCCCACTCCTTAGGGACCTGCACTGGCTCCCCATTGCTGCACGAATCCGCTTCAAGGCCCTCGACCTGGCATACCGTGCGGCAAAGGGAACCGCTCCCGTCTACCTCCGGTCAATAGTCTCTACACACCCTCAAGACCCCTATGCTCTGCATCTTCTGGCCGTCTCAGATCCACTCCTATCCGAGCTCCAGGAGGGTCATCAAGGAGAACCTGCCTATTCTCAGTCCTTGCCCCACAATGGTGGAATGACCTACCCACCCCAGTTAGGACAGCCGAAACCCGTCCAATCTTTCGCCGTCAACTAAAGACCAGTGATGGGCAGTAGCTTGCTACAAGTAGCGACGCTACATAGCTTAACTACAATTCTCAGTAGCGTGCTGGTAGCTCGCTACTTTTTAACCAGGGTAGCAGTCTCTGTAGCGGAGCTCTTTATAGAACGAAGTAGTAACGTAGCGACGAGAAACGTTACACGCTACTTTCGAGAGAAACAGTCATTCATTCATTCATTCATTCATTCACTAGAATATCTGTGAGGAGAAAAATCCCTGTAAAAAACCCACTATGATTGGTTGCTTGGTTTGTTTAGATATGAGTGACGACTTCACGATTGGGTATGGTAGGCCAAAACGTTATGGGTAGGCCAATCAGAGGCAGGATAGGGCGGGACTCCAGCCGCAAAGCAGGAAGTGAAAATCAAAACAGACGTATTGAATGAATGCAATTTAACGGATTACATGAACAAGAACCAGTCTGAGCGAAATGGCAGAGGGGTTCGATGGCATTGATGAAGATGATGATGTCAATAACAACAATGACTCTCCATGGCCCTATCTGGGACACATTTATGAGTTTGACTGAAAAAACGGCTAAAACTATGCTGCTCTCAACTTGAAGACACATTCAGGTGAGCTGATGAAAATCAACTGTTCCCAAACAGCACACAAGTCAGTACACTTTGTCAACAGCTTTAACTAAGATAGCTGCTATCATGATGTTTCACTGTAGGCAGAAAATGAACAATATTATTGGGGTGGAGAAAAGAAAAAAAGAGGGAAAAGCAGTGGTTCTCAACCTGTGGGACAGGACCCCCAGGGGCGGTCCCCACATGATTTTGGGGCCATGGAATGTTTTGTGAGTTACATATTTAAATACATTTGGTCATTTAGCTGACACTTTCATTCAAAGCAACTTACAAATTGTGTACAACAAGTCAGTAGGAGTGGTACATATCTAGCAGCCAAGGATAAGTAGTATTGTTTGTCAGTGTCAAGCTTGAGTGTTATACTCTGAGTACATACTGTAGTAGTATAGACATATTAGCATAGTTGGTACTGGTAGTAGTATATACATGGTAGCATAATACTAGTAAAATGAAGTAAAACAATTCAGATATTGAAGAAGTGTGTAATACAAGTTCATGTTAAAAGGATGACACAAAAAGCCAGACCGAGGGCTTGTTTCAGTTTTATAATAAACAATCAAACTGAGAATTTTTTTTCCTGCCTATTTGTTTGGTGGAAACTTTGCTGGTGTGTGTACTTTTCACGAAGTAAAAAAAAATAAAAAAGTAGTGCCGATGTAGCTAGCTATTTTTGCCATATTCTTGTAGTGTAGCTTGCTACATTTCTCTGGGGATAGCTTCCATTGTAGTTGAGCTATATTTAATCGAGAGTAACTTGTAGTGTAGCTTGCTACATTTTCCAAGTAGCTTGCCCATCACTGCTAAAGACCCACTTCTTCAACCACTATCTGAAATAATTTTTTAATTTGTTTTAATCAAACCCTAACTAACCTTACTGTCATGCACTTGTCCTAATAAACTAACCTACACTGTAGCACTCAACACTTTGATGAACATTGTTACTCAGCTGATAGAGTTGTGCCCTTCCTGATGACTTGTCGTACAGAACTTGTAAGTCGCTTTGGATAAAAGCGTCAGCTAAATTACTAAATGTAAAATGTAATAAGTGGCCTGTTTTATAGGTTTAGGTAATAGGCAGATCTGGTAGACTGGATGTGAGGAGTGTGGGTCCTGGCAGATCTTCCTTCCAAATAGGTGGGTCCTGGCAGTTCTAGTAGGCTGGATGTGAGGAGTGTGGGTCCTGGCAGTTCTAGTAGGCTGGATGTGAGGAGTGTGGGTCCTGGCAGATCTAGTAGGCTGGATGTGAGGAGTATGGGTCCTGGCTGATCTTCTTAGCCTGGCAAGTAAGGCCACAGTGGACATGCCGATGACCTTTGATACTGTGTGGACCACAATCTCCATGCCCATGCTCCTGTGATGTGGTTCCTCTGCCGGAGAATGGGATTATACTCTCAATTTTCACCCTGTAGATGTTTGTCATTACTTTCTTTGACACAACAAACGTAACCAGTTTAAATAGAGTGGGCAGCACAGTAATCAGTAAACAGGAGTACTGTAGGGGTGATATCATGCACCCCTGTGGTGCACCAGTGTTAAGGACTCATGGTTCAAACAGCATGCGATTAAGTTTAACCACTTGTTTCCTGCTCGGGAGGAAGTCATGGATCCAGCGGCACACGGTCTGAAGTGATGCCAAGGTCGACTAAACTATCAAATAATATCCCAGGGACAGTTCTGTTAAATACAGTCCACAAAAAAGGATCCGCACATACGTTCCAGATGTCTCTAGATGCTGGAGGGCCAAATGAAGGGTCATGAGGATCATCCGCCAACCACTTCCGTCTATAAGTCATTCCGTCATCCACCTTCATAATCACAGATGGCTTGTAATCAGTAACGCAGCTGTGGTGATATTGACATTGAATTTCATAACTAAAATGTGTGAATAATTAGAGAACCCATAATGTAAAAGCAGGCTTAGCCAAAAGTGCCTCTCAGGGTGAAACTGGATTAGAGAATAACAGTTGCAGGTCATAAAAAGCCCTCAGGGGAGAACCAAGACTAAGTAAATAGAGTCACACCTCACAGGAAAAGGTTAGCTGCGCTAACCAAGATTAGAGGTCACAGGAAATATAATTGCATTATATTAGTTTAGAATGAAAAACAATATTGGAATAATAACAAGATTATAGTAACAAATTAGAAAGTAACTTACAAAGAAGAATACCATTTTAGGAATGTCAAAACTGGAAGTAATAAAGCCATTTCCTTTAAATCACAGTTATATTATAAAGATTCAGTCTGGTAAATAAAGGTTGGTGCTGCTCCTATGATGTTTGATATCAGCCTAGAAGCAATGACTGTACTGAGGTGATATTAGAGATCTATAGGTCATTGCATGAACTATATGTGTGGGAAAGTCAAAATGGTGCATGGAGGAATGTTGAAGTGGTTGATGCATTCAGAGAAGACAGGCCTCTGTCAATAAGAAGCCACGGCCCAAAAAAGATGGGGCTACCGACACCGGCCTCCACAAGGACATGTGGGGGCAGAAAAGCCCCGACAAGAAGATACTTGTGATTGGTTGAACCAGTTGAAAGATAGGAAGGTCATTTTGGGCCTATAAGTATTGGAGCAGTGCAGTTAGTTGGGAGGCCAGCCCACCGACCCGTCCCCAGGGGGGTCCGGCTGAGCCTCCATTGATCCACCAGAGAATGTGCTGTTATACATGTGAGTAGAATCATGGACTCATTATTGTTGGTTAGAGTAACATGTACAGATTCCTACCTTAAGGCGAGACACTGCAGGTGAATAGGCAAATATACTTTTTTTGTTGATTTTGAGATTTTGTTATATTTTGCTTCCTAAACATGTCTTCTATGAAACTAGTGACAATAAAACGTCAATAACACACATTTAGTTGTTTATTTTACTTCATTTTGCCTTATTGCATCCATAAATGTGCACATATTTAATGGGGAAGTGCCTCATTTGCATATATAAACATAAATTTCAGAAAACTTGCAATATATTTTTTCTTAGTTTATATGTACATAACAAACTGGGAAAGTTTCATAGTGATATCTATTCAAATATTTTTTGCCTATTAGGGGGTACTACACTGTACTACACTGTTTGTAGCCTGTGTGTAGTTCTGTTCAGTTCAATAACATCATTATTATTATTATTCAGTTATCAGGCATGTGTTTAGGTTGTCTATTACTAATGGTTTGATTAGGTTTTGTGTTTGTAAATATCTGTTTAAAAAAACAAAAGTATGGCATTTTACAATACAGAACTTTGAAGGCGTTTTCCCAAAAATGAGTTTTAAGAGTTTTTCCTCATACTCTGAGCCAGAAATCTCCACTGCAGTAGCACTCACATACACCAAACCATCCAATTCTATTCATATCTATGTTCTGAAGGTATTTACAGAAGGGTTTGTTGATATCACATTCATACCCTGATTTATATCACATTTCATTCCTAAAAACATGGCGAAATATGGAATTTTACCATAAAAATTTACTGAATGGAGTATTTTCTGATTTATGGAGTGATAAAAAGAGATATCCAAAATCCCCTCTGTAATAACCTTTGGCTCTAATATGTCAACAAAATGAAACTATAATTTTGAAAATGGCTTTATCCAATGTTCAGATTTCTGTCCTGGAATTATATGCAAATTAGTGCATATTTAAGTAGATAATGCCTCATTTGCATATTTAAACATACAATTTCAGAAAACTTGTAATACAAAACAGTCTTGTCTTAATATAAGTAATCAACTGGGGAAGTTTCATTGTGATAGCTATTAGTTAATTATTTTACCCTATTCACCTGTAGTGTCTCCCCTTAAGACCAGGTTGTGCCCATGTGTATGGCTTAGTACATTCTCGTTTCATAACATAACATGAATACTCTTTATGTGCAATACTGTCTTGATGTAGAGAGCCAACGTGTAAGGGCTATTGTGATTTACCTCATCAATCCTTTTGTACAATCATGTATTATGCTTGAAATACATTTCCTGTATGTAACCAATGCATTAACTCTTGGCCACGCTGCAAATAAATAAGTTTGGACCATAGTTCCTCTTTTGTCTGGCTGCACAAGTTTATTCTCTACTGGCTATTTTTGGGAGTCAGATGAGGAGACCATTCTATCATTCTGTGATCGTTCCCTTCATCCAGTTAGCAACCTCATTGTGCTGTAATTAACAGTAGATATTCATTAGGAATATACGACACAGCTCACAGTGGACCTCGTGGGCTACTGTAATAAAACAGGTAACACATTGCTTGTTGTAGTGACTGATTAAAAATATCTGTGAGAACTGGAGCCATTTCATTTGCACAGTGTCTTAGCTGGCGATTGATATCTGATTGGGTCCCCCTACTTTCCAAATATTCTGTTTACCTCCTCCTGGCCAATAACAAAACCTGGCGGGAGTTAGGTTGGGTGGTCCAGCCTTGTTGTGGCCTTTCTTTCTTTCTTGTGCGTAAATCCTGCAATAAAATTGATTTAGCCTCTCTGGGAGTGTTGTCCACTGTTTATCTCCTGCTAACCTTTTACAGACTAATAACTTCTACAGTAAACCTGAGGTTCTCTCTTTCTCTCTCTCTCTCTCTCTCTCTCTCTCTCTCTCTCTCTCTCTCTTTCTCTCTCTCAGTCTATCCCTCCCCCTCCCTCTGTATGTGTCTCTTTCCATCTCTTGCACCCCTTCTCTCACTGTGTGTGTGTGTGTGTGTGTGTGTGTGTGTGTGTGTGTGTGTGTGTGTGTGTGTGTGTGTGTGTGTGTGTGTGTGTGTGTGTGTGTGTGTGTGTGTGTGTGTGTGTGTGTCTCTCTCCCCTCTCTCTGTCACTCTTGTGTTCTCCCACAGGGAGACCTGTGTGTGTGTGTGTGTGTGTGTGTGTGTGTGTGTGTGTGTGTGTGTGTGTGTGTGTGTGTGTGTGTGTGTGTGTGTGTGTGTGTGTGTGTGTGTGTGTGTGTGTGTGTGTGTGTGTGTGTGTGTTCCTGTGTATTTCATATTGTTCCCTGTTTCCCCTGTGGTTCTATGTTTCTTTTTGTTTCTTTTTCTCTCTGCCTACTGTCAGCGACTTTGGGTTACTGAGAAGCACTCTATAAATGAAATGAATTATTATTATTATTATTATTATTATTATTATTATTATTATTATTATTATTATTATTATTATTATTATTATTATTATTATTATTATTATTATTATTATTATTATTATTATTATTATTATTATTATTATTATTATTATTATTATTATTATTATTATTATTATTATTATTATTATTATTATTATTATTATTATTATTATTATTATTATTATTATTATTATTTTACTACATAAATGGAGTTTGTACTGGTGGGTAGTGGTTCTCAAACCTTTCATGTCAACAATCTCCAAATTGATAATGATAAGTAATAGGACACAGACCCCCATTTGATAATATTGTCCCAGGGTCCCGCATCTGAGAAGAATTTTGTTGTTAGATATGACTTATGAATTCCATAACTGTCTGTAGGTGTGGAGATACCAGAGGAGAGAGTGAAACCATCAGAATAGTCATTCTTATACATTCTTTCATTGTGCTATCTTCTAGTTCTTCATGTTGAGAACTTCTTCATAGCTTGTAAATCACCTATTAGTAGTCTGGTGTTGGTTCGGTTGAGGAACGGGTGTTCTTGTATGTGACTCAACAAATATTTTGCGGCTCTTGAGTTGGCCACTGGCCTGGGTATACAGTCATTATGCTGGTAAGAGGTGGTACTAAGGGTTGGTGTGTTTGTACTGTATGTTACGTGCGTAGATGGGAGGAGGTGGTGGAGTATCCACAGGGTGTTGTGGTGGGTCGGTCCAGGCCATTATTTAGTCCCCAGCCTGTCCTGTTTAAAAGACACAATTTTGGGTCTATTGCTGCCATGTCGAAGGTAATAAAAAGCCTCGTCGGGGAACCAAGGTGTCTCTGTAGTCCTTGGCGGAGCGTCCTCAAACCACTGCCCTCTTTGAGTGAGAGTGCGTCTAGCTGCGTGCAGCGCATGCCTATGTGCACAATAAGTGTCTGTGTACGTGGGCGGATGGTGCGATTGTACGCAGTGTGTAAAAGTTGTGTATGAGCTCATGTGTGTCTGATCTTTTCATCCATTTCTTTAACGTGGTATTAAGGAGCCATTCATCACACGCCCCAGACGGCGTTCAGCGGCCTAGGTCAGCCGGAGCTGTTAGCCACAGAGGGACTTGGCGCTGGGAGATGCCGGCCGAGTGCCTGCAGAGTCACTGGAGACTCTGGCTTGACTTGGTGAGAGAGCAAACATCCTCATCCTTAATCCTCCCCAAAGTAAACCTGTCTGGGTTCCCCCGCCCCCAGACCTCCGCTCATGGTGCACCTCACTTCCTCAGATATAGAGATAATGTGCTAACATCGTATCAGAAATAGTTCATCATTGAGAATGACTTGGACAAGGATGAGGTTATTTGATCTTTGGTGTAATGTCTTCCTCTGTGTGTGTGTGTGTGTGTGTGTGTGTGTGTGTGTGTGTGTGTGTGTGTGTGTGTGTGTGTGTGTGTGTGTGTGTGTGTGTGTGTGTGTGTGTGTGTGTGTGTGTGTGTGTGTGTGTGTGTGTGTGTGTGTGTGTGTGTGTGTGTGTGTGTGTGTGTGTGTCCCTGCCCATAGCTGCACAACTAATCCTAGTCTAAATAAACATGCACACCCAATATTGGCTGCTGCTGTTATCCTCTTAGTTAAGCAGGGTCCGTCTCACTGGCCTGTTACCCTGGTGACCCTTCCAGCGAGAGAGAGAGAGAGAGAGAGAGAGAGAGAGAGAGAGAGAGAGAGAGAGAGAGAGAGAGAGAGAGAGAGAGAGAGAGAGAGAGAGAGAGAGAGAGAGAGGAGAGAGAGAGAGAGAGAGAGAGAGAGAGAGAGAGAGAGAGAGAGAGAGAGAGAGTGTGAATGCTGAAGCTGGCCTGCAGAAAGACCCCAACTATCACATATCAGACAGGCACGCAGAGGGCTGCTTCGAGGTTGGTGTGTCCTTCTCGTGAGACGGTCAGGTGCGTATCAGCCATTTATCACATTGTCAATGCGTGGGAAGAAGACATCAGAGTGCCACCTTCAACTGGACGACGCGTGAATAGCGTCTGGTCACATTCATATCGTACTGCATCTGGATGGACAGTACTTTAAAAACCATAGGCGTAGGTTTAGGGGGGGTTGCAGGGGACATGTCCCCCTCATATAGCTAATATGAAAGACAACCCCTCCCCAAAAGAGATAAAAAATAAGGGGGTCAAAACATTTATATATCCTTCTCACCTGTAACTATCTTATCTGCACTACTAACTGACACCCCTACAGGACATACCATCCCAACCTTGCGACAGTGTCTCGGTAGGTAGAGCAGTCGTCTGGTATCCGGAGGTTCCCGGTTCGATTCCGTTCCTCCCATCCAGCATG